>NW_021604618.1:13132654-13208604 GCF_004785775.1 Grammomys surdaster | reverse complement strand
CTCTCTCTCTCTCTCTCTCTCTCTCTCTCTCTCTCTCTCTCTCTCTCCTTTTTCCCTCTCTCTCAGTAATAAATATGTATACACATCTTGCTTGTATTTATGTGGCTAACAATAATACAGGTATAAACAATGACATGTGAATATTTTTTTCTAATGAAAACAATTTCAATAACAAATGAGATAAAATAATTAAGTGATAAAGGTTATCTGCCAAAGTTTTCTAAGGTGTCAGATTTATTTTCTTTTGCTTAGCTACAGAAAGTAATGACAAAATGCTATTGTGAACAAGATTAAATATATTTAAGACATAATGCTGGGAAATTCTTCTAACTCATAAAACACTTTAATCTGCAGTTTCACATATTCAGTATTCCAGGAAATGAAAGAAAAAAGTCAAAAAAAAAAAGGGAAGGAAAAGAAAGGAGAGATAGACCTAAAGATAATGAAAATAGAAAGATAAAGCCAAGAAAAGAATCCTAGTAACCAGAGGAAAAATACAGATGATCTTTAAAAGGACAACAGGAGAAGTGACACCAGCTTTTTTTGGACTAGCCTATGAAGGTTCTCAATGCCAAACCTCAGCGCTAGTGTTAGAGCCCTGGAATCCACAGGGCTGAAGGAGACAACCTGTAATTGTCCACACATACACCAACAAAACAATGTATTTTAAGAACTACCAGTGGACTGATGTCATTACATCTAGGTAGACAAAACACACCATTTGGCATACCATTTGATATATATATATATATCTCAAATATAAAAGTGAGGGGCATAACTCAGTGCTTAAACCCTGAGGTCAACTCTATCCCCACAGAGAAGACAAGATAAGAGAAATAAGGCAAGATAAACATGGGATAAAATAGCATCAGATGATTCAGCCCTTACATAATTCATAATAGGATCAGCTACAATTTTTTCAAGTCAAAAAAAGAGACCAGGGATGCTGGTGTAGCTCAATGTGTAGTGATTAGCTCTTATGTACAAAGACACTGGGTCAACCCTTAATGTTGCAAAAGGGATGGAAAGCAAAAGAGATACAAGGAAACAAGAAGATACAAGGAAAGGAGAACTAAAATGCTCAGTGTGGGTAATAAACCTAAGGTTACCTGGGATGCTGTGGTAGCAAGTCTGACGTGAAATTGTAGATCAAATTCATCTGTGTAGTAAAAGCATATGAGTTCAGGTGTGTATATGAAATGAAAGTGGACCTTTGGATTGTTTGGCCTGAGTTCCATTATGTTCTCTATGTGATTCATGTTGTTACATTTAACATAATCACCAATATAAAGAGAAGCTGTGTATTCAAAATAATGAGGAAAAACATAATAATTATGGAAAAAATGCTGGGAGAAAGTGACCAGAAGGTTGGAGGAAGTAGAGAAAGTATTAAATTACACCACATGAAATTATTGGTACAATAATGGTCAAGTGTGGATACTTTCATATTAACAGTGATGTGCAGTCTGATGTCATGTTTATGCTAAAATATGTAGGAAGTAACACTGGAGCCAATATTTATATAAAGAACACTTCATGGGGAAGTGTTGAGAGCATTGGGTGAAAGCACACCAAATATAGATTCTCTAGATTCAGCTAAGGTAGTAAGGACCAAGTCAGGTATTTGTGAACACAGAACACAAGTAGAAAGTTTACTATTCACACACCTTCCTATATTTTTTCTTTTTTTTCAGTTTTAGATATGGTATATGTGTGTGATGCATGTGAACACATTTTATGTACATTCTGTGAGGTTATGCATGCCCATGCTTGTTAGGGAGGTCAGAGGAGAATGTCAAATGTCCTGTTCTAGTTATTACTCATAATCTTAATCCCTCCATAGAAGGTCTTTTGCTGACTATGGAGCTAGACTTACAGCTAGAAAGCCACAGAAAACCTCCTGTCTCCATTCCCTGCAGTACTGAGGCTACAGGTACACGTGACTATGCCTGGCTTTCATGTGGGTGTTGGGGATTTGAACTCAGGTCCACGTGATCTTGCAGAAAGTGCTGTTCTACACTGAGTCATCTCCTCAGCCTACACTCTAGTTTCAATTTTTACTTAAAAAGAAACTTTACAAAAGAAAAAACAACTCTGGGCATATAGAATGGCATGGAATGAAATAAAGATTGGCATCTGAATGACAGGAGAAGGGGGGAAGAGGCCAGAAGTTAGGAGCCTCTGATCGGCAGATTCTTAGTCAAATGTCAGTGTTTTGGTGCAGTGTGTTGTTTCTCAATCAGGACTATTTTGTCCCCTGAAGAAATTTGGCAAGGTCTGGAAACACCTTTGATTTTCACAGCTAGAGTGGGGATTGCAACTGGCATCTACTTAATTGAGGCAAAGAATGCTACTAAGCAGCCAACATTGCTCAGGACAGTTTCTCTTAACAAAGAACAATGGAATCCAAGAAGTCAATTCAGTCGATGTTGGGAAACTCTGAAGTAGTGTATATGCTAATTTCACCCTAACCAAACTATATTTCTTAGTTCTACATAAATGGTGTCACTATAACATCATTATAATATTAAGAATTGTTAGACAAATTATGCAAAAAAACCAACAACAAAAATTAAAAAACACACATTGAATAAGCATATAATCAAGAGAGCTCGAAGGGGAAGAAGGGAAGGAAGCATACATTTCAAACAACGTGGCAATAAAGATCAGCACCCTGGTTAAGAGCATTTGCTGCTCTTGTCTTGTAGAGGACCTGGATTTTGTTCCCAGCAGTCACAATGCAAGGCTTACAACCACTTATAAGAATTTCTGGGGGACTCAGTGACTCAGTCTCTGCATTTATCTGCATATCTACTTACACACACACACACACACACACACACACACACACACACATATTAGGGTTTTCTGTGAAGACATTGAGGTGAAACCCAAGAGTCTGCATTTGTAACAATCTCCTAGGTACTGTTTTTTTCTGAAACTTTTAAATATTTTCATTTTCCTATTGTATTTTGAGATGGCTCTTAGGAAAACCTCTACAAAAACGTATTGACCATGCATTTAATGTTTATTATTTAAGACAGAGATCAGCTGAATACCATTGAAACCACTCGAGTTTTCAACTGCTAGCAAGCCAGAAAGAGTCCCCAAAAGTGGCTCACTTGCTTTCTTATGAATATAGCCCTCTCTTTTCCAAAAAAAAAAAAATGTTTTTGGCTGTTTTTATTCAATTTTATGTGAATTTAAATTCCTCTAAAAGGCAGACTTCTCCTCACATGGCAGTGTTAATGTGGATGTATCCAGTCACTCATTATTTAATGATCACTTACTAAGGCATATTCCATTAAGGGCTAAGAACAAGGAGGTATACATGCCATAGAGTGGTGAGAGTAATTATGGGAAGTTTTTTCTGTCTTGAGAAAAAGGGATACAGCTGGGAAAAACATTGAACCTTTCTTTTCTTCTTGTCTTTAACATAGGAAATGATCAGAAAGACCCAGAGGATTGTAGAGAAAAATATCTGTGAGCGTCACTAAACTGCAAAGCAAACACTAGCAATTAACCTTCTAGGCTCTTAGTTATAAGATAAGTAACTCATCACTCCTTAAGCTATTTGGCCAGGTATGCTCTTCTTTGCAGCTGTAGACATTCCTGACTAATATAGCATATGCAAACAATCAGGAAATGCCTAGTTCACAGCGACATCATCAAGTCCTTATAATAAAGGTTAATGATCCTGCATGACAGATTTTATTTTAAGTACAAGTGGCAAATTGATAACAAGGTATGCAGCTTCAGAAGACATAGAAGCAGTGGGCCAGAATTTCCATGGCCACAATTTGGCCTAAACATAAGGATTTTCTAAAGATTATAGAACCCCCTTAATTGTATGGGCATACTCTCAGAGATTTCTGATTTATTCAAAATGTTATAAAGAAGTTAGAGTGGTATAAAAGGCACCCTGGCTTGCAGAGGACCTGATGAGAGATGGAGAGAAATTTCTAATGCCCTGTTCTGAGGTTCCAAGGCCAATCTTCATCAACTGTAGTAAATGGTATTGTAAATTATAATGAGAAATACAACCATTTGATATTTATCTCTGTTTCTGGCCCTCAGCTCTTAAAACTCTTGGAATTTCCTGTGTGCTAAGAGCAACACAGGCAAATGGAATATCTTTTGTTGTTCATAACTAGTTCCTTTCAATCACACCTGAGCTTAGTTTAATGAGGGAATGTTGGAAAGTCCCCATAACCACAGGATGGGGTCTGGTTGCCAAGGGGACCAATCCCATGACTAGAAAGGTGCCTTGAGGGCCTTGAAGATGACTTTATCCCCAGTGACCAAAGAAAGATTCCATCAATTATGCCTACATAATGAGAAGGCTTCCATAAAAATTCAAAGAAATGGGATCTGGAGAGTTTCCAGGTTGCTTGTCACATGGAGTTGCTGGAACGTAGAACCTGCTCAGCCATCCTGGCGACTTTACTCTCTACTCCCTGTCCTATATGCACCTTGGCTGCTACTATGGTAATAATTCATAATAAATGGGTAAACACAGCAAAGTATCTCTCTGAGTTACTTGAACAATAACAGCAGATGATTAAACACAAGGAGGTGGCTTATGGGTGTCCTAGAATTGTAGTCCAGCTGGGAAGACATATAGAAGTGATTGGTGCTTGAAGTAGGATAGTCTGAAACAGTAATCTATGGAGTTTGCCTTTTTCCTAAGTAGGTAATGCCATAATTTAATGCTAGGACACAGATCCAACTGGTGTCCCAATAATTCAAGGCTCAGTTTACATGGGAATAACTTACACAGCATTGTGTTGAAGTATCGTGGGGAAAGTGAATTGAGAGTTTAGATAGTTTCCTTTAGAGAAGGAAACCAGTGAGTTTCTTTTATAGGGTCAAGCTTAGAACAAAGAAGTAATTTCAGGCAGGAATCTAAATTTTAGACTAGAACAAGAAAGTAGGCCTCAGACATTAAAATGACTTTGGGCTAGGACAGGGAAGTTGGCTCAGATATTTTGGTCATCCTGGTAAGCCCTTCGAAACAGTGATCACGGGAGTGTTCACAAAATTTTGTCTATTCCCTTGCTTGTTCTTTGACTATTTGTGTTTATTTTCTTGCTTGTTTCTTGATTATTTGCATCTGTTGTATTGCTAGTCCCTTAACCTAGAACTGAACTTAATACTTGCATGTAACTAAAATGGTATAAAAGCAAAAAGGAGGAGGGGGGATGGGATAGGGGGTTTCTATGGAGGGGAAATAAAATAATTAATAATAATAATAATAATAATAATAATAATAACAAAATACCTATTAATTCAGTCAGATACCCACTCACAAGTGTTGAGTTGTTTGTTGACTACAATGTTGAAGAAAAGTGAACTCGGAGAAAACAGACTTCTGAATATGTTGGCAAAGTATATTCACAGATGCTTAAAAGAAAATGTTTAGTAGATGTCTTACATAAATTTTAATTCAGACAAATCAAGAAATTTTTCACCTTTTGCTAAAACTCCCTATAAATATTTACAGTTAGAGATTTAGATGATTATTTTCATAATTTTGACATTATAATTAAGTCTACTATGTTAAGATGTGATTTTTAAAAAAAACTTTTAGAAAAAACCAATCTGATATTTAGAGCTAAAATCAGAGTTTTGCCAAGAATGGCATAGCCACGCATCCTTCTACCCACACAGAGGGGAAATGGCATGCACCTCTCAAGTTTCATGACTCATTGGATACCTGAGAGGGAGAACATGTGACCCAGGCCATTCTGGAGGAGTCAGAATACATTTTGAAAATGTAACTGTAAGAAACCAGTCACACTTTTTTCTTGTTAGTTCAAACAAAACAAAACAAAACAAAACAGTTGTTACTTGTATAATGTTTGAATTGTGTTCTCCTACAATCTGAGTCCCTCTGTGGAATGTGAACATGAACTATATCATGGTCTCCCATTGGATTTCCTGAATACTTGTAGTCAAAACATCAGGTATTCTGGCGCTCACAAGTGAAGAGCATTGTGAACTTGGTTTTACAAAGGTTCCAGGCAAATTGGCTTGTACATTGCCCAACTAAAATGTAACAGAATATAAAAATATTGAGTACTCTTTTCAGTTTAAGTTTGTGTGGCTTGTCTAACATTTACAGAAAGATAAAATCATTACACCATTGGCTCTGATTTCTATTAATAAAATAACACTGTGCTATTTAAAACTCTGTGGCTATGAGATGAGTTAAAATGATAATAAATACAAAATGTACTTGTTAGTTTATGATTGCTTGTCATTTGTGTATGTTTATTTACTCTGTGTGTGTTTGCATGTGTACATATACGCATGTGTGCAAACCATGGCACATTTGTAGAGGTCAGAGAACAACTTCTGGGGGTCAGTTACGGCCATGTAGAGCTCAGGGATTAAACTCAAGGCATTGGGCTTGGCATCAACTGTCTTTACCCACTGAACCATCTGCCTGGCCTTTGATAAATATTTATAATGAAATTTTCCTACTCAACATTTTGTTGCCATTTAAAATTCTAGTTTCATGTTTGTGTCAATGATTTTAATTTACTTTGATATTATGAATTAGTTATGAATACAGGATTAATAAAATAGATTGACTGTTTCTTCCATAAAGTCTGTTTTGGAATACAAAAGGTCTATTTTTCCACAGGTAGGTAACAAATGTTGTATCTGGCTTGCCAAAATAATAGGCTGAAAAATTGATTATTCGAGAGCAGTCTCCTTCCTCCCCCAACTTAAAGCCATTTTCTTTATAATGACACCCCCAATTCAACATTATTGCAAACCCAAGCCACTCACATTGCTTAGTCATGCTGTTATGCAACCTAATGTTGCATCCCATCTGGAGATCAGTAATATGATAGGATGTAAAAAATATTTGATTTTTATTTTAATATGAGTTTTAGGAATAGATCTTTCCAGGTACTGACTATAATTCAGGATTTATCATGAAAACATGTTCTGGAGATAGCCATGATTATATTAATTAAAATGCAAACATCTGTAATAGTCATTGCACTAAATGTGCCTTTTCTATCCAAATGGTGAAAAGTCTTGGCATTCATTTGGAGAACTTGTTAAGCTTCTAAAAAGTTTTGTACCAGCAAATATCTGGAATATGCCTTGAAGCAACTTCTGTTTACAGACAAAGTCTGTAAGATATCCAAATACCACAGTGTGAAGTGTTTACAGTTTATAAAAGAATTAAATATCAAGTCCTTTTGGGTGTGCATTTTAAAATGAACATTAAATGAGTTAGGGGGAAACTGGAAAATGTTTCTATCGGGCACATGCCAAATGAATGACTGTATTCATCTTCCTTTTACAGCAGGCCTGTGGTCGCTGAGGGACTATCTCTGGTCCGTAAGGTCATGACTGGGAATTAGTTTACTTTTATAATGGATTTCACCTGGAAATGTCATTCCTCTGCAATCAACTGCATCATCTCGGGTCTCTGAGCAATGATGCTGAACTATGACAGATGGGAGTTCTGAAACGAGTTCCAACTAGCTCTGACAGCTTCATTTCCCACCTCTCTAGTTACAAATTAGCTTCCAATAGTGGGCAAAAAGATAGACTTATCCATTAAAGACGTTTAATATCATAAATTGTTAGCTATGATGTCTTTGTTTGGGAGGAGGGGCTAGTCGATCTAGGGAGTTGTGCCAAATTAATCGTAAAAGCTACTTTCCAGTAAAAAGCATGGTTTCAGAATTTTAAAACAATGTTGATTACAGTATAGTAATAAACATCACCTGTACAGAATTTATCTTATTCATATATATATTTTTTTGTCAAGGCTTGTCCTTTAAATCCTCCCTGGAAATAAGATAGAAATAGTATATTTCTTCAAGAGTCAAAAAACAACCAATTTCTTGAATGATTTATGTGTGGTGGAAAAGTCTCTGGGTGGCTTTATCAGAGCACAGCCAAAGTCATCCTTGGCAGAAGCATTAGATGGGAATTAAAAAATGGGTTTGGAAAAGTCTATGTGAAAGATGGCCAAGATACATAGATCTATGCTACTGTAATTACTGATGGATGTCCTAGCTTTCCCTCCATGCATGTACATCGTTTTTCTTTCTTTTCTTCTTCTTCTCTCTCTCCCTACCCCACCCCTCTCTCTTTTTTGATATCCTCTATATTGCTATGGGTTCTCTGCTTGTGTGATAGGGACGGCCAGGTAAAGGCAAGCCCAACTGATATTAGTTCTTGGCTTTCTAACTTTAAAATTTTTTCTTGTTTCTAGTATATTATAAAAAATAGAGGAGTGGTTGCAAGGAAAAACTAGTGGGATTTTGTAAGATGATGAGAGTAATTAATGCAATCCATTTGGTAGAGTGAAGGTAGAAAGAAACATGGTAGCCCCAGTCAGCTGGAATGCAGGCAAGTAAGTGTGCTTGAACAGAGTCAGATGGCTCAGGCTAGGTATGCAGGAAACAGTTACGTAGAACTGTGTAAAAGTTTTGGTCTTTTATGTGTGCGGAGTGATGAAATTTGGGAAATTCAGGAAAACAGCATGTTACATCTTGACAGCACAACTGGGGCTACTGTGTGTCATTCTGTCTCAAAAAAAAAAAATCCCATTAAAAAAAGAAAGACAAATTAAAATAAAATTTAAGTACTTTCCATAACTGAACTGAAAAAATTTAAGTTGAAGTCATTTCTAGGCCTGGTTTTTTGAATCAAACTGTAAAGTGGGTGGTCACCGTTTGCCAGAGATGCCCCTGAAGTGACAATATTCTTTTCCACTGGTAGTTACAGAGCTAACTGGACTCAAAACATCACCTGTTCTCAAACTGAATTAGAAGCTGAAAAAGGCTCAGATAGAATGTCGAATAAGTGGCTGTGACCTTTCAGCTTTAGTTTGAGGTTAATGCTTTTGACAGGAATTCAGAAGAGGAGCACACCTGGAATGAAAGAATTGTAGGCATCATTCAGGTTGAGAAGCGGATGCTGCTGTGGAGACGAAGAGTTCGAGCTGCCAAGTACAAGCCTGTAGGGCTGATTTCCAGCCCACTCTGCCCCTTATCACTAAACAAAACACATAGTATGGATGGATAGGAGTGAAAAACCAATATTAAGAATTGTTATTGGGAAGAATAGGGACTAATGACTTTTTCAAAAATAGGGTAGGATTGTGAAATAGTCATATGAAGGAGGGACTGAGAGCTGATATGTGTCAAGGGCAATAGAACTAGGGAGGGGATCCATTTTATATTTGAAAAGTGCATTATAGGGTACATTCTTGAAAGGCCAGCACTAAGGACCACTGCAAGTTTGAGGATAATCTGGTCTACAAAGTAAGGCCATGTTTCACCTCATACCTCCCCCACATAAAAGTGTACATGTGTATGCACATGTATGTATGTATGTATGTATGTATGTATGTATGTATGTATACATATATATACAGAGGAAGTAGGAAGGCAAGGAAAAGTATTTTTGTTCAGTCTTAATCACAGAATTGTTTTCCATTCATGTCACTAATTCATGTTTTTGTACCAAACATTTTATACCTTGCATCTGTTTTAAAGTATAAACATTTTTAAAACTTGACTTTTGGGGGCTGGGGAGATTGTTCATTGGGTAGAGTGCTTGCCATGAAATTGCAACGACTAAAGTCAAAGGTGATAGCTGGCATGTGTGATCCCAGCATTCCTATAGCAAGTGTGGTGGGGACAGGAGAATTATGAAAATGTGCAGGCCAGCTAGCCTAACACACAGTAGCTAACAAGAGCCGTTTCAAACACGGTGCATGGGAGGACCAGTACCTTAAGCTTGACACTGACCTTTGCTTGGATGTGCTATGAGTGAGGGTACCCTCCACAATGATAAAAATCCCTCTTTTAGATAGTCTTGGTGTTTTTAAGGGTTCATTGGCTAGTTAAAATCCCACAAGATGGTCTGTCTGGCAACTGCTACCTTTTAAAGAAGTCATATGAAGGATGAATTTAGTATTTAATCCAAACTTTGAAGAACAGTTATTCTGTGATGATTCAAGGCCCTTGTTGGATGCCAGCAGCTTGATTTTGGACTTCTTAGCTTCCAAAACTGCTAACAAATATAGCTTGCAGAGTTGCTAATGCAGTAGACTATGACACCATTCAATCTTTTGCCATACAACTCCCAGTTAAAGAGCATAAAAAAACATGCTCTTTAACTAATTTTAAAAAGAAAGCATAATCTTTCTGAAATGTTATTTTACAGAAACCTGTTTTATGAAGGTGTTAATAAAAATGACCGATAATATTAATGTGTGAAAATTATTTCAATTTAAGAGCAAAAATATTTTATCAAATCCTCAGTCATAACTATGCTTTCTAAAATTCCTAATGTTACTTTTATTTTTTCTTATCTATCAACTTACCTTTGCAACTGTCTAGAGGGGAAAAAGATGAAACCCAAGGAACATTAGTGAGGGCAGAAATTACCAGGTGTTGTTAACAGAGAAGGTAAGGTAAGGCTTCTGAGCTACAGAAGGAATGCCGGTCGAGCAATATGCAAGTATTACCCAAACTCAAAATGCTTGTTTCCACAATACTCACACTCACACTTTTCACTTTCCCAAAGACATTTGCCACTCAACCACTCAGTCTTGGAAGCATAAGTGAAAAACTGAGAAGCATTTGCCATGGGCAAGGCGTATGCTCAGGGTGTAGTTCTTCCTCTCAAATTTCTCCCTGTAGATGGACTTGCCACCAGTGGCAGTGTGGTTTGTGAAGTTACCACCCTGGCACATGAGTCCTGGAATAATTCTGTGAAACGAGGAACCTTTCTCTCCAAATCCTTCCCCTGTATTGCTCAGAGCATTAAGTTTTTGGCTGTCTTTACAACTGCCTGTAAAAACAGCTCAAAGATACAATTGGCTGCCATGTTAGCAAACACATTGGCATTGACCATGGATACCCACAAGTGGCAATAGGAGACATCAGTATCTGTAGAGTGGCCAATAGCACATTAATCTAGTATTACTAGTTCTTTAGTGCTTGGAAATACTTGTATTAAAAATGGCTGTATTTGTTTGGTTGTTGGTGGTGCATGCCTGATGCTTTTAATGGCAGGACTTGGGAGGCAGAGGCAGCCTGGTCCACAAAGTGAGTTCTGGAACAGCCAGGACTGTTACACAGAGAAACCCTTTCTCGAAAAACCAAAAAAGGAGGCATATTTTGACACTCCTAGTCAAATTGTCCAATGCTGAAATAAGATTAAATTTAAATAAGAAAAGTAAAATGAAAAGACGGGGAAAGAAAACACCTGGATACTAAAAAAGGGGAAATTTTGATAGATAATAAGTTACTTATTATCATAGAACTCAAGTATACAAGAGAATAAATCATCATGTGGGTTAACTAGGTTAACTAATCTTCACTATCAACTTGCCTAGATTTATAATCACCAGGAAAACACCTCACGTTATATAAATATAAACAAGGGCATTTTCCGAAGACTCAGTATGCAAGGAAGACAAACCCTGAAACTGGGCTCTGAGGTCCCTAACTGAATAAGTCATTCAGCGACTGGCAGATGTAGTGTGAACTGCTCTCAGGTACCCGTCACCATGTTTTTCTGGCCATGAAGGATGGTCCCCTTTTACAAAGTCTAAGTCAAATGGAACCTTTCCTTCAAGTTGCTTTTGTTAGAGCAACAAATAACAAACACTAAAGAATAAATGATTTGGTAGGGTAACCTCTGGGAATACAGACAGATTTAACAGCATTTTTGTTACAGTACAATGCAAATATTTTGTATTTATTCACACATTCAAATAGCTCTATAGTCTCATAATCATTATTTCATCAACATGGTTTTGCTGCAAAATCATTTTTGCCAAGAGAAAAATCTCTGATAAAAATTACATTTGTAAGAAAATCCCACATATATGGCACGAGGCAGACAAGAATCATGCACAATGACTTCCACTGTTCTGTGTATGTAGACGAATGCATGCTGTGATTTACATATGGGGGACGGACGACAAGTTGTCATGGGTTCTCTCCTACTATTGGGGTTCCAGGGATCAGCTTATGTTACCACTACCCTTATGCACTGAGACATCTTGTGTCCCCACTTACTAATCTGATCCTTCATGTGGTAAAAAAGATTTCTCTTGAAAGATATAATTACCTAAAATAATTTGAAAGGAATAAAGTTGAAGGTGATTCTTAAAATAGCCAACACAGTAGAAAACTAATCACAAAGAATGGTGAAAAATTATTGGGCCTTCTCTATGACTGATTCTTACTCTCCCCCTAGGAACTGTGAAGATTATTCTGTCTCATGATTTCTCAATTAGATCTTAAATGAAAAAAAAAAAAAGGCTAACTAAAAGCCTTAGGAAGTCTCATAAGTTGTTGTATGACTGTTTGGTTTCTTGTGAAAATTCCTAGGAGTCACAAGAGTTTTAGGTAAAAATATGTACTTCAAACCACACAAGAAGGCCAAACAAGTGCCCAAGGTTAGGTAAGTAAGTTGTAGCTCTGTGTAATCTATACAGTAACAGAAATGATTAAACTGTTTTCTCACCATTCCTATTTATTAAGAAACTTATGGATTATTTACAAATTTGGTCTAGGTACTTGTTATTTTGTTCTAACAGAAAATTTTTTTACAAAACTCATGCTTATATATATATAAAAACATTTAGAGTATACAAGGGATTGCAATAAAACAGGAAAACCAAACTGTTTAAAAACTACTTCTTTAATATATCAAGTAATAAAAGGTTAGCATATTATTTATGGATGGTATTTAAATAATATTTACAATGCTATGGACATATCTATCTACATTTTTACACCAAAGTTTTAGAAAGTAAAATAACATGTATGGCTAAGCCAACACATTGACACACAGCAGAAGAACAAATACATCTTGGCCATAACTATGACTTCTAAAGTCTCCTTATTTTTGAAAATGATAAGGGCAATTGAATTTACTATTTTTTTATGTATTGTTCTAATCAAGTTGTGGTAAAACATAAGTAAATTGGCATCATGGTGACTTAAGAGATTTTCAAGAGTACCAAATATTTGAGAAATGGGAAACATACCCTGTTGTAATTTTATATTTAACTTAAATACAAAAGAAGTTTCATTTTGCTTGCTGAAAGTATTTGAGCAAATGGTTTTAGATGGACCTCTTTCCCAGACTTGAAATACATTTCTGAAGGAACAAATACCACACAAAGGACATTGATTCTTCTTATTGTACATTTTCTTTTGACGTGTTTCTTCTAAATTTTCTAAGCATGTTTGAATTTGTTTTGTTGGTGTTTCTTTTATAGCCTAGAGAAGAAATAAAGATGAATAAATACAAAGAACTGTCATTCAAAACTCCTTGTTCATTCCACCTATAACAATTCATTGACAGAAGTTTACTCTTGGAATTCATGGTTAATTACCGCAATTTAAATTACAACAGATTCCCTGAAGTTTCCCTGTCTTGTTTCAGATCAGGGCTTCCTTAGTCTTTCCCCTCTGTCCCTCTCAGCCTCTCCTTCTCATCCATTCCTTTTTGTGAATTAACCTAGAACCACAGAAATACCTTCTACCAGCGACTCCCAATAGCTACACAGGGCTGGAATGTGGAAGTACTCTCCACCAAGGACCCCACAGCCACCACACTTTCATAGGACACAGGGTAGCCAACAGAAACCAAAGAACAGAACAGCGAGCCAAGAAAGTAAATGTTAAATCTAAAATAATCCAAGCACAAAACACCCAGGAAATTGCAGCACTATGAAAACCAAAACTATGAGTAATAGGAATAGAAGGAGAAGAATCCCAGACCAAAGGCACAAAAAATTATTTATATATATTATTTTAAAAAAATCATAGGAAACTTCCTCAATTTAAAAGATGAGATGGCTAAAAAGGTTCAAGAAGCATGCACACAACCAAACAGAGAGAACTAGAAAAAATTTCATGACACATATCCATTACAAGGCTAAATGTACAGAACATACAGAAAGAAGGAAAGGCATAAAACACCTGAGTTCTCCATGGAAACTTTGAAAGCCAGAAGTTCCGATGTTTAACAAAATAAGAGACCACAGATGCCAGTTAAGACTATGGTACCCAGCAAAACTATCAATCACAATAAGATGAAGAAAAGCATTTCACGATAAAACTAAATTTAAACATTTGTGCTTCAAAGAAGGCACTAGAAGGAAAACTTCAATCTAAAGAGACTATTTCCAAGAACACATTAAATGGTCCTAGAGCAGTAAATCAAAAAAGAAAAAGAACCACACCATTTTAACAAAATAACAGGAATCGTTAGGCTCAGCTCACTGATAACTCTCAATATCAACAGTCTCAATTTCCCACTAATAAGACACAAATGCATCTGAGAAATATACCTTTACCATCACAGACATCACCTAAAGGATGAAAAAAGGTATTCCAAGAAAACAGACACAAGCAGGAAGCAGGTGAGTAATTTTAATATCTGATAAAACAGACAAAATTAAAACTAATCAGAAGAGATATGGAGGGACACTCTACACTCATCAAAGGAAAAGGCCTTCAAGAAGAGATTGCAAGTGTAAACATCTGTGCACCAAATACAATGGCACCCAAGTTCATAAAAGGAACACTAAAAGCTTATAGTTGTCTATAAAAATCACATATTTACTCTCCCACAGTGACAATTCCATTTTTAATGAAATTTATCTTGGTATCCCAAACACTCCATTATCTTTAACAATTCTATTTTAAGACCTACACAATAAATACATCCTTTGAAAAAGTAAACAAGCACCATTCATTATCACAGGAATTAGCAAAATTACTGAGGAAAAAAATAAAGAAAAAGACTTCAAGTTAACCAGAGGCATATATGCTATCTCACGAGACTACTTTAAATTCAAAGAGCTCTAAGTTCCTTCAGAGAAAACCCTTCTCATTAATCTTCATATTCATTTTAGGATCTAGCACAAGGTGAATGCTCCATAAATCAGTAGTTTTTGAAGGGAGTCATAGGAATTATAGTGCTGGAGACAGTTCTGGCTGGGCCTTGTGGTCTAGAACTGGTTGATACAATACAGAAAACCTTTTGCTGCCATGGACACATGTCTTTCCCACATGTGAATGAGGGTATATCTGATCCTTTATTAATATCTTTTTCAGCTTATCCCTGGGAGTCATAATATGCTTACCGCTAGGAATATGGTAGAGAATACAGAGTAATTACATAAATTACTCAGAGGCCAAATTTCAAGAACATAAGGGCTGAGAGAAAAAATGTCAAGTGGATACAGTTTATTTGTAAAGTATAGTTGGTATGCATGGTGGCACATGCCAGTAAACTCAGCACTACATAGCAGAGGCAGGAGTTCAAAACTAGCTTGTACTATATATTAAGACCTTGTCTCAAAAACAAACAAAAAAATTAAATATACACATATGAGATATATATATATATATGATTGATATTATATTTAACCTTTATTTCAGTTATCAGTTTTTTTGCAGTATGAGACAATCTATACAACAAAAATGGTATACAGAGCAACAAGTTGGGAAATCTAGTTCTGACTTCTTGCTCTACTTTAGTATTTGTGCATTCTTGAATACCTGCTTTATAATGGAGCTTAAGTTTCCTTTTATATTATCTATAAAAATCATACCTATCCTACCACAAAATATAAAGGGAGATGTCTATGAAGACATAAAACCAAGGTACTCTGACCGTTAATTACGTACTTAAACATCAGATTAACAGCTTAGACATACCCACTCTCAGTCTGTTCTCTTGCACGAGCTTAACACTTGAAGTATCCTGTCGAATGCGTTTGGCAAATCCACAACTTGCATCAGATTTTAATGAAGCATTTGGTGAAGAACTTGTGGGGAAAAGTTTACAATTTAGTTAAGGCAATCAAAACTATCGTCACTTATGTACTGTATTTTATAATAAAATTAAATACAGAAATATCAATTGTTAAATCCTGTGTAAGTAATTGGAGGCACTAAAAATACTTAAAAAAAAAAACCTAAAAAACTGTTTAAAAAAAAAACTGTGGAAATATGTCAAAGGAATAAAATGCACTGATGCTAAAGATGAAAAAAACCTAAAATACTGTCAAGATTAAATTTCATTCCTAATTTAATCAGATAAAAGTCAGTTTGGTAGATTTTAGAATATCAAGGGCTTTTAGGGTCTAATTTTCTTCTTTTTTAAAAAAATGAATTTGTGAATAGTAGATAAAGTATACATGTGATATTTTAATAATTTAAAGCTATATTAGAACATATATACCCTAAATATGTACATGAAATCTACTAAGTGGAAAATACCAGAGCTTATTATTCTCAAGCTCATCTAATTGGGGGAAAGGAAGATTATAAAAAAGTAATTACGTACACATCTATCATTAATCTTTTTTAACCTTAGTTAATGGCAGGATATAATTATTAATACCAGAGGGAATATAACAGAATAGTAACTAATAGTTTGTGAACAGTCAAGTTACTTTCTATATTATATTCTTTAATATTATTTCACAGTATTGGTTTCTCATGTGCTAGTCATTAACATATTTATACCCACAAATACACAATTTACGTAATGACATTTCTGAGAAAACATGTATTTAATAATGACTGTGTTTACATCTTGAGAACATTCTCAGTATAAATATTTGTAATATCTGAGTAAAAACATGGGAGCATGTAAAGACCCAGAAAAGTATTAATCAGTGAGAAGAACGACAAAACTGAGACGCTATAAAGTAGTGCTGTAGTGGGGTAAACAGATTGTGAGGCAGCCTAACTGCCCAACTTAGACTGACACCTGAGTGAAGGACAGGAGTCACGACTAGCCCAGATTACTATTCCAACACTGCCACTGAGTGGGGTCCTGAAATCAGGGGATGGGATTAAACCTAAAATACGCTTTGTTTTTCCCTAAACAAGTACCTATGATAAACTTCCATTTTTTTTGCCTAAAGGAAGCAGGTTATGACTTGTATTTGGAAAATCCAACTGCCAGAATCAGTTGTCTTCTATTCATAGGAAATTATTAAGCAAAATAAGTGTTATCTGAACACCAAGGTCTGCTTATTGCATGGCTACCAAGTGGCTCAAAGGAGGCAGCACATAGGGCATGGATATACTGGATAAAGGAATGGCTGGTGTAGGAGGATGTAAAAGATAGCACAGGGTGTCACACTAGTCAGAATGGCATGCAAAGAAAATTCAAATTGTCAATTTCTGGACTTTCCACTTAATGTTTTCAGATCTTAGTTGAGACCTGGTCACTGAAACACAGAAAGCAAAGCCATGGGTTGAAGTGATGACTGTATTACTGGGTTAAACGCCACAGATAGACAGTCAGGAAAAAAAATCAATTCAACTATATGTTTCAAATTTCCTTTGTTCTGTGTTTTGGAAAGGCGGGATAGGATTCTAAAGTCACTTATGAGAAAACACTATGAAGTGTGAATAACTATGCTAGTTGAAAATCTGTGTCCTGTAGCCCAAATGTAACAAGTCCATGGAAGAAAATAAGAAATTTGCAAGGGTTAACATTACCTGTTATACTTTTCTTTCTGTTCTACTGAAAAGTAAAAGGGATAGTAAAAGAAAGACCATTTCATATTTAGTATGTTTTGTGATTATACCTATGATATGCTATAAAAACTTGGGTTACTCTTGGATTAATTACATTTGTGATTTATAATACTTTTTCAAATTGGTGACTTAATGGTCTTTGCCAATTGAGGAAACTAGTAGGGATCGTCTTATCAAATTTCCCCAATTCTTTCTCTTCTTTTGGAGACTGGAAATACATACTTCCAGAAAAGTAGGGTTCTCCAGGTCTCCTCCACATGTTTGTTTTCTTCCTTTTTGTTTAGGCATTTTCCTATGCGTCTACCCTCCAGTTCCCTCATACTCTCTTTTGCTCTGAGTAATCCATTAAACTAGTTGACCTGAGTTTTAAATTTCAGTCAATTCTACCTTTGTGGTTCTAGAATATCTTTTTTGATTAATTTTGACAGAATACAGATTTTTGGTCAACATTCTATCTTATTTACTCTGATGAAATGAATCATGGTTACAATTAATGGGTCACATTTGCCAATCCTTATCCTTGTCATCTGTGGGTTACAGTTCCTCTGATTTGTTGGTTTCCTTTCTTTAAGCCATTTGGTTGTGTATCTTGACATTCCATTATTTTGGCTTAATATTATGTATGAATATTTGCATAGGTGCCAGATAGCATATTCTAGAAATTAGAAGTTTTAGTTTAGACATATGACGAATGGATACAGAACACCTGAATTTAACAAAGATTGAGTTGGTCTAAGATCTGTTTCGGGCTTTCAAAAACTGGCTTCTTTCTAGTCTGTCCTACTCCTAGGGTACAGCACCTCGGAGATTTTCTAATAAAATCCTTGGGTGGTTAAAAGGTCCCCTTCTTCCATATCTTTTGACTTTAAACCTTTGTAACCCAGAAAGTCAAATTCTGCTTAACACAGTGGTCTTTTAGCAGCTACATTCAGTTTGATTCTCAACATACGTTAGAAGATAGCAAGCTTTAAAAGCAAAGGCCACACAGAATGACTTGGGTCCCAAGCTCAGGGATACCTATCAATCACTTAAGTGCCTTTTGTTCAGTCTCTAGCCTTATGCTATGAACTGGCAAGTCCTAAAATAAAGGGAGTGTTGTAAATTAAAGTTGCCTTCCTGTAGCATGTTGCTTTCTTGGATGTTATGTTTTCAAATCCTTGGCAACTATGGTTGTTTGCCAATGCCTTCAACAAATTGTTAGTTGTATTTTATTTAGTCACTATAGCTGAAGGACAATTGCAATTGTTCTTGCTTGGTGGCTTTGTCTAATTAAGATACTGTGTCATAGAGAAATAGCACACTTTCCTATACTGGGTATGTATCAAAAATCATTAAAACAACTGAATTCTAGGAGCAAAGAAACTTAGGACAAATACCAGAAGTAAGAACTAAGTGACACTTTGGAACCTAGACTTTTCAATTTATTTTTAATAACCGAAAAATGGGATATTTTATGTAAATTTCAAGTGGAATTCTTGGGCTTCATTCAGGTTTCCTTTCAATAATACAAATCCAGTGCTTCACTGAACACTTAAGTATAAAGATATAGAGACCAAAACAGTAGATGCTTAATCATACCTTATTAACTTCCACTTCCTCTTTGCAGAAGTAGTCATTGCCATGTAGGATGGCACACTTGTTGATGCAGGCCTAGAATTCTTAGTTGAAAATGAAGAAGATTCAATCCTAAATATTAAGAATGAAGAATTAAAGATAACAAAATTGCTTTACACTGCAAAGAGAAAAGTGATTCACATTTCTAGAATAAGGAAACCATTGATATTAATATATATAGTAAAATATTCTTCTATACAATAAAACGTTCCCTCAATAGTCTTTCTCCTTTAAAAACACCAATTAGATATGCTGTCAATAGATTTCTGCACTCCTTATAGTAAAGAAATGTATAGGCCTTTTGTTTCCCACATTTAGATTGGATGTTATTATGTAGTAGAATGCTTGCTTAAATGACATTTATCCAATCATATATTAAATGTCTTATTATGCTGAACTGTGGATACTCCTCATTGATCAGTGCACAAGGTATTCTTTTTCACTGATGGCTTAGGATACATAGCATCAGAAAATGGAGAACAAATGAAATACTTCTTAAGGTCTCTTCTAGCTTAAAGAAGGTCAATCAAGTTAGAATATAAACTTTGTCATTTAAAAGAGTGGTTAGTGTATACTCAACTAAAATGTAGTAAACAAGCAACTTTTATATTAAAGAGTATTATGAAATAAACCTTCAATATAAACAAAGAAGAGAAAGTTAACAGTTTGAAAGTCTTTGATGAAAGAAAAAACAATGACTGTAAAGCATTCTGCTTTTGTACCTGTGTAAACTGCTTTTGCTGCTTGCTAGTGATTCTTGTTCAGGCAATTTATTCTTCAAGCTTCCAATGTCATCATCATGTATAGTAGATGTAGAGTACAAATCCTCTTTACACTCAGTTCTGCTGAGAGGAGCCTCGACTCTACACAGTGCTCTCAGGGAATTATCATTCATTACACTTGCAGACTGTGATGAAGCTCTTGTTAAGGATGGAGACAGGTCTTGAAGAGAGTTTCTGCAGTTCTCTGGGGTATAAACAATAGGCTGAAGTTCCTTGCTGAAAGAATCATTGAGCTGTGTACTTTCAGACAGTGGAGATTTCTCAGTATGTTTTACTTTCAAGAGAGAAGGCATTAATTTTCTTCTGGTTCTTCTTTGTGGAGTAATTTTAAGCAAGTTAGGTTCACTCATGGATACACCTGTACAATAAAATTATAAAATTAAAAAGTTCAATGTTAAATCAATAGTCACTCCAAAAATCTCAACAATTAAGAAAAATAAAATCACCAAGAACATAAACTTGATAGTAATCTTTAAGAAAATAAGTAGGAAATGAATACAATACAGTTAATTACTAACAACTTTAATAGTAAATTTACTATATAAAGTATAAATTCTTAATAGCCATCTTTAGATATCGAGTAATCATGAGATTACATTTCCAGTCATTTCTATCAATTCAGAAGCAATTTCCAACATTCATGTTTGTCCTAGATCCAAGAACAAGTATTTAATATTTGTAGGTATAGATATGAATACTTATCCTTCTGGGAATCAACACCATCTCAAAAGAACTAAGTGGCATTCTTGTTTACAAGGCAATAACAAGAAAACTACACTTCCCCTTTGTGTTTGTCAACACCTCCATGGATTCTATGTTTTAAAAATTCATACAATTAAAACAACTGTGATTGTACAATCTTTTTAATTAAGGGCTTTTAGTAAACAGAAACATGCTAAAGCAATTTTTGGTGCTTGATCCAAAATTAAAAACAAATTGTTGTAGTAAACTTCAAGTTCTCAGAGACCTAGAAATGCTTACCATTTAAGTATGTAAATTTTTCTCAAATGTTTTATACTAATGTCCAAAGTAATGACACTATTTATGATAATATACTTTATAAATGCTAATATACTTATCTTACATTTGGTATTCTGCCTGTGTGATTGTGATGAACTTCAAGAGACCTGATATGAAATATTAGCTTAGAGAATACTGCTCATAGAAAAAAAATATGTATTATTTCCATGTTTTTTTTTTTAAATCAGAAAAAGCTCCCAATTGATGTTATATTTGCTTTATTAGTTAATACTACTTAAATACAGATAATAGAACATATGTATTTTAATAAGGCAATTGAGGACTCCTGCTAAGGTAAAAATATATGTATGGCGAGGTCATAACCAGTACGTGCATTATTCTTATTAGAATAGTTGTCAATTACCCTCTAGGAAATACAATTTAAAAACAGGAAATAAAATGATTTCCATTCTACTAAGGAATTTGACTTTTCTGAGAACTAGACAAATGAGATCTAGATCTTAAAATAATTTTCCACTCCCTTTAACATGACATTTGTCAAATTTTCCATTACCAGATATTTTTATACTAATGCCGCAGTGTAAAGACAGTCACTTTTCTCCACTGTGCTGCTACCACCAATTTGGTGGCTAATAATAGCTAGAAGATTAACTTCTTTTCCCATGAGAGACACAGGGGTATAGAAGACAGAAAACTATATTGAGGATAGAGAACTGAGTTGCAAGTCAGGAGACTTGCATTCTATTTCTGGTTTTACCAAAGACCCAGTGAGTGACCTTGGGCAACTCACTTTAAGTAGTGTGCACATTAATGCCTTGTTGGAAAATGGAGGTAGTATCACTGCATAGAAAAGGGATTTTCCAGGATTAGATGCTAGGAATACTTAGGGTTCAATGCTCTGGAAATACAAAAGTGCTTCAAATAAAACAATTACAACTTTAACAAGGTGGTAGTTTACTTTCCAATACCCTATCATTAATCATTTCAGTTATGTGTAAACTAATATATTTCAAACATCTTTCAAATGATACAAAGTTTATTAAGATTGATCATAAATTGCAAAATAAAAATATATATTCATATACATATATACATATTGTTGAAAGAAGGACTTGAATGTATTACTTGCTATGCAAGTATAATAACATACAAAAATTACCAAAATGGCACATAAAATTTCAAGAGATATCACCACTTTTCTATATATCGAATGAGAGTAGTCTCTGCAGTGTGACCTGGCAACTGACCCTAATGGAGGGCTATTTTTTTTCTACTGCAAGTAGCGTACAAAAAGGAGAATCTACAATAAGATACTTAAAAAACAAAACAGAACAAACAAAAACCAGCCACCAGTTTTCTGAGATAATCTAAACATAGACTCAACATCAAATTTTATATGACCAGAACTGGTTAGAGAAAGAATAATGTCATACTGGTATATCTTTAGTTGTAACTCTGTAATCTTAAATGTTAAGGACAGACACGAAGCTGTAGTAAACATCACCAGATATTGATTGTTGTGTCTGGCTTGGAAGAGATACTATGAATATAACATATATGAGATACACAGCTTTTCTTATCAGTTTTCAATTTTATTTAATCTAGATAAAATAATGAGTAGTAGTAAATTTAAGACCACCTAGGTTGACTAGTTGATAAGAAATAGCAAAACAAATATTTAAACACTTGCACAAAAATCAAACATTCAATCTACTGTAATTATATATAATGTTAGGACCCACTTAATTAAATCTTAAAACACATAAGATAGCATTTCACTTTGAATAAGATTTCTACATTATATAACGATTATTCTTTAGCTAACTTTGATGCTTTAGAAAGGTACGATAAATGTATACTGTAAGGTTACTATGGAGTAACTTTAAGATCCAGTCAATATGCTAGGCCTGTGTTGACAAAAAGAATTTGCTGTACTTTTCCATTAGAAGAAAGGGGTATACAGTACATTTCCAGAAGAGCTGTATTGGGGCAGATGCATCTAGCTCAGCCTGAGAAAATGTTATCTACCAAGTGGAGATAATGTTATCTATCAAGATTCCATAATTCTCAAACTTAGACTGTAGACATGATAAAAAGGAAACTAGAAGCAGATTACATTCTTTTATAAATGTCTCCATAAAAAGCCTGAAAAGGCTGCACGTGTATAATCCTAGCCCTCAGGAAGATAAGGTAGGAGACTTGAGAATTCATAGCCAGTCTGAGTTATCTAGTAGGATCCTGTAAACAAATGAATGAGTGGGCAGGAAGAAGCAGGAAAGTCAGCAACCAGCCTACCGATACAACTCATGTGAAAATGATGACAGCCAGGATAGGGCAGTCAGCAGTGATAGAGAAGTGTGGGAAACATGTTAGAACCAAGTTAGAAACAAATGACATAAAGTATATCCATAATATATTTAAAAGCATGAATGGTTAGCTGTCCAAAGGGGACCAAAGTAGTACAGGCAAGAAGTAAGTCATCTCTTAGGATCAGTGAAAACTGATTCCAAGATGGCACTCAAATTCTAGCCTCCACACAATTCTTCTATAAAATGTGGTTGACAAGTGGAGATGGGTATCACTATGTTGTCCAAGATCATACTGAAACAAGATTCAGGTGATCTTCATGTTTCAGTCTCCTAGCTGGGACTACACGAATATACTTCTATGCTCAGGATTTCATAAGTAAAAGCACAATTATAACAATCTCATCTCTCCTAAGAAGAAAATATAAAGGAATGACAGATAATTCAGGAACTGCAGTTTTCAGTATTACACAATGCTGGGGTCTACTACAAGTGTAAAATTAAATCAATTAGGAAATAGCCAAATAAAACACAGAAGACTCACAATTTCACTATTAAATACAGACATCTTTTATGGTTTTGTTATACAGGCAATAACTTAAATGAAGTGGTATACAGACGTTTTAAGCATCATCTTAATTTTGACAAAACAAAGCAAGTTCAGTTTCCAGTATCCACTTCAGGTGGATACAACCACTCTGATACTCTCTTCTGGCACAAACCCACATACAGTCATGTGCAAATATACATAGTTAAAAGTAAAATCTTAAAACTTTTTGATAAGGGTATAAATAAATATTTGTTGACTTGTAAAAAAAATAAAGTTTGGATATTTACCTCTGATTCACCATCTCTCTCAAACTTCTTGAATTTATATTTAAAGAAATACGAAGAAAAAATATAGGTATAATAAAAGCAATAAATTGGTCACTTACACATTAAAATGAACTATAGGAGAGTTTGACAAGAAACATATGAAGGATATCTTGACAAAAAAATCACAGTATTTATCAAAAAATACCTACACATGAACAGATTTCCTGTACTGCTCAGTATATCATTTACTTCTCCCCATCATCTACCTGCCCAACTTTAACATCTGTAATGTTCAAATATTCCACTTCTTCAGAAAGTCTATCTCAGCTGAAATACTTTCAGAAGGTAGAAAAATTTTCCCTCTTCCTACAAATAGTTTAAAGAAACATTAGTATATTAATGCTTTGAAAAGGTTTTATATCCCCTCTCCAGAAAAAAGATATCGGGATGGGTATGGCCCTCATGCCTCACTGGACAACGACAGGGGGACCAGAGCCATTATAAGGTCCCCTTCAATTACTGGAGGTCAGGCCTCTATCCCTGCCTTCACAAGATTAGAATTGCCACAGCCCTTCTATACTTAGAGAAGGGAGGAGATGTCAGGGGCAGCCCTGTTTACACACTGAAGGCCTAAAAATCAGCCATAGGCCTAAAATCAGCAATAGGCCTGTCATACATGTATACTAACACCAAGTCTTGGGTATCTGTAAAAAAACAAACAAACAAACAAACAAACATTGAAACAGATGGCTATAAGCTATTGTAAACAGGCAGCGTTTGTGGAAATTTACCAGCCTGAGTAGTCATAGACCTTGTAAATAGGTAGCCTTGGCAGACAATACCAACTTAGATAAGGACAAGTGAGTCATAGGCAGAGTCACAGTGACCTGTCCCCTGAACCTTCACCCAGCTGATACCCGGTTCTGAAAGATATCTGTATTCCCCCTGAACACCCACACTCCAGTGTCATCCCCTTCCCCACATCCTGCCTTTCTGTGTTTATAACCCCTGTGTGAATGAATTACAATTTAAGAAAAAATAAATAATTTTAAAAAAAAGAAAAGAGGTTTTAATGTTTTATTAATAGCTTTCCTTTTAGTTCTGTGAATCTGTAACTGAGTTACAGATTTAAGTATTCATGCATATGTATATGACACTTTGGAGTCACAGTCCCATATATTCACTTTCCTGCTGTAATAAGTTGGATCTAGGACAAAAATAATCGTATAAGTGATCTATGTCTTCACTTCTCATGTATATAAATGATACTTATCTTAGATGACTCACATACATCAGCAGAAGCATACTGTTTAAAAACAATCTGTAAATACTAAAATGTTTGTTATGTGCTCTGTAGCATATATTCCAGTAAACAAATGGAAAGAAAAAACGTACTTTTTTTTTTGCCTATTTTCTTTGAGTAGTTTTAAATAATGTAAAAGCAAAGCTATGACTTTATATTTTATTTATGTGTATGTGGATCTATGTAGGTAGGTATGTGCCTGTGTGTGTTGTTGGCCACAGTGGCTAGAAGAGGAACTTGAATTCCCTCTAGTTAGTTACAGAAGGTTGTGAGCTCTCTGATGTGAGTGCTGAGACCCAATTTCGGGTCCTCTGCAAGGACAGTACACACTCCTGACTCCTGAACCTCTCACCAGCACCTGGGTGAAATGTGTTAATTATCTTAGTAATCATGAAAAGTATTTAAGTCAGTTTAATATTAATGAGAAGTCTGTTCAAGTAATTTTAAACTAAATGTGTGGTTTTACTTAATTTTTACTATAGAAGAAAAGATACTTGAATTCACGTACAGATGTTTCTCCTAGCAAAATAACTGAGTCTTAAAGGCTACAAGTTCAAGTTCATCTCTTGGGTACATGGTGAAATCAGAGGCTAATAAATTCAGGTCCTTGAGACCCTGTCTCCAGGAAACCAAAACTACCTTCCTTAGCTACTCCACCAAACACTCCCAATACATTCCAAACAAGAACAACTTTCTTGCCTGCCTTAACGCTCAAGCACAATAAAAGTAACAACAATAAAGATTAAAGTAATATAAAACCTCACCAACATTGACATTTCTAGTCAAGAGACTAATATGGTTCAGCAATCTGTATTTTTTTTTACTGAATCTTTTAACTAAAGAGATAGTCTGATTAGTTGTAGACTACCAGAAAGGTCATGTGGGCTATAATTTCAGCCTCAAACAACAATTATTAGACAATCCTAGTGTTCATTTAAGCCTTCTCATTTACTACTTTGCTGTTCAATAGTAAGAAAATGGATATAGTTAAACTCAAAATGTCAGGAATATGTGCTGTTGGGAAATTTTCAGTCTCTTGTTTTTTAGTTTATTGGGAATTTACCAGGAGAAGCCCAGGTAGATAACCAGTAACATGAAACAGTGGCTATCAAGATTAACGTAATGACTTACATAAATCACATAATCTCCATAGACTATGAACAGAAGATACCACCTAGTTATAAAGTACTATACAGAGATGCTATCTCTCGTCTATTATCGGGAAAGAAAATAAGTGTACTAATAGTAGATATCTTTATAATTTCAAGATGGGCTACATAAAAATCTAAGCATTTATAAGATTCTGGATTCTGAAAACTACAACAGGCAAATTTCCTTAAAAACCTATAAGGTCTCCTAAGGTCTATGTGAATAGAAAAGAGAGAAGAAAAAAATACACATAACATACTTGGTCATGTTTAGAATTCATGTATACATAGTATATGTATGTATGAACGTACGTATGTGAAAATAACAAAAAAAATTCACATACACACACACACCAAAAATAAAACAAGAGAAAAGATAACACAATTAGGTAAAGCAGATATTTAGGTAATCAATTCAGAACTAGTTACATTAAACAAAACTGCACATAACATCTTTTACTTTTATTTATTCATTTAGGATGGATGATACGATGTATATTATTATTAGACATGAGGACAATTTTATCACTATCAAGAGCTTAAAAATGCTGGTATACAGTCTAAGGAGATAATTAGATAAATTGTAAACATATATATACATATATGTATATATATATTTTAATGGAATTTTACTTATGAAAACAATAAAGTAAAAAAACAAACAAAACCATTCAACAACCCAGTGTTCTTTAGCATATTATTAGATAACAATAACGTGTAACAGTAAGGCAGAAGTTAGTAGCTGAGGTATAGCTCTGCATTGGAGTGTTTATTTGCATACACAGGAATCAGTGTTCAATCCTTAACACCACAAAATAAGTGATATAAATTCGTGTAGTTCAATGGGAAGAAAGCTAGGGACCAGCCTCATATACTAAATCACATCACCACTTTGGGAAAAATTTTGCTTATACAAAAAGTCTACTAGGGTATTAAACCAAAGTATTGTTACAAGTTCACGAAATATAACGTATGGCTCAACTTGTTCAAAGTATCTGTTGGTATTACAGAAAGCAGCATTTGGGACTGAAAAAAAAACCTTGGAATTTGCAGAAGCCTGGCTCAGAAAGGCTGCCCAAAGGAAGGTTGTTTATCTGTGGCTTGACAATGGGTCATGAAAGCCTTTGAAATTGCTCCTAAAATCTCTGCACTTAATAGAAGAGAATCTGGTGGTGGATGCAGATACACATACAAACTACCTGATCTAACTATTTTACTTTTAGATATACAGTCTAAGGTGATAATTAAATAACTTGTAAAGTATATGTACAGAGATTTTAATGGAGTTTTACTTATGGGAACAATAAGATAACAACAACAACCCAATGTTCGTTAATCAGTATATTATATATAGTATATTATATATTAGTATATTAGTATATTTATTAGATATTAGACTTACAGAAAACACAAGAAAAACAAGAACCAATTTATATGTCATCACAATTACTCATTTCTTGTATCAAAATTTCTTTGAATGCTCTAAAAAATTACATTAAGAAATAAAAAAAAACCCCATTCTTTCTGTTTTAAACAAATCCTTAAGACACAAATACTAACTGGCAATTCATATGGTTTCTTATGCAAAGGGGCCATAAACTTATTTTTCAGCTTATTGAAAGATTTCACAGGTGGTTCCTTTAAATAAAGAGACAAGATCATTTGTCACTAATGAGTGCAAAATTCTTCTCCTAAAAATTCAGCAGGCCTTTTGGGGTCATCTTTTGATGTGCCAAATCACATGTTCTAAATGATTTTACCCAGAGGAACTAATTTATCGTAAGCTTAAGGTTGTAAATGTTAAGATTTATTATAGAGCTGTACATTAGTACAGAAGCGAGCACAGTGGTTAGTGAACATGAGACACAGGCTGTAAAGCAGGGTGCATGTACCAGGGAGACATTGATGAATGGGATTAGATCCAATTGAGATTTAGTACAAGGATGACAAGGATTCCTCCTTTGCTAGCACCTCTACTAATAATGCGCAAACGAGGAAGTATTCTGAGGAAGAAAGCAAAATGTTAGAGGGCAAAGTTCTAGAGTGAAATCAAGGATTAATAAATACATTTCTATAAACACTTCTGGCTAGAAATGGCTGATACAAGTATTAATTATAATCTGGATTATTTTTTAACAGATCTTTGGCTCATGAAATTCATGGATGCATATTATACAGGTAATATATTTAAAATTTTAAGAGCTAATGTGTCCAGGTACAGTAGTGCATATCTATGTAGCTGATTTGGGGCAAACACAGAAATTAGAAAGCTTGCCTGGCCTACACTCTAACTTGCAGCTTGTGCAACTGAGACCCTATCTCACAAGACACCCAACAACAAAGCAATAATAAACAATACCCAAAAGAAGCAAGGGAGCAAACATGGGTACTTGGAGGTATGTCAGTGGTAGAATAATTGCCTAGCATGAAAAAGGCCATGAGTTACATTAGTACTGAAAAACAAAAACCCACAAAAATAAAACAAATATATAGGAGATAGATAATAAAAATGCTCAAGCTGAGGAATAACCAAGACATGGACATGAACTAACCATAGAAAATATGGTAGTGAGTAAGAACAAAGACACAAATTCATCATTTTTTCTTTTTCTTTCTTTGAGGTGGGGTTTCTTTGTAGCACAGGTTGTCCTAGAACTCACTGTAGAGACCAGATTGGTCTTGAACTCACAGATATTCCCGCCTCCCTCTGCTCTCCCACCCCTCTCTGGAATTAAAGGTGTGCTTGCACCCATCAATCTTCAAGGGTTTAACTTTCAGTTCCTAGATGTAACCACAAAAGCCACTTAAAACAAAGAACCATGAAGAGAAACTAGCATTACTATAGATAAAAACAAATCAACTGACAGCAGCTCTGAGGAGTAGAGACTTCATAAACAGAATCCCATGCACCTACTTACTGCATGTAAAGCAAAGGTACAATACAAACACAAATAGGAACAACTAGCTTCTTAGAAAACAATTTATAAGATTATTATATTAAAATAAATTAGGAGAGGATGGAAAGGACAAATGTTCAAATTGAGACAAAGTTCAACTAATTTTTAGCACCCAAAAGGACATTCCGACAGTTGAAATCCAGTGAAGGTAAGGGATGAACTAAAGGAAAGACCTAATATCCCTGCCCTTCTCATCCAGTCCTACAGCTTTAAATATTATGTAAATGTTACTAATCATCAAAGCTATAGTTCACCACAAGACCTCACAAGTCCGAGTTTTAACTGTCCACAGTGACATCTCCACTTCGGATATATTTTAAGGCAAATTTAACAAGGCCCTAACTAAACTCCTGTATATAAACTACTTTGACTCTGAAAACTTGTTACATGTGAAGTCTTTTCCTACCTTTTTAACATGAACCTGTCCTTTTAGATGTCAAGCTCAAAAATCTTACGAGCCATACTATTCTCAGTAATTCTAATTCTTAACTGAAGCAACTCCATCTTTACTTCTTGCTATAATACTCTCCTAATGCTACAACCTTTCCTTACCATACTATGATCTGATCAACACTGTCAAATTTTAATACACAGCCATGCTCACATCTATGCTAAGATCATGCTCAACATACATGTATCATTCAAAATAAATGTGTAATTCCTAACAATAATCCCATGTGCTCTGCCTTCTCTTTAACTCTGATTCTCAGCATTTACTTTCCTTTGTTACATTCTTGACTTTCTTGGAACAAGTTAGATGAATCCCCATGTCATCATTTAGTATGGCTCATTTCCCATACTTGAAAACAAGTCTAGATACTCTGGCTATATGTGTGAGATCCTTCAAATTTATTAGTGAAAACTAACAGACTATGTTTTAAAAAACAGCATATTACCTGCAATCTACTCCTAATCTCTGTTGAAGTGACCTATGTTTTCTTCCTTATTACAGGATCAGTCTAATTATGTAGGGGCTTGTATTGCACAGCGCTGTACTTTCTTTTTGTCCTTTTAAATTTTTTTTCAGGCAATTACATTTCCCCCTTTCCTTTTCTCCCATATACTGCCCTTGTTTCCTTTTTATTCATTTCCTCAGTGAATCTAGTTGTTGCCATGTGCCTGTGTGTGCCTGTGTGCATATTCCTAAGTACATAAATATTTCCTAAGTACTGGGCATTTAGTAATTCAGTATTAAAAAATGAACAAATAAATGTCCTCATAGTTAGGTGTCTGTAAACAATATTTTGCAAAGGGCAATTGTACAAGAAAAGTGCTGAAATAATTAGTAGGCAATTCACAGAAGAGACTCTTAAAGAAATGAAAAAAGAAATCACATATGCTAAGAAGCAAAAACTGTAAATTATATTAATGCCCATTAAGTAGACAATGAGCAACAAGCAATTACCAAATACAAAAATGCAACAGAACCTCGGATGTAAACAGCTGAGACTGGTGCATCACACATTTAATCTCAGCATTTGGAAGGGGATCTAGGGTCCGTATCTGTGAGCTCAATCAGCTTGGTCTATATAGCAAGTTCTAGGTTAGCTGGGGTTACATAAGACCCTGGGCCAGAAAGAGTTATACGAGGCCAATTAATCAGTAATGAAATAAAACCTTTGCCTGACTTTCTACTTCAATAAAGTACAGAAGCAAGTCACTTCTGTGATAGAGAAATGTAAAAACTGATGATATAGTAAATAACACTAGGTGTACAGACATTAGATATCTCCTTTTAGAGACAAATGATATAAATGGAAATATATATATACACACACACACACACACACACACACACACACATATATATATATATATATATATATATATATATGTAAGATTGACTTCAGAATAACCCAGTGGAGAAGCTGAGGTAGAAGAAAGCAGACACGACTCTGCTTTTTTCTTTAGACATAAACACCAGGAGAAACCAAAATACTTGGTTTTTTTTTTGCAATATTATTTTCTATACATTTATTATTTTAAATGTTCAATAAGAGTACAGGTTAAATTTATTATGGTTAATCTAATCAGCTTCTGAAAGTACAGTGTGTACATGCTTTAAATACAAATACTGCCTCTGATTTAAAGGTTCTTAAGCAAGTTGAGAAAAAGTCAAGCTCAATACTATTCAGTATGTTTTAAACTTAAGAACAAAACCAGTTGATGTTTATGATTATATACAGGACTTAAACTGAACTGATTGTTCCTCTCCATGAACATAATTCAATATATCGAAGATTAACAACTGTGTTTATAAACGGACTCAGCCATCTTTTCTTCTACCCTTCTAAGACTGTACATATGGATGCAACATACACAGCTCATGGAATAAAAATACATGCAATTAGTTAATCTATGAAATCAGTTGAAGTAAATACTCAAAACAACCAATAGAAAAACACTGAACACTAAACCTACTTGATATTTTTCTAAAAGAAAATTCATGTTTGTAAAATACAACACTTCGTCTTTGCTTCTAAAACATGAAAAATAGCCAAATAAACATTTTGCTTTATTGCTAACATAGTCTGTACAAGTATGTCATATGTGAGATATGGATTACTAACATTAAGACCATCAACCACCTGCTGTTGGATGGTTATTGTTCCTTATTTTATATATGTGTGTACACATATATAAATGTATACATTGGTTGATAGTCTTCAGTCTTGGTGCTAAAACCCTATTTCCTTCCCAATATCTTCAATTCACTATAAAGAAGCAACTGCAAAAGATGAAAATATACTTTAAGTATTGCTTTCCAGATATCTCCCCTAGGTAAATTCTAATGTTAATAATGCTTCAGCAAAGAAAATAGACTAATATTTGTATACACAGCTATTTGAGAGTAAAGAGAGGGAAGAATGAAATGGAGGGATTTAAAAATAATGTACCTAACTCTTGTCATCTTAATGTAAAAATGTAGAGAGCTCCCACCCAATACTAACAAGGCCTGATCCTGCTTAGGTCTTGAGAGCATGCAAGACTGAGTACATTCAGACCGAAAGAACATAGAGATGTGTGGATAGTGAGGTGGACAGGATTGAAGAGAAGTTGCAGGTAGGGAAAGAGTATGATCAAACATTTTTCAGATTGAAAAAAAAATAGAGAATTTCTGCTAGTAAAATAGATGGACCTAATCTAGGCCAATCTTTCTTCTGAAGACAGCTAAAGAATCTGTACAAAGTAAAAACATCAGTTTCAAAGCATTGGATTGTTAACAAATCTGTTGAGAGCCACAAGTGAAAGTGGAAGTTGGAAACTCAGGATTTCTAAAATTACAGCCAATTTTTCTTTAAGGCTGCTTGCTGCTTATTTAAGTCTGGTTTCTGTTCCTGTTATAAACACTTGACCAAAATACTTTAGGGAGAAAAGGGTTTACTTTAGCCTACAGTTTACAGTCCATCATCTATCAATGCCTAGAGAAGAGCTCAAGGCAGGAACCTAGAGGCAGGATCTAAAGCAGAGCTCATGGAAGGATGCTGCTTACTGGTTTGTTCCCTACTTCTCTTCAGCTAAACTCCTTATACAACCTAGTGTGGACTAGGCCCTCCCCCATCAATTAGCAAAGAAAATGTCTCAAAGACATGTCCATTGGCCAATCTGAGAGAGGCTGTTTTTCAGTAGTGAGTCCCTATTCTAAGGTGCATCAAGTTGACAACCAAGAAAAGCCATCACATCATTGCCAGAGGATGTTGTCAAGAGAGCTCAGCCACACTGGGAACACTGAGGATAAGGAGTAATAAAGAGCTCCAGGCTGCCAGAGCACTAGACAATTCTCCATACTGGACTACATCCATGTAAAAACCCAGCAAAACTAAAGTACTAATAAATCATTGGGCATGATGGTATATACCCATAATACAACACTCAGAATACAGAAACAGAAGGATTTCAGGTTTGAGGCCAGCTTTGGCTTCAAGTTTCAGGCAAGTCTGAATTACATAGTTAAATTCCTGTCTAAAAACCAAACTTCCCTGAAAACCCAAAATAAGAACAACCCCCACCCCCCAGTAACTAACTCAAATACAAAGATATGTAAGAGATGACGTATCAATGCTACTAGCAATCCAAATAGTAACATTCTAAAGAAATGTGTTACTTTAGAATGTCTTACTATTTTAGTTTACAAAAAAAATTTAACATATGCTCTTCTAAGCACTAAGTACAGCACTCTTTATCATGAACACCAGAGGCCACAATTGTTCAATCACTATCTTTTTTATTTTGGAAAGTTTTGATAGATGTGTATCTTGAAGACACAAAATGATCCAACATTCGACATTTCTGACTGTTACATGGGCTCTCCAGTTTCAGTTTTGAGGCATCTGATATTGTAGGTATCTACAACCAGAAAATTACTTCTTGGAAGCCAAAATACCAATGAAGTACTTAAACTGAAAAAAAGTTTTGGTTTTCTAATCTAGCAAATCATGTTCTACGAATTCAGGAAAGCAAATATACATGGCTATGGTGTGAATATAAAATGTCTCACCCAGGTTCACATGTAAAACCAGCTGGATGTGCTGTTGTGGGAGGATGTGTGGCATCAGTGGAAGAGGCAAGAACATGAATTTCAAGGTTATCTGGACTCCCCCAGCCCCTCCCTCATTCTCTGTTCCCTTTCTGTCAACTCCTCTAGAATGTGGCCTTAACTCACAGTATGATCCGCCCATGTCACTATGAACTGATCTTTTGCAAAATCTTTGGCCAAAATAAATCCATTCTTAGATATCTGGCAACAGCAACGCAAATTCTGAGTAACACACACAAACATAATCTGATGTACTGCTCAACAAAATACTGATTAAATCACTGCAAATTTATTTTATAAGTTCTTAAACTTTTAAATGAAGTACATTCCTGATGTAGGTAGGTTTAAACTGTTGACAGTAAACTAAGTAACTGATAAAAATTGCAGAACAAAATGTGGTAATATTCAAGTGAAACCTAGGCTTAACCAATAAAATTTATTTGTGAAACAAACCCAGAGAGCTCAAGGGAAGAATGAATGTGCAAGTCAGAGAGGGCACATAAACATAACCAAATTGCTAATATAAGCTACCTCAAAGACAAGGCATTCCACAGTGCTACATTCTACATTGCTAAAAAGTATCAGGTTAAACCAAGATTATATGTTGGCTTTTCAATGAAAATATCTTATTCACAATCTGTAGAAAGATGATAGATAACAAACGTCAATAGAAACAGTGAATTCTATAGTTTTAGTTGATCTTAAGATTAAGTTATTATATATTGCAGAATACTTTTATATACTTTAGCCCTTAATTGAAGTTAAAATTTAAATAAGAATGGGAAGGAAATGAATCTGCTAGTTATTCAGAACATCAATATATATATGCTGGTAGGTCCTGGGAGATTCTTGTTAATTAAAATTACTTAGAAGCTAGATTCTTTGTTAGTGGTAATCAAATAACCAAATCTATTTAAAAGAAACCAACTGTTCTGTAGATTGGAATATATATATATAAAAAAAAAACACCTTAGAAATAAGCTTCCATTTATGGAATAAAATAAAAATACTTACAACAAGGAATAGACTGAATTGGTCCAAGCTGTGGGAAGGTCACAGGAAGAGAAATCCCTGGAAGATCATTTTGGTTTGAATGTTCAGTAGTTTGGTCAGCCCAAGCCACCACCTTTTTTCTCTCTACTAAATTTTCAATATCTTTGAAGTCAGAATCAAGAGCAGCATTTGATGGGCCAGTTTCTTTCAATCTCCAATACTGTTTTTTTAGGGCTGGAAGCAAAGCATTCAATATACTACAAACAAGATGACAAGAAAAGAGAGACAATCTCTGTTATAAACACACTATTAGAGTTCTTCGGTACAACAGGCAAAGTATTACAGTATCATTAAAATGATTTCCTATATAATGTTACTTGGCAAATTCTCTAAGCCTGCACCAAGTCTATGTGAGGCCAAACTGTCCTTTCTTAAAAACTCTGTTCACTCTCTCCCTTAATACCCATGAAAATATTAATATTAGTCTTTTCACAATTCAAATTTGTTTTGTAGAAAATGTTCTACAGGGAGTCCTAGTAGTTTCTATGTGACCCAGCTGGAACCCTGTCGTTTTCTAAGGCCTTAGCCTCTATGACTCACCTCATGGCTTCTTTATAGTCCATGAAGTTAGACTTACAACAGTTGCATCAATATCAAATGTGGACATTTTTGTATATGACATTCACAATATAGTATAGTAACTACAGAGATAGAAAGGGAACAGTCTTTAACAGTAAGTGTGGGAAAAGGCCTGGGGATCTGTGAACAGGAGGACAGCTACAGCTGCATATTTTTATATATCCCTGTACTTTTGGGAACTGTACTGTTCTGGGGAGTAAGATTACTATGTCTGAAAGTGCAGGGAAAATTTTTCTTTTGATGTTCGGAGTATTCTCATAGTTTCAAGATTGGAAGTGACAAGTGTTTCACTATATTTAAAGTGTGCATTTAAACAACAGACATTATCTAGATTGCCTACTTTCTTGGGAAAGTCTGAAATTGTTATCTGTCAGACAGAACTGTGTAGGAGATAACCCCAACAAAACTTCAAGAAACTGCTGGTATTGAGTTTCCAAAGTGCTGCATCACAGGTGCTGTCACAAGCATATCTTGTTTGCTGACATCAAGCATATCTTGTCCTCACTGTAATTCTTTTCTAAAGCTAGACTCTCTCATAGACCAGGAGGGTTTCAAATTTACAGCAATCCTTATGGCTCTGCCTCCATCATGCTAGAGTTAATGCAAATCCCATCATTTCTGGCTGTTAACCAGACTATTGAAATTTTATTTGTTCACTCTCTTCAGACTATCCTACACCTTTCCAATTTGCTGATTTTAAGAACTCAGGCACTACGTTAATAGTGAATTTTCAGTAATGAGAAATCTAAGGCTTAGCAATGTTACATAATCCCTACAAGGATATCCTGCTAAAATAAGCAGAATTGAAGACTGAATTCAAAGTTTACTCACTCTCTACAATGCCACATTGCTTTTGAAATGTTTTGGTCCACAGATTCTTGAAATTAATCAGAATCCATTTTGTGTCATTATTAAGGTGAAAGTTTACTTAAGGCACTATCTATATGCTGACACAGTAGGGTTAAATAAACTACCGCACCTCTGGATGCCCAAGCTCCTACATGTGACCCGAGTAGTAACAAGTGATGGAGATTTGCTGTAGCTCATACCCACAGTGAGCAAGGGGCTGAGTGTGAGGTCCCTTTTACAGAAAAATTAGGATAGATGGCCATTTTTAATAGATTGAACCTCCCAATCCAAGAAGGGAGATCTTTTAATTTTCTAGTGCTTCCTTAATGTCTTCCTTCAGTGTTTTAAAAATTGCATTTTACAGGTTTTTTATTTTTGAATGATAGCATGAAGAGACAAGAATCTCTCATTTTATATAACCTCAAAGCAATGCCTAAGAAGCTGTTAATTGTTATAAAACAATGACAAAAGAAACAATGCCACACATTTTTAGGATAATCATAAACTGAAAGAATTTGAGAAGAAAAATGCTGTTAGTGAGCAGTACAGTTAATATAAGAACGTGTTTATTTTCTACTGATGTCAATGTCTTTCTTTAGTGTTTTAAATTTTTCATTGGGAAGGTCTTTTATTTTCTTGGTTATGTTTACTCCTAATCTTTATTGTTCAAGGTTATTATGAATGAGACTGACTTGAATTCTTGTTCAGTATATCTGTTACTGGAGCTAAAGAAAGGTTGCTGTATTCGTGTGTTTATTTTCTATCCCTCTATTTGCAAAGTTATGGGAGTTATTTTGGTAAAGTCATTAAGTTTTTTTCACTTTATATGATTTGTAAACAGAGAAACTTTGACTTTCCTTATTTTCATCCCTTTCTTTCTCCTGTTTTAATGCCTAGTTCAGGCTTCAAGCACTATAGTTAGCAGTAGTGCAAAGAATGGGCACCTTTGTCTTATCTCTCTGATCTTAGAATGCTTTGTGTTTTTCTCCATTTCACACAACAGATATATAGTCTTTATTATGCTGAGGTATGCTGGGTCTAATCTTAGTCTCTCTATTACTTATGCCATGAATGGACGTAGGAGTCTATCAAAGGCCTTTTCTGTGTTTACAGAGATAATCGTGTAGTTTCTATTTTTGTGATGGATTACATTCATTGATTTACATATGCAGAACCCCCAAGTCTACAAAACGAAGCTAACTTCATCACAACTAATCTTTCTAATGTGATTTTTAAACTCAGCATGTCAGTATTATACCAAGAATTTTTGCATCTGTATTCATCAAGGGAACTGCCTGCAATGTGTGTATGCATGCTTATCTTGTTTTTGGTATCAGGATATACTAGCTTCATAAGGAGTTAGGAAGCATTCCTTCCTTTTCCATCTTAAAGAACAATATGCACCGTATTGGTGTTAGATCTTTGAAGGTCTGATACAATTCTTCAGTAAATCTATCTGGTCCTGGGACTTTTTTATTTGAGAGACTTTTTCTTGTTGGTTCATGTTGTTGTTGTTGTTTAAATTATTTACTTGATTTATGTTTAATTTTAGTAGTTCATATACATCCAGAAATTCCTCTATATCATTTAAATTTGTTTCTAACTTAGAAGAGTTGGGTAAAGGTGGGTTTACTCAGGTTTGAACTCCAGGAGTTCAAACAAAATAAAACAAAACCCACCAATTTTCTGGTCAAGATGTACCCCCACCTGTGCAAAAGTGGGGTAAACAATTGACTAGATCTGAAGCATAATCCATGAGACAGAGTTCATGCTTGGCACTGAAGCCTAGCTATCAACCTGTGCTAGGGAAGTCATTGGCTAAGTGGAACTTACTATTGTCGGACTAAAATGACTGCACATCACTGCCTTGTAAGTTTCTATGTTTATACCCATAGGTACTATCAAGTTCAATCAGAGATGTGTCTGCAGTGAACAGTAGTGAATTTGGAGACACACAGCTGCCAAGGATGGTGAGAAAAAGTGATGGCCAAGAGCTCAGCCCTAAATAAGCCTTTACACCATCTCTTCTAAAGCTTGAAGAATGTTATCAAAGTAGAATTGGAAGACAGGGGGAAGTGCTGCAAATGCCTTCCTTTGGAATCAACAACCACTGCAATCATGAATTTACAACTTCGGTTGGCAACATTGGACCCACACAAGAATGGCCCCATCAACAAAATTGAGGACAGGAGAGGGCCTCAAGGTACCCTAGCAGTTACAGCCGAATTACTGGCAACTGATAGAATTCAGGGAGAAAGGAAACATTGTCTTCAGTTGTGTAGCCCAGCTGAGTTCAATAGACAGATCAAAACTGATGATCACACAGATAGGTGTGGATAAACTCATTGGGTCACCAAACCAAACCAAAGAAATAAAGAAAAAACAAACAAATACCCCTCAAATAGATAGGAAAGTGAAAAGATGGCCTACAGGGAAGAAGGGGAGTGGACAGTATGGAGTTGGGAAAGAGAGCAGGTGGTGGGGGTGGTATGCATTTTGTACCTGTGTGAAACTGTCAAAGAAAATTATTTACTTAATAAAAAAAAATAAAATATTTGAGACACCTGATGTTCATTAAGACCTAGTAATAGTAATGAGATCCGAGTACGTGGAATTTCCCCCTAATATTCTTGTTTGGAGTTGTATGCTATACAATTTTTCCCACTAATATTTTTGTAACAATATTCCTGTTTGTTGCATGCCTCATATGAACTCAGAAGGATGGGCTGGCACACAAGGTTATGTCTCCTGGACCAAGACTGGAAGTTGTGACAATGCAGGTGAGGGTCATCAAACTTGACTATAGCACTGGGATCGGTTTGAGTGTAGAGGGCATAAGGTTAAGAAGGCAGAGCCACCAAAAACTTATTTTAGGATTACCAATGACTCAAAAGAATTTCAGTGAAAACCTAGAAAAAACTATAAAAGAATTGGTTACCAGGAAAAGAGCCACATGCTGCACACTCTCTCAATGCTTTTTTTTCGAGTGTTTTGTGATGCTGGCAAACAATTCAAATTAATGAAGCCCATATCAGATAAAATTCAATTTCTTGGCAGTGGTGAGCTAAAACTTCTGTTCCCCAGATACTTTCAATCTGCAGCGTTAAGACTGGTAGGTTGTTTATCTCCATGCACTTACGACTCAGTCTGCCTGTGCTGCTGCTCCTGGAGGTAAGCTAGAGTCACCATGTGTCCCATTTGTGTTCTCAAGTCTTTGAGCTGGAGGTGTAACTGGTGACAATGAAGATCTTTATTGAGTCCCTAGGATCAATAATGCAAAATGTATTTTAGATTTTTAAAAGAATTATATAATTGCAATATAACATTTCACAAGGGCACCAAGTTTTATTTTATTTTTTTAAATATATAAAACACTGAGAAATAAGAGATATGGTATAGGTAGTGAAGAACTTCCCAGCAAGGTAAGGGTTTAAATGTCTTCAGAAATGAAATGTTTGGCACCCAGAAAAAGGCATCCTATGATGACAGCTTCTCAGATGATCCAATTTGTTTATAATACTTTCATACAGTAATAATTTTTTGTTTAAATGCTACTATCCAAAACGGCATTGAGTACTACATTTAAAGATGGGCAAGCCCTTCCTTCCAACACTGCCATGACACTGACTAATAATGCTATTTATTCACTCCATAGCTCCATTTCTACAAGCAGGAATGGACTATGATTAGCTCAGCATACAAGCCAGTGGTTAGAGTTGCATGCTATACATCTCGCCCCCCAACCGCCAGTATTCTTCATCTTAGAAAAATAAAAACAATTTTTTTGAATACTCCTAATTTTTAAAGACTCTTCTGTCCAGGGCCAGGTACCCTCTAATCTATTACCTATAATTTATTCATCATCCCTGAAATGCATTAAAACTTAAATTAAAAAATATAAGCTCAGTGGATATAGTGAAGTATGAATAAAACAGCAGTTCTAGCATTTTTAATTGTTTAATGGAAAAGTGAATTTCTGGGGACATTCTGACTGGTTAGCTAACAATCTAATAAATAATAGAGATATGGCTGGAATTTTCTTCTAAAAAAATTTTGATATGCCATTTTGATGTTTTCATACACCTTTCTGGTCTAGAGTTGAACACAGTATAGATTTGTCTGGTTTTTTTCCCCCCCACAGACCAATCTAGTGGGAGCATTTTCTCAGCTGAGGTTTCTCTTTAAAAATGCTTTTAGTTTGTGTCAAGCTGACATAAAACTAGCCAGCACAATTCATTTACATAACTCACCTTTATACTTTATGAAATATATCATGTATTTTGGATAAAAACACTTTTTATGGAACCAGGATATGTCTAAAGGATTGACCTATGAGTCATTTGATTTTTTAGGGATATGTTCAGTCTTGAAACAAATGTCAGCTCAAGCCAAATTCATGGCCTTTATGGAGATCAGTTTACTTGACTAAAGTGTAAATGCTGAACTTACTCATCTTCCTTGATCTCCTTATAGTTTGTCAGTTAGAAAATCAAGTAAGTGTATAAATATGTTTTGTAAACTGTTCCATCTGTTTTCCTTAGAAAACAACAATCTTACATAATAAAAACCAGCTCTTCCTTATCTTTTATCCTGAGGCCAATCTTCCTACCAAGTGAATCATAGATCTAGAGTAGATGACCTTGGGAAACCAAGATTGCCATCTTAGTGTGTTCTTGTCTCAATACACCAACGATCAAATTTCATGAGAAGACCACAGCCTTTTCTAACAAGAACAAGTCAGCTACTAACAGCTGAAGCAAGAGTACAGTGGGAGGTGACAGCCAGTTTTAGAAACCTAAGGTACCAGCTTGTGCCAGGCTTGTTCACCCAAGACAGACAGTTTATAGTAGGGGCAAAACACTGACACTGTCATGTTAGTGCTCCAATTTGAGTTTAGTTGTAGTGGAGAAAGTCAGAAAGAGCGAGTGTTCCAGTAGGATAACGAGAGATGGGAGCCTGAATCAGGATTACAGTACTGCTGGGTAGAGATGTGACTAAAGAGTAGACAAGGAAGGAGGGTAGAGTGAAAACAGCATGTATTTCAAAGTCATAAGGAAGCAGTCTTTGTCGAGAGTTGCAGGACCATGCGTAAGTCCCTCTGTGAAGTTACGTTACACTTTGTTTATACAGGAAATAAGTGCTTACTACTAGGCAATTGCTTCATCTGTGAAAACATCTCATGAAAATAGAATTAAGAATAGGAGCCAGGTGGTAGAACTTGGAACTCTATCCTTCACTTATAATAAAATATATAAGACTAGCCAAAGCTACACAGAGCACTCTCTTAACAAATGGAAATTCTAGTTTTGAAAACCTATGTATGACCATATTAAAAAAACTTTAAATTCATTGATAGTACCTCAATGATACTAACTTTATAAACACTAAAATGTTGATAAACGCAAGTAGTACCATGTTAAACCTACAGATACTTTAATTTTTAAATAAATGTATCAAATTTAAGACTTAAATTACTCACTCAAATTACTCCCATCTTAATTGGTGGGTACACTCCTATACTGGGCCATATAACTGAATATGGTGCTGGGAGTAATCTAGCCATAGTAGATGGTTTTGAAAATAACAATCACAAATTAATTCATTATCAAATGTGTAACTAGGAAGATGTTTTTCTGACTGCACTGTGTAACACCAATAAAAGCTCCCTGAAACACCCTGGCTCACTGAAGACTATTGCATGTTACAAATTGTAGTATTTTTACTGTACATACAAAGATTTATATTCTATAAAAACACAAGGCTTTACTTAGGGAAAATAAAGATTTTCTTATTATCATTCCTCAGCATCTAAATATCAAATTTATTTTTAGATTGTACTGTATTATTTACAGATCATTGTTTGAGATCATGAGCTTCTTAAAATGTTATTAAATAAATTTTTACTTGCTTGTGATCATGAATTTTCAAATCATTTCCAAAAAAGGGCCCTAAATAAACTACTATCATTGTGTATTATGCACCATAAAAAGTTAACATTCTTGGTATTCCAGATCATAAAAAAATAAAAGTAAAAACTGATTAATTCTAAAACATTACTCTGTTAACAAGATTTCATTAGTATTCAGATTTGCTTTTGCCTTTAATAAATGGTAAACACACACACGCACACACACACTCCACAAAAAATGGTTTTAAAATAAATTCCTGTATTATTTATAATGTGTAAATGCTTTTCTTTTTACATACTTATATATTCAAGGTTACAAAGAAAATTTCTCAAGTAAAAATAGTGAGTAGAAAAAGTTAACGAGGCCTAAATGATAAAGACTGAAGTAGTCTGAATAGAATTAGTTACTTTTAACTTAAGAGCTACTTTATAAAGACAGCTACTTAATAAATACTTAAAAATAAGTTGAACCTTTTGAAAATAGAAACTACAAACTGATTAGGTAATTAGTGAGCATAAAGTCATACTCATTAAAACTGGCAAAGTGAAGTAAGTCAATCTAGAGAAATAGGGCAATAATTATTATGTGAAAGATATGTACTCAACAAGAAAAGAACCATAAGGAGCTTAGTTTTACAAGCTAAATTTGAACACATGTACATATCTGTACCTCTGGAATATCACCATTTTGACCTAAGAGTCGCATTTCACTTTCCACTCGATGTAGCCAATTGGTGTTTTCATCAAATTGTTCCAACACCTCTTCTTTCTTTTTCTCTAGGAAACAGCGTTTGGTTTTCAACTTTTCAAGTCTGCGATCTTGTTTGCAAGTGGCCTGAAACACAACAGTGTATTTTAGAATACTTAATTGTTATATTTGATATGTACAACACTAAAAAAGAAATATATTTTTCTTAGGCTCATGTAATACAATATGTTAAGTCACGCTTGCCATTTCTTCATTAAAATATCATGGCAAAATAGGGTATCAGTTGTGAGTCATTTACAAAATTACATTTTGAGAGTTTGTGGCTTTAAGAAATGCATTGGTTAAATGGAAAAACTATGAGATTTTTGTATGCTACACTTGTAAAGTTCATATAAGGTTAGATAAATTTCATGATTTCTTTTGTTTTTTGGTTTTTGGTTTTTTGAGCAGGGTTTCTCTGTGTAGCCCTGGCTGTCCTGGAACTCGCTCTGTAGACCAGGCTGGCCTTGAACTCAGAAATCTGCCTGCCTCTGCCTCCCAAGTGCTGGGATTAAAGGCGTGCACCTCCACTGCCCGGCTTCATGATTTCTTTAATCAAAATAAAACAGCATGCACACTCTGGTCTTTTCTTTTCCCTAATCTGAAAGATTTGAAGAACAAAAAAGTTGTACTGTTTAAATTTATCTGCTCTAAATGACAGAGAAAAACATATCAGATTTATTTATCAATACCTGACCTCGCCTATGGTCAGGCCAAGTATCAAATTGGATATGCTGAGTATATTTGGTATTTTACACCTCTGTAAGATACCTCTGGTCATATTTGGCCTTGTGATATTCTTATACCCTAAAGGTTATACACACTGATTTGAGAACTATGGATTAAAATAGCTTGGTCTCTGGGCAATTTGCCAATGTCCATTCAACTAAATAATTACCATACAGGCTGGTGTACTTAAAACAGTCCTCAGCGAACGAACAAACAGAGCACAGGAACCAATAGATAAAGAGCAGAGCAACATATCCTTGGTTAAAGATCTTGTCCTCTTTAGGAAATAAATTATGATTCTAAAAATTATTCATTATTACTATTTTCAGGTATAGGAAAATCTTCATTTTGGTAGAGGGAATTAGCTTGCAAGTATTTAGTGTCAAGCAAATGTGACTGCCATTAAGTTAGAGTCAGATTCTAGATATCTATACATTTCCCTTAACTTCCTCTCAGGGAAAATAAAGTAGTCAAGGTAAAGCAGACTCACAGGAGGCTACGGTCAAATGATCAGAGAGCATCGTTGATATGCACTGTCATTCCTAGCAGGGTTTGTAACCTCTTTATCGTCACTTCTCTAATTATATCCTAAATCATTTTTTTTTCTCTCACAGCAAGCCTTAGCAAAACAAAAGAGCTGCTTAAACAAACAAAATATCTGCTTTCTACCAAAACCAGAACAAAGGACAGAATACAAAATGCTAACTTAACAGATGCTCTACTGCAAAGGTTGTAACTTTGGTAGAAGCACCTGTAGTCTTTACATGAAGGTGTGGGGTCCTTCCAGGGGAGTCACTGTGTCAAAATAATTTTTATAACACTTAAGAGTTCATTAGCCTTTTAAGTAGTCTATACAAAAAGTTTTTCAAAACAATCATTTATTTTAATGTATGAACATTTTGCTCTGATGAGAGAATGTACATCATGTGCATTCCTGTTTCTGACAGAGGTCAGAAAAGATTATGAGGTAACCAAGAACTGAGTTACAGATGGTTACAAGCAACCACTGGGTGCTAGAAACAGAAACCAGGTCCTCTGCAAGAACAATAAGTGCTCTCAACCACTGAGACAACCTTCTTCATTCCTAATGATACATCAGGTTAAGAGTGTTCAAGGAGCTAACAGGGTAAAGTCACTACAGAATATCAAAAAAGTAGATAAGAGAATACAGCTGCCATGCAGCCAGGCATAAAGTTGCATACGTAAATCAATGCTATTTTTCTCACAAGCTTTTTACTGATTTTGAAAATATTTATCTTCACAAACTTACAATTATAACAAGAATTTCTATTGATAGACAGAGTCTCTATAAAGAAATGTCTATTAAGTCCAAGGTATGTTTTAATGGTAGGAAAGGGTCCTAAGCTTAAAGCTTAAGAGTGCTACAGCAACAGGCAGTGGTGGCACACACCTTTAATCCCAGCACTTGAGAGGCAGAGGCAGGTGGATTTCTGAGTTTGAGGCCAGCCTGGTCTACAGAATGAGTTCCAGAACAGCCAGGGCTACACAGAGAAACCGTGTCTCGAAAAACAAAACAAAACAAAACAAAACAAATCAAAACAAACAAAAAAAGTGCTACAACAATAAGTGGGAGATGTGACATTTTGACTTATCTTCTGCTACTCAGAAAGTGTGAAAACTCAGACAAGTCAACCTTAATGGGTCTTCAGTCACTTTATCTGAAAAAGAAGGTAAACGGTTTATACCTGCTTGAAGGTACTAGGAAATTACATTTCCTTTGCCTTAACATTTATCATTGTTATCATGACTCCTGAAATGTGGGCAGGAAGTAACCTATGGAGGTGAAGACAATTGAACACCAGAAAAGTCCTACCTGAAAACCCAAGAAGAACAATTTTGACTTCTAATGTCCATTAAATATATTCTCTATGATTGGCATTCTGGACACTTTCCAATGGTCTACGCTGTTCTACTAAAAAAGAGTGTTGGGTAACACATTCTTAAATATGTATAGTAAATTCTGACATAAAAGTAGCACATTTTCCCATTGAGGGTTGAAAGAACTTTATACATTCAACACACAAAATGTTTAGAAAAAAAAAGATTATGGGATATAAAACATGATTGTATAATTTTAGGTGTCAATATTACTTTGTGAAAACAACAACAACAACAAAAATCCTCAAACAAACAAACAAACCAGAAAAACAAAACACCACCCCCAAACAAACCAAAACCCCACTACCATGATGCAACAATTTCGATTATCTCACAAGCAAAACAATAGAGCTAGGAGCACAAGTTCTAGCACTAGCCTCCTCGAGTTTAAATCATAGCTCAGCTATTTCTGGTCTAGTATTACTTTATACAAAATGAGCTACTTATAGCCTTGCTTAGGAGGGAGAATATTAAATACCTTACGGAGTTTTTTGGCAATTGTGTAAATTAATATATGTAAACTGCCGAACCATTGCCTGCTACTGTATGATAATGTAACTTTTAAAAATTCTAGTGTGTAAGTCCTTTAAATTTTGAAACATTTGCTTTCCTTACATTGAGGTATTCTTTATTGGGAGTCTTTATCTTTGATTCTTTTATCTTCCATTCCTCTTTTATTACTAGCCACTTTTACAGTTTCCCTTAAATTCAGTGTCTAAAATCTTGAGTTGGTAAAAATCTTGGTAAAATCTTACACTGAGTCCCCTATGGGGATGTCTCAGAGTTCTGGGCTGGGTTATTTCTCAGGGTAGTTTTGTATTACTTTGGCCAGGTTCCCAGAGGTAGCACTGGTTTGATGCCATTTTATTTGTCAACTTTAGGTTATTTCCTAAGTAAAATACATAGGCTGTTAAAGCTCAGACCACAACCATGTTGAAATGCACACTTTTGTTGAGTCTTCAGAGGACTTCAGATGAGATAATTTTCTTACACCTGCTCATTTCTCCCACTATCTCTCTCTCTCCCACAGCATGAAGGCTGTATTGAAGGTTCTTTTTTTTTGGGGGGGGGGAGGAGGTTTGAGACAAGGTTTCTTTGTGTAGTCCTGGCTGTCCTGGAACTCACTCTGTAGAGCAGGCTGGCCTTGAACTCAGAAATCTGCCTGCCTCTGCCTCCCAAGTGCTGGGATTAAAGGCGCATGCCACCACTGCGCAGTGAAGGTTCTTATTTTTAAGCAACTGTGTTGGTCGTGGCTCAAACCAAAGGTAGGGTAGTGAGAACAGTCTATGAGTTGAAGAGGAGAGAGTAACATACCATTTTATTTCAAAACAATACAATACTGAACTTTGGTTAGATCTTTATTAAGACCAGACAGTAATGCCTAACAAGATCAGTGATAAAATACTCTTTTCTGAGTAAAAGCAAAAAAATCCCCTCTTGGTCTAAGTTGTAAAGTGTTGCCTGCATTTGGTCAGGCTGTCTCTATTGTTCCTAGGAACTCACAGGCCCTCAAATGCTGAACAAGTGCAGGTAAATGTTTGCTTTCTAAAGTTTCCCAAATGTTTGCAAAGGTTCCCAAATTATATCCAAGTTTCAGAGAATGAGTAAGAAACGATGCTTATTAAATCTCTAGAGGGGCTGGGCAGTGGTGGTGCACGCCTTTAATCCTAGCACTTGGGAGGCAGAGACAGGCAGATTTCTGAGTTCGAGGCTAGCCTGGTCTACAGAGTGAGTTCCAGGACAGCCAGGGATACACAGAGAAACCCTGTCTCAAAAAAACTAAAAACAAACAAACAAACAATCTCTAGAGGTTAGATGTTTCCATGCTCTCTGTAGTTTAGGCATATAGTAGTCAAGTACCTTTTCCACTTTGTCTTCAGAACAAATCATCTCTATTTGCTTATGGCACTGTTGGTGATAGGAGGACTTCAGTTCATTTTCTTTAAGTAACATTTCTACCTTCAGATATTCTTGTCTTATGCCTTCTCGATTCTGGAACAAGCAGTTCAGAATTTCTTGAAACCTACCAAAAAGAAAATACAGCATTATATTTCATGAAATTTCTATTACATAATATATAGCTTAAATAACATGTATTACTCAGATTATACTCAACATAAACAATAAATAGGTCTGAACAACTTTCTCCCATCACAAAATGTTTAGGTGCGAGTATCAACTTTATTTCTATTATTTTAGTTTTTTTCTGCTGCAAAGAAAATCATGTTATTTAAATATTTAGGTGTCACCAGGCCTCTGATATTAGTAATATGCTGGATTTTGTCATATGTAGTCTAACTGCTCAGCAGAAATGAGCAGTGTGATAGCCTGGATCTGTACTATGGCAATGCTCATGGCCCCAGTGGCACTGCAGCATCGTGTGCTGCTTGGTGTTGGCTTACTGTGAAAAAAAAGCAACAGGAGGCATTATCACATGGTATCTCCATGGCCCCCTAGGGAAAATGAGAGAACCAGTTTTAGCCTCAAAGATTATTATAGTAAAAATAGACCATAAGGCATGGTACCCCCTACAGTTTGGCAGAGAGTCAACTGACACAGGCAGGCCCTAAAACATCCAGGTTAACAATGTGGCAAACCTAGAAAAGTGGCTGCGGTTTCCTTTTCCAAAGGGTAAACTGAAGTATCAAATTTGTGGAGTTTAATAGGTGCCAAGGACCCAATGATTCAAAACTGATTAAATCCTATGAAAATTTTTGAGAAAATTTTTGTCCTTTTAGGACAAACAACATTGGTTACAACAGTATTTTAGTCTTATAGACAATTCTACACATACAAAATTATCTAAAGAAAATTAATTACAAAGTCTTTAAATAAAATCAAGTCTATACATTTAAAAACAAATGTTCCTTGGGTAGAATTTTGAATATATTTATAAGGATCTGTGGCAAAGGTACTGCCAATTTATGTCATTAGTTCTTAATGACACTCCTTAAGCCACAGTACACTGACTTACTGTAGCTTTGTAAAGTTGATGACTATTTCATAGGCAGCCTATGCAAACACGGTGAGTGCACTGTGCTGTATTACACCAATGCAAGTGCCAGTAAATGAACTGATAAGTCATCTTTAGGTTATATCCCAAGACAATATTTCAGTTTTTGTAACTTTTTAATTCAAGGACAGAGTTCAATTCTGTCATATTTATATTTTTTTGGTCTAAATTTTTTACTTGATGTTTACTGTTTATAGAGAAAGTTAATCAATATCAAAGGTTTCTAGGAAATGTCTTAAAAACATAACTCACATAAAACAAAAATAAATCGTATGGGGTTCAGCAGTAACTACTTTCTAGTCATTTAGAATTTAGTCATTTAAATTAACTACAAAACACAATCTTACACTCCTGTTTTTAGGTGAGACAATGAATTAGACTTTACCACTTTGTTGGCATAAGCACAGCAGATTTTTACATCTGTTGTTTATAATTATATTTTCTTTTCATTCTTCCCTTTTGTATACTAGTTTTACAAATACTCTGGAGTCAGAAAATACTGCATATATTTCCATCATTTTTTGAAAATGCACAAAAATGTTACTGAAGTTTTTGGGAAGCAAACTTTTGTTAGTAAAAAGAGCATCATAGAGTACTGGAACAGTTTCTTCTGAGGAAAAATTAAAAAGGGTTAACGGATACATAACTTTATACATAAATAATTCAGTACTTCATGGCTCAAACCATCTTTCATCCAAATAATTTTATCAGAAAGGAAAGTTAGGGTAGTGTTAAGACTGCTTAGCAGTTAAGAGCACTCGGCAAGCATGGTTCCCACACTCATGCTGGACAGATCACAACTGCCTGTGCTCCAGAGAGATTCAACCCATGTGCACATAGACACACACACACACACACACACACACACACACACACACACACACAATTTGCATTCTGCAGTTGAGGAACCCAATACCTCTTTCAACTCTATTGAAGAAGATTGTTGTAGTGATCAAGTCAAATTAACACTTCTAAAACTCAACAAAATCTACAAAGCCACAAATAAAGTTTAGGAAGAAATCCAAAATACAGTAACACTGTTCAAAAGGACACTTTTCCTCAATCATTTATGACATGTTTATGAGGTGACCTATAAAGACAACGGACAAAGAAATACAAACCTGATTGGGTCACTTTGGACAGGAAATATTATTCTATCATTCTATATTATTGTGGAGATCACTAGGATAATAACTTAAAATTAGTAAGTGGGTTTATAACTCCACACAGAATCAATAAAAACAGAACAGATTTTTATAAAACTACACAAGTACTAAGGCAAGAAAGCACAGCTCAAAATAAACTGACTTCCCAGATAAGATAACTAGGGTTTTCTTCCTGGTTTTCCTATCTGTGTAATCGTGTGACATACAATGGGCATTATTTTCTGAATTGAGTGTATGTAGATACATGTAGATGATATATAACAAAATGTGATGATTAATACAACATAAAGCTATACTTTACAACTATATATTTCTCATATGAAATTTTAAGAGCTTTACCTTTCAATTTCTCTGTTTTCTGTGTTTGAATGTACTAATTTGGCACAGTCATTTCTGTCAGTCAGGGCTTTCTGTTCTTCATAGGCCTTTAGTTTTTCTTTCAACATTAAGATCTATCACAGAAAACACTAATTAAAATACAAGTCAAATTATTTGTCTCCATCTTACATGGCCATAGCAAAAGCTCAGCTAAAAATAATAATCAAGCCAGATTTCCACTCTAATAGGAAATATATCAAATTCTGGGACAATGAGGAATAAAACATCCCTTAAATGAAGAACCAGAGACAATTATGTAGACATACCTCTGCTTTCTGCATATTACAGATCTTTACATACTGAGATATGTGACTGTTGAGATTAAGAACATTGCTCTTCAACTGCTGAAAATAGAAATTATGATTATAATCATATAGTTAAATATAACACAAAGTGGCATTATATCTCATTAATTTGATCCCACCAATTTTCACTTTTTGACAACTATAAGTATGTGAGTATCATGATTAATTATGACCATATTTAAAATCTGGGACCAGAGTATGTTGTGTGTACAGATGAAATTATAAACAAATTGGCTTACTGAAAAAAAACAAAACAAAACACCCCCCCCAAAAAAAACCCCAAACCTCTAAGCATTTATTCCCCATTTAATAAAACTGTCTATTTTTTTCTTTTAAGAAATTCAGAATTCTGTTTTAGGTTTATATTTATATTAGTTTATCATTTTTTACATTTTCTACAACAGTATTACCCCACTGGGACATTAATGGAATAGTCGGGAGAAAATTAAACATATAGTTAGTTTTTAATATACTAGACATTTCTTATTTAAGTGAATTAGAATCAAATACTTAAAATTTTTGACATTTAAGCCCATATAGTTTTAAAATTTAGCATCAAAATCAAAACTAGAAACTTCCCCAATGGGTTGGAGTAAGGATATGAAAATGTGTGAAAATCTTTGTACACTTATATAGTTTGACCTTTCATATAAACAGTATATGGACTTTGTCACACCGTGACACACTGTGCATCTTCAGACTCTTAAAGGGGAAAGGAAAAGGTTGATGAGACATCAAGTCAACTTAACTGATGTCCCTTCTGAGAGGATTTGTAATTTTAAATTAGGCATGTTTTCAACTGCATTGGTTTTTAAAGTATCCAATTACGGTAAAAAATACTTTCCCAGGTATTCACGATCAGATACTCCTCGATTTAACACAAGATTATGCATGTGAAAATTTACTATCATGTTATACAACTCATGTAAATAATGTTATAAACTGAGGTAGGTCTTATTTGTTGGTGCTCAGAGACTGTATTATCACCTGTAAATATTTATTATGTTGAATAAAAAAAATAAATTTGAATACATTAAATTTTTGGCTGATCAATTCCCCTGGTGCTATCCAACCACCATGTGCCAAGATATGAAGAAAAGAAAAAGGCATTAAAGTACTCCAGCACCTGTAAGAATGAGTAACAATATCCACTGGAAAGTGATCAAGATGCATTAAGTGTCACTAAGTTAGAGTTCAGTAGATAGGACATTTCTAACAAGAATTGGCAAATTCCTTAACAGAAACTAGACCATAATTAAGACTTTGATTAGAGTTATAAAAATAACATATATCTAATATTCTCACAACAAAGTCAAAGTAAATGCACTTACAGAAGATTTAATGTCCTTTGCACGATTAGCATACTTAAGAGTGTTATATGTGTCATCGTAGAATAAAGAGGAAGGACTAACAGCAGCTATCATTATAGTTTGACAGTTTCCTCCAAGAGAATCCTTCAGCAAACGAGTAAGCTTACTATTTCTGTAAGGAATATGCTGATTTCTTCTCTGAAAGAACAAAAGAACACTTATTCCATTTCCACATATAAAGAGTGAGTACTATTTCATTAGAAAAATGTATGCAGTGCCCAGTGATATAACCGGTATTTGACTTGATGTGAACTCATCTTTATTATCCAGTGCATATTGGAAGTCCAATCTTCAGCGGACAGCATGGTTTAGCAGGTGAGGAAAGGTGGCCGTCACTAAGCCCTCAGTGCAGTTGTTAAAAGTTCACATGGCAGAATGGAGAACTCACTCTAGAAGTTATCCCCTGACCTCAACGTGCATGCACATGTACACACAAGAAAATAAAATTCTAAAACTGACATCTCTAAGTACGAACTTTAAAACTATCAAGGTTAGTTTTTTTAGTTCCAGGTAACATGTTACGTGTGTCTGAAAAGATGACACAACAAGAGTGGTATGGCAACATGTGCCTGTAATCCCAGCTGCCTGGAGGGCAAAGAAAGATTATATTTTGTATTACAATACAAAACACCCCAATCAAACAATCAAAAAACAACATCAACGAAACAAACATACCTAAATTCCTGGAAGCTGAAGTGACTTTATAAACTAGTGGTATATCATGTGCATGTTTGAATTTTCAATTCCGAATATAAAGCATCCTGCTTTTTCTTTGTTTCATTTTTAAGAAAAAACTAAAATGTGTTTATTTTTCCAAAGTGAATGTGAAAATGGTATTAACAAAACTGTATGGAGATTTGGGATTAGTTTAGGGAATCTACTTCTAGATGAATGGTATTTGATATGTATATTTCAAATTAATTGCATGTTGTTTTTTTAATGGTTATGTAATTTCCATCACTCACCCTCTTAAGTCAGTCTTCCTAGTAATTTTAAGATACAGTAGTCTAAATTAAAATAATACTATCAACGGTAATTTTCTTAAAGCTTTTAAGTCTGTTTTCGCTTCAATTTTCACACTTTAAAAACAACTTAACACACTGTCAAATATACTACATACTAGAAGTACTTCTGGTATACAGTACATGAAAAAGCTTTAAATGCCTCAAAGCTATAGGAAACATTCTATTATATAATTACACTTCAGACCTTACGCCTCTTTTCCTTAACCTTTTCTTTCATATTACTTCAATTTTATAGAACATTATAAAATATTAACTAGACAGAGTTTGTCTAAAGGGATTTTCATGTCTTCATGTCAATTAATTGTCATTTTTGTCATCTAGTGGTCATTGCATAGTTATTGACAATGAAGTTCAAAGTTGGGTATCTGATAAAAACCAACCAGTACTGAGCCTGGTGGAACAAACTTGTAATTAAAGCTTTTGGAGTATGAGACAAGAGGCCAGCACCAGCCTAATCAGCCCACTCAGATTCTGTCTCAAGAAATCAGAAGTAGTGTACTTTTCTAGTACACGTTAGGCATTGGGTTCAATCTTAAGTTCCATGAAAATGCATACAGACAAAAATAGCCTCTCATGAAACAGACACAAAATAACACTCACGCAGCAGTATTTGGTATCTCAGGGTCACTGAAGTCTGTCATCTACATCTACAACATGTTGTATAGTTATCAAGTAACATAGTAAGTAAACATATCGTACCTACCTTTGTATCTGCTAAGGCATTGATGACATTCCCAAGAGCTAATAGAGATTTGTTAATATTTGTTCCTTCCACAAATCGTGTCCCTTTAGTACCAGAAATACTGGCCCGCTCAGATCCTGCGAGGTCAATGAGTGACATTTTGGCTATATGGACATTTTGATTGATGCTTGCTGTTTTGTCCTGTTGTCGTAAATAAATCTTAAATTATAGAACAGGGTAAAAGGAGTGTAAATTTTAATAAAATTAAAAAAAACACTTTACTTTCAAAAATATATACATAAAGACACAGTCATGTTCCTTTTAAAAAAGCAACAAATAACATATTATCTGTCTGATATTATTAGTGCTAGAATTACTAAAGTTGTAAAAGTATTAAAATGAAGACTTGTATATATGTGTTTTGATATTAAAGGCTGCCCAAATGCCCATGTGCTAACTGTCTTTTCCACCTTGGTGCCTTGGTAGATCTAGATGAAAACCCAATAGGTCTATGTATAGGGCAGGCTACTTTCAGGCAAGGGTATGTGTATGTGTTGGGCTATGGGTGATGGATCACATGAGTTCAGAAGTTTGAAGAACTACCTAGACATACGATATGCTAAGACTGTTGTTTCTTATACTCCACAAAGAACAAAGAGGAAAACAAGTGGGAGGGAGGACTTTGGGTCATGGGTGGTTTTCCTTCAAGGAAAGATCAGGGTCCTAGCTCTTCTCTATTCCTATCTAACTTTCCACCTAGGTTATAAGGTATATAACATCAACCCTCAATGATGTGCTGCCTCACCATAGGCCCCAGAGCAATAAGGCCAGCTGACACCAGACCAAAACTTTTAGCCCTATGTGTGAAAATAAACTGTTCATTAATAATTTGATCATTTCAAGAATTTCAGCTGCCTGGGAAGGTATAATACACTCAATTAATTAATTAACTAATTAATTAATTGAAAGACAGGTGGCCATGTGACCATGAGCTTACTAGTCAAAGATGATCTTGAAATTCAGAACCTCTCTACCTCTGGAACACCAATCAGATTTATAGGGTTTAGCCACTGTGCAAAGTTTGATTGTGCTGAAGACTGAAATTAGAGTTTCATGTATATTAGACAAGCATTTTACCAACTGGGCTACACCCCCAGCTCCTTATATAACCATCTTCAGCTGCTTTGTAGACGTTAACATGATAGGTGGAAGAGAGATGAAGACATAAAGCAAGATCTAATACATTCTAGAGAAATCTCACTGTCATAAACATTTCTCTGAAAAGTATTGATGGAGAAAATGTCAGTGGAAGAGAAAAGATGAAACTACTCAATGGATACTATCTGAATGATTTAAATACCTTAGATATGTTCAACTGTAACAATTGCTTTTTGACACGATGGATTTCACAGGCTAGTGTCATGGTCAAAGAGATTAACTGCAAAGCTTAAAGACTGAGTTCAGAGTTCCCAGACCCAACTGTGGTGTAAGGAGAGGACTAATTTCCCAAAGTACTTTGCTATGGCATATGTACACCCACATACATACTGCATGAGGCACACAGATAACTGTAACTCTTTTTTAAAGTTGAAAAATAAATGAATTTCATACGGCATACTTTAAAATACAGCTCTACATAACCATTTGGGTATAAATAAGAGCAGAAACTACAAACGATAAATACAAGTATTTGTGTTTCTGATCTTCGCGGACATTTTCTCCAGTACAATATGGTGTCAGCTGAAAAATTCCTAAGGAATGCAGTTGAGTACACGGTCAGTATCTTCCATTTCTACTTTACTACTCCTATTTGATATATTCTCTATGTTCAAGAAACTCTCCAAGTCATAAAAGTAAAACCCCATGTAGGTGACATATATCATTTCAATTTTAAATATTCTTGATGTTGAAGTACTTTTAAGAGCAAAGTAAGCTAGGGCGGCAACTTAATCCTATATGGAATATCCTCTGCAAGCTAATGACCTTGGCTTTAATAGGCAAGGTATTATAGTGCTTGTAATCCCAACTACTCAGGAGGCTGGGATAAAAGGAACAAAAACAAAAATCAGGCCTGGCCATTGCTATTCAATGACCAACCTGGTCATCTTAATGAGATTACGTCTTCAACCAAAGTAAAACAGCAAAGTTGCAAAGTAACAGAAGTCTTGAGGAACAGAGATGTCTATGAAATTTTATTGCCATATATGAAAACTATTCATGAGTTTGGCTTTATTTTAAATGCCAACTTAACAATCATAGCCTAAAGTAAAGGCCTGTTACCTGGAAAACAGCATGAGACCGCGAAGACACAGCATTCACATCAGTGGGATGTTGTGTCCTGTTTCTGTTTCCATTGTCTAGTAGCTGTAATATTTCCTCTGAAGATTTAGGCTAAGAGTTCAAAGAGAAAAGAAAATTTTCAGCCAGAGTTAAAGAAAAAAATACCCCTCTATTGTTTCATAAGAACAGTAGAATGAGGCTATCCCCAGTTCTGATCTCTATTTTGCTAGCGCCTTCCTGACCCTGGACAGTCACTAAGGGCTTAGATCCTTTGTAATTCACTTTAGTCTTAAATTCCATTAGTTTATTTCTTTTTCAAACACAGTAGAGTCAAACTAATAGCTGGTAAAAGTGGAACCTGCAGAGTTGCTTCCCAACAGAAAGAAGAGACATCCATAAACATACCTGGTATAGAGTAAGACCTTGAACAACCACTCCTTTTTGGGCATCTTCCCGGACAGCAAGTGGCCCTGAGTTTGTCAAGAGGTCACGAATCTGTTCATTATATATCTGGGGGTGGGGAAGGGGAAGAAAGAAAAGAAAAATAAGATAACCACAATAACAGTGATATCAAAAAACTGATTATCACACACAAATTGCTGACTGAAGGTTGATTCTGATCATATTGCAATTGAAAATTTTAATTGGAATCATATTCTCACCCACTAATTTCTAACTTGGTAACACTAACAAAATAAAGATAAGTCAGCTTTCTTATTTCTGCAAAATAAACCAATTTTCGAGACTAAATGTTGAACGAAGTCCAGTCAGAAACAGGTACTGATGTCATTAATCTTTTAATTCCAGTCTAAGGTACAATAGTAATAGTTCCTCTCATTTGTCCATGGTTACAAAACAGCAGAGTAAGGACTGAAGCTTGTCTATCTTTTACTGTATACAAGAGGCAGCACAAATGAACTTTGGCTTGCCAGATAATCAGAATATGAGCACACAAAAGTGATCACAATGTGAGTTTGTTGACATATTTCTATAATCTCAACATAAAGAAATCTGAGGCAGGAAGATCACGAGTTCAAGGCCAGCCTAGATGTCCTAAGAAGTGTTTGAGATACATAAAGTACACGCCAAGAAAGCTTGATGACCTGAACTGGATCCTACAGAGCCCTAAGTAGGATGTCTTTGTTTCACCCTCCTCAAGGTTCAGGGAAGAGGGGGTAGAAGGACTGTAAGAGCCAGAAGTGGAGGAAACTGCATTTTGTAGACACAACAGGACAGATGTACATATGAATTCAGAGAGACCGTGACAGTATTTGTAAGACCTGTATAAGCTCAAGGCAGATAAAATCTCAGCATTTAGCTGAGAAAGTGGACAAAAAGCCTCACCTGTACATAAGAGGCTATCCACAAATAATAGCTGTGGGAAGGGAAAATCCGTTTCCTTTACTAGAGTGACACTGGGTATATCAACTACTCTCTAGAGCAGGTCTATGCTCAGGAAGAATTAGTACTCCATTTTAGTGGCTTTTTTCTTTTTTTAAAGAGAGAGAGAACATGAAGTTGGTGGGCAGGGAGAGGAGAGAATCTGGGAGGAGTTGTGGGATATAAAATATAAAGTATATTGTATGAAAACAACAACAACAACAACAATAATAATAATGCACCAGAAGCAGTGGTGTGCATGTATCATGCCAGCACTCCATAGGGGAGAGAGGACGATAGGCTTTCAGGCGTATACAGTGCAGAAGATATAAAGAGATCTTTAACAAGGTCTTAAGATAGAACCAACTCCTGAAAGATCTCTTTGGACCTTCACTCCAATGCATGCAATTACACACATAAAAAGTAATTAAGAAGCATCAACAAACCCTGCAAAAAAGTTAACACTGCCAATAATGGGACTAACCAACTACAAATTGACTTGATACAAAGCATTAAGTATCTAGTACTACTTCTATGGTGTCTTCCAGCACTTAAACCAAGTCTAATAGAGACAAAACAAACTGAGGATTTTATGGCAGTGTCATAAATTATAAAGAAAACAGAAACTGCTTATTAAAGGAGACCAAAAGGATGCAAGTGAATGTAATTCATGAAAAGGAATGCTTTCAGGAGAAGAAATTGATAATATAATTAGCAAAATTGCATCAAGGTTCATAGATTAGACAGTGATAATCACTTAATTTTCTCATTTTGATAAACATTTAGTGATTGTTTAAAGATTTTCATGGTTCAACAAATTTATAACTTAAATAGTTCCGAGGAATAAATGCACATACAACAGACAGTGAATAGCAGAAGTAAAATGTTTACATATAAGGCATCTTAAGGAAGGCTATCTGGAAGTTCTCTATAGAACAACTATATATACTATTTTTGTGATGTCTCAAGAATTTGAAATTAGATTAAAATAAGAGTGAGGTGTATGAAAAACATTCATCATTAGGAATTTTAATGGTTGGAAACATTCACAAGAAGATTCCTGAATTAAATAATTTTAATGGACCCTTGTCATTGAGTTTTCTAAGACAGTGATTAATGTTAAGGATAGTGCCAACTTACCTCCAGATAAGAAACGGCAGTACTACACTCTTTCTCTTCTTTAATCTCATCCATGCATTTGAAAAGGTCCAGCATTGTTAAGTACATAACGCCAGGTTCAGCAGCTGATCCTAGCATCGTGTGAGTCTTCCCAGATCCAGTGGCACCATATGCCAATACTGAATTTTCAAGAAAAAGTTTGAGATTAATGCTCATTTAATAACATAGTATTACTAAATCCATTCTAGTGCTTAGTTCTAACTGATATCCTAAATAGTCACTAACTTTAAAACTGATAGATATCACCTGGTCCTACTTAGAACTAACTTTATTTTGTGCCTCACACATAATCACAGGCAGAAACATCTCTCCCCTTATTTGCTATCAGAGTTTAATATGCATACATATCCCTCCAGCACTGCCTCACCAAGGCAGTGTTTTAGAAAATAACATGAAGCAAAACAGACATACTTGTTGAGCAGGATGAATGCCACAAAGGTGGTTTACAAGATTATTCTTTAAATGTTGTTTCTGGCAAATTATTTATTTCTATCAAGTACACATAGAAGTCATACATTTCTTAAAATTAAGAAATCCAGTTACAAGTGCAAACTCTTAATATCACATTCAGTAATCAGATTCTCATATATTAATAACTGATAAAATAGTCTTTGGAATGAATTAAGCTGGTGTCTTATTTTAGCTTATGAAAGCCTTAAGACAGCTAAATATACAAAGCCAGAAAGAAATCAAAGAAACAGTATCAATAGAGATTCTTTTTTATCTTTTAAGCCAAAGGGAGGAAAAATCTCTAGGAAGTTTTATGAAAGAAAGATCACCTGGATACTAGTGAGAGAATCAGCAGTTCCAACCAATAAACATCATTTTGTTCTTGCTCAAGAATCAAGTGGGTGACAAAAGCAAGTAAGACAGTCTTAGTGAAGCAAGTTACAGTGGGGAATGTGCTGTGGAAAATGCCATAAAAACGGGCAACTATAAAAATGAGAAACTAGTATGCTATTACTATACCCACTGAATGAACAGATCTTTTCAGAAAGTAATTAAAGCTTAAGGTATAAGGAATGCTTCTTGGTCTGAAGATCGGCTTAAACAGTACAAAATTGTTTCTTGGTCTGAAGATCGACTTAAACAGTACAAAATTCTCAGTCGTCCTGTAGTTTTAACACTTTTATACTAAAGAAAGTGTTCAGAAATTGCAGGCTGTTCAAGACCAACAGTGAACATACTTGTCAGTACAAACAGTGAGAAATCTGGCAACAATTTTAAGAAGCACATGGCTTAATAAAACTGAAGGAAAGTGTTTGTAGGGTAATCACAATGCCCCGGGAAGACAAAGTTCCATAAAGGATTGGCCATAGATGATGACTACGTTTCAAAGAAAGACCACACTTCAATCCAATCTGCTGAAATCTCGAAATTGTTGGAATGCATGCACCTTGAATGATTGTATTTACATATACAACATTTACAACAAAGTATATATCCCTCCAAAAATAAAACTGAAGCTAGATAGAAAAATTAGATTTCACACTGAAACAATTACCTGTGCAATTGTATCCATTCAGAAAGCTATGAAGAATTGGCTTGGTTGTGTGTTCAAAAACTTCCATTTGAGTTGAGGTTTCATCAAAAACAGCATCAAATACGAACTTAAGATCTTTATTTTGTCTTTTCGTAATATCAAAATTTTTAGTTTTCTTTCTGTGAAAAAAACTGATTTCTTCTTGTTTCGGATCAAAAACAAGTATATGCTTATCCACTACATGAACCACTTTGCGGGACTGAACTGCCCTTTCTTTTGTGTTCTCAGGACGCACACGGACAACTACTTTCATGTGGTGACATAAGTCTTCCTCAGTGCCAGACATTCTTAGTTATCTAAATTCCTGTTACATGAATACCTGGGTATTTCTCTGAAATTAAAAAGGAAAAAGTCACTATTAGTTTTACTTAAAACTGGCATATAATTTTTTAAAAGGTAATTTTTATGTTCCATTCACCTAGCAAATGTATTATTGGGAAAGATGTATATGTAAACCTATAAACTTAAACACCCCCAAAGATGGCACACATGTACAGAAGACCATGGTAAGAAAGTCTTGAAATATTAATCAAGCTTAAACTCAAATACTAAAGCTGTTTATGATCTGATTTTTTACAAGGCTCTAACAGTTTTTTGGTTGGATCACAGAAATGAGCAGGAAAGACTTTTTGAATCGTATCAGGGTAATAACTGGAGCTGTAGCTTGAAAAGCCCTTTAAGTAAAAAGTAAGCTTGTCTGTAGGTCTCCTGGCAGTAGGAAGTGATGTACCTGGGCTGGTCTCTACTTGCATGTCAGAGATACACTGGGTTAGCACTGAGGGAGAAGCCACTAGCTAGTGCATATCTGAAGAGGAGAGAAACAGTATACACTGCTCATTTATTCAGAGGTCCTACTCTCTGATCTCTCAATGGCAAGCAAATGTAAATAACATCAGTAAATGAAAAACGTGTGCCCAAGAAGAAAAGGAAACTGATAAAGACCAACAGTCTGTTGTGAAAGTTCAACTATTCACAAAACAATCTAGAATTCAGTACAACTTAAGACTTGCACCCTCCCACAGAACTCCACTCACTGTCCAATTTTCTTAATAGAATACCTAGGGCAGACAGAATAATCAAAATGTAAAAACTAGGCACTGTGACACATGTGCAATTATAGCTATTGAGGTGGTTGAGGCATGTCAGATTAAACTCAGGTACTAGAAACCAGCATCTGTAATACTGAGACCATTAATATAATGAGAAATTTAACATGCTTTTAATTTTTGTATTTCATACATGTTTATATCAACTTTACCTGTAACTTCCTCCCAAATCCATCATTTTTGCTTAAAACTTTTCATGTGCTTCTTTTTTAGAGTCCAGAAATTTATGTGTATATATACATTTAAATTTATTACACTTTATTTACTGTGTGTGCCTTATGTGGCTGTGGGCATATGCATAAGTGTGCATGTGGAGATCTGCTGATAAGTGTAGGTGTCAATTCTATCACGTGGATCCCAGGAACGTACCTTTATCCACTAGGCAATGTCACTGGTTCCAGAAATAAATTTCTTAAAGGTAAAAAATATTTCATGTATACTTATGTATTCAGAAATTAATAACACTACTTCTACATTAAAGGGATGCTTTCTTTTCCTAACATGGGTAGGAGTCTAGTATCTAGTTGATTCTGTATCAAGTGCAAAGATCATGTTAATATGAAACAGTTAATTGTTATCTGTGGAATAAGATGAAGATTTGCAAATTCTTTTTGGACAATGCATTGAGAAAAGTATAGTCCCTGATTGATTTGGTCATATTCAGTCTTAAATGGTATGTTGTAAAAGAAACAAAAGAGCTAGTGGTAAGATTTTTTTTTCTTTTTTGGGAATAAAATAAGTCTACAGATCACAGTAGACTACTGATCCATTCCTGAAAGAATGGGTATAAAAGAGGAAAATGAAGGGGCTCTCCCTGAACACATTTAAACTGATGGTAGGGTAGATGGTATTTAAAAGCCTTTCCCACTCCAAAATTGTACGATTAGTCTATATGTTAGAAGATATAAGAAAAAAATGCTGAAATGGTAGCAAATTATTTTATACCTTTAAGTTCTCAAATATAATTAATAATTAAATTAAGTAAAAACTATATAACAATACATAGAACCCAAAGGGTAATTTACTCATGTATAGGCCCTGAGAAATTTCCACATAAAAGTTAAAATTATATACTTGCTTTAAAAAAAACAAAGGTACTTAGCTGGTATTAAGGATTCTACACATTCAAGATACACACTGTTATACATATATTATGTAATGACTGAAGCAATAAATTAATAGACTGCCAACATGCACTCCCCATCCTGTGAACTGTAATTTAGTTTGTATGTTTGGATTAGAATCTATTTCCCCACTCCCCACCAAGTAGTAAACACTGCTTATCCCTGTGTTTTCCTGGAAACCCCAACACTTAGCAGGAGAATTTTGTTTATTAATGTAGGGGTGAATAATGAAATATGAGTTTTTTTCTGATACTATACAGTAACTGTTCTTAATAAATATGATAGACTTTCACCAGGTCACTATGGTGAGAAGGGCAATAGTGATGATATTATGAGTCCCTCTCTGCCAGGAACTATGACAAACATTTCATATTCATGTCACTCAACCCTCATAATAATCACGTGAGGTTGGCTTACAAATGGAGGAACTTAGTAATTTTTCCAAATGTTAGTACTAAATAAGACAGAAAGTGGACCCATGTACAAATCCAAATCTCATGACTAAGAAACAGAAAAGAATTCTTCCAAACAGCGGTACAGAAGCACAATGACATAGCTATGAATTATTCCAAACTCAAGTAGAAAATTCTGACACTGCTTAGAACAGGGAGCTATCCTCATTTACAGTTTCTATCAGGCAGGCTTAAACCTTTCTGTCAGAGTCACTGCCTTACAAACATCAGGGAAGAATGACAAGTTGTGTTGGAGGAAATATCAGCACTGATAGTGGGCTATTTTTTCCTATTGTCTTTCATATCAATTAACAGCACAGCCACTTTATCTATCGTGTCTATTGACTTGATGCATAACTATAGTGGAACAAGATGCTTTTTAAAATAAAAAAATCTTAAATATCTGTAAATACTGGTTCAATAATGAGAATACCTCTTAAGGCAAATCATTTTTGCTAACTGAAAAAGTTCTTATAATGTACTGAATTTAATAGCAAGTATTATTATTTATCAGCTCTGTAGATATTCTCTAACATTGAAGGTCAAGAAAACCTTCCAAAACACAAGGTAGGAACTGGACAACGTGGAATGACATCACCAACAAAATTAGTTCTACTCCAAAAATCACTATTCATATTATAATGAGCAACAGTCAGCTTTGGCTTTTTTGTAAAGGCAAGGGAAATGAGCTCCTACAGAAAAGGGCTGCAGAAACTGCAGGACTAGTGGCTGTTTTCTGGCCTCCAGGCACTTTAAAATTAATTTATCTATTTCTTCTGTGAGCTACAGCAACACAGGTGGGCAATCAGGGCCGGTCTTGCTTGAGGCTACAACTGGGCTCCAGACTGACCAGAGAGCCTCTCTGCACAAAAGCTCCTCCCTTGACAGTAAAGCCCAGAAGTCGCACACTCACGTGTGCAGACTAAGCAGGATACTCCGAATTTGGAATCCGGAAGGAACTTCACACTCTAGGAGGCTGGACTGTGAGAGTCCTCAGTTTAAGTCTGAGGAAGGAGCCAGTTTGCTCTCGGGATTCAGAGGCGAAGCCCAGAACCTCGGTGCTGTGGGAAAGGCTCGCCTTGTCATACACGCTCGGTAGCTCCAGATCCTTCCAGCCGCAGTACCAAGGGGACCCTCGACCCGCAGCTCTCGCCGAAAGCTACTTTGTCGGCTGACGCCTGATCCTCCACTCCGGTGACCCTCGAATCAACCCACGCGTCCCCAGACACAGCGCCCACCTCACTCACCTAGAAAAAGTGACCGCGACAACTTGGCAGAGTTGGCTTCTAGGCGCTCCAAACACAGCCACAAATTCAAACCCAAGCCAGCTTCCTCAGCTATCCATTTCATTGGCTGCCGTTCGGCTGACGTCAGCACGTCGGACGTTTTCCCCGGCGTCTCGCAGTTTGCCGCCAGAGGCTGGGCCTCAGCGGCCGGAGGAGAAGCTGCTTCTCTGGGTGTCGCCGTGGCAACGCGCGCGTTCGTTTCCGGGAGCCTTGGCGGAGGTGGGCGGAGCTAGGGCGGATTGCGTTTGGGAAGAAGCCACATGGGATGTTTATTATTGTGCATACTCTGGGTCTGGGGCTTTATTGCTTTTGGGTGAAGTGTTTCTCATGGGGGAGAGGCGTAGTCTGCGGGCCTGTAAAAGGGCCTGGGTTACTTTGTTCTTTCCCCGTTCTCATTAATCAAGGTTCCAAGGATTAGGTTTTATGCTATGGAAGGTGTGGCGCCTCCATGTGAATTAATTGCAAGTCCAAATCTTCTGGCTCTAAGTCCCAAGTCTTCTTTTGTCAGGCTTCCTGGCCTGCTCCTGTTATTGCTGATTGAAAATATTTGCTATTTGTCAGCATTTAACATGCTCCAAATATGACATTACAAAATAAAATCACTTAACGATTTTGGCCTAGGACATTATTGGATCATGCAACTCTTGTTCCAGATTGCATTATTTCTGAATGTATACTTAAGAAAGAAATATGCATTGGAAACATGGGGAATATTTTTCCTAAGATAACTCATTTAAAAATTGGCAGGGTATTTCATATTTGAATTGTTGGCTAGGCAAGCCTTTTATCAGTGAGTTGACATTCAGAAAAAATTTAGTAGTAAGATCTGAATTACATTGTTGTTTATATGACTTTCCATTTAGTAAGCAACTCTTACTTGCAGATTTTAGGATCATATTAGTACACACTGAGGTCAACATCCCTTCCCTCCTGGAGTTTAGATTCCTGTTAATTGAATATCACTATAAAATTAGGATGTTACAGAGCAGAGGATGTATGTATGTATGTATGTATGTATGTATGTGTCTATGTATCTATCTGTAATCTATGTATCTATCTATCATCTATCTAATCTATTTTACATTTTTAAACAAGGTCTCGCCAGGTACCTATGGCTGGCCTGGAGCTTGCCATGTAGACACAACTGGCCTGGAATTCATAGAGATCTGCCTGCCTCTGCTTCCTTTGTTCTCTTCCTGAGATTGAAGTCATAGGGCACCACTCCAGCAGTGTAGAGTATTATTATTAGTGGCGTTTTTTGCTGAAATCCCATAGATTATGATCACTTCTTATATCTATTGAAGAAAATCAGGAGAGTTGCAAATTACACATTATGCTTGTTCTATGAATTTTTTGAAAGAGCATCAATAAAGTGACTACTTATTTCTTGTTGTATTATATGTGTCAACTAATGACATCATCATTTGTGTGGTGCTGGGTTTGGCAATAAAAATGAGGAGAGTTCATTTTATTTAAAATATTCCTTTACTTTATATAGTGCTTGACCTTTAGTGTCTCAGGCATATATTTAACCCCTTTAAACACTACCTCACTTTATTCTCAAAACAGAATATAAGATATAAATATATTGCTTTGATTTCATTGGTAGAAAAAAGTTTTAGAAAAACCTCTATAGGGAAGTATTTGTCTTGTAAAACAAACCGTCTCAAAATTCAGCTATTTGTTTTTAAAGTATTTTCTAGATCAAGTGACTATAATATGATAGTTTAATCTAGTTTGAAAATACGTGTCGGGCAGTGGTGGCACACACCTTTAATCCCAGCACTTGGGAGGCAGAGGCAGGTGGATTTCTGAGTTCAAGGCCAGCCTGGTTTACAGAGTGAGTTCCAGGACAGCCAGGGCTACACAGAGAAACCCTGTCTCAAAAAAAAAAAAAAAAAAAAAAGAAAGAAAGAAAAAAAGAAAGAAAGAAAAAAAGAAAAAAAGAAAATATGTTTATCTTGACATCTTGAAAAAATTATATTGGCAAATGAATAAATAGACATGTACATTTCATCCTTTTGTTTTTGACTTCCACACTATATAGGTTTCTTAGTGTTACAAGTGTAGCCACACCTAATCCAAATACTGTCCATTTAATTTCAGTTCTGCATTGTACTTGCTTTATAGCAGGGTTCCAATGATGAGATCCATACTATCAAGGAATCATACATTTGATTAAAACAGAGAGGTTTTTTAACAATACAACCAATACTATTATAGTGCAGTTGTCAACTCATGAGTTTGGGAGAAGTAATAACAGGACGAGAGAACCTCATGCTTTTTAACAAAATTATAGAGTGGGGGCAGAGGTCCGAAACTTCCCAAATGTACAGGGCTAAGAAGGTTGAAATTTCCACCTTTGGTTAGAAATTGGATGATGTATGGAGCCATTAACAAAATTAATATATTTTTATAGTAGACAGAAAACTGAAAGTTACATTTAAACTTTCACCAGACATCAAAACAATTCTTCAACAACAACAACAACAACAACAACAACACCTTAAAAGTGAGATCTTATTTTTCCAGGAAGACCTTTTGGAAACCCTTGACCCACAACACCCTTTCACAGTAGGTGCTGGTAGCAGCGGAACGAAAGACCAACACACCTCAGTTGCTCCGACGGAAGGACAAGGGCTCATTTGTCCGTTCTTACAAGTTTCCCCCACTCGGGTCCTTGGTGTATGCAAATCAAGTTCTTCTGCGTTTTAGCGTCGCGGCTGGCCCAACTTTTCTTTTTGCCTCAGGTGAGGAGAAGTCCCTAGTTAAGTGTTGGAGACGGGGCTCCTTTCGTGTGGCTGTTGTGGGGAGTGAATCCCCTCCTTGTAAGGAAACAGAAGCTCCTCCTCCAACTCCCTCGGGTGTACTACTCTGCCTGGCTTTGGAGATCCCCAGGTTTCCCAATCTTCCCTTTGAAGACTGGCCAGGAAAGGCTGGGATCCTTTGACTAATAGGTGCATTCCCTCTTTTCTACGTTTCCTGGCCTTACCCTCCGTCCCCAGCCCCCAGGTCGCGTTTCTGGCATTAAAATTAGATTTGTAATTTCCTCTCTGGGCAAACTAATAGTAGTTGTTAGCCTCCTGAAGACTTCAGTTTGTATTCCCACAGTTGAAAGAGTAACATGGCCAATTTTGTGGTTTCCACAACTTCAGGGAACTTTGCCCCTGTAGAAAAATTTAAATGATCCGCTAACAGTGCAATCTGCTTTAGAGGCCAGGTTTACTGACTGGCAGTAAATTAAACAATCTCACAAGATTGCAGAGAGATTTGTTTTCTTTGGTAGGAGACTGGGCTACAAAGAAGGATTTCCTTTACAGTTTACACTCAAAGATCTTTATGGCACAATTCCAGCAAAGGGAGTATAAATTATTATACCCCCCTTAGATTATTATAAATAATCTAAGAACTATAAATTATTACTATTATTATTTAGATTATTATAAATATATCCCCTTTATTTAGATTATTATAAATAATCTAAGGACTATAAATAATCATTTATTTGTAACTCCTTCTCCGTGTTTACCTGGGTTACAAGCTAGTTAGTTGATTTTTTTTTAAATTAGGCTTTACCTTGAACATAGTTAAATGAATGCATAAAATTTGAGTACAATAAAGAATAAAATGAAGGTGAAAACAGTTTGATGTCTATTTTTATTTGCTTTAACCCCATATTGTTTTGAGGATTTTATTGGCAGCAGTGCTTCCTTTAAACAAAAAAAAAAAGGTCAAAATCTGCACATGGGGCCAGAGAATAGTTCAGTGTTTTAGTGTGTTCTGTGGAGGACCTGAGTTCAGTCCTCAGCACCCACATCATCCTGCTTACCCCTGCCTGTAACTGTAGCTCTGGGGAACACAATGTCTCTCTGGGTACTTGCATTCATGTGTAACCCCAAATATAAAAATCAGTTATTAAAACAGTATGGACATAGAGTATAGGTTGTTTAAATATTCCAGATTCTATTCTTTTGCCTAAACGTTGTGTGCCTTTTATTGGCGGTCTCATAACACTGTTACTTCTAAGTAGAAGCAAAGTGCTACTTAGGTATAGCTCCAGGGTATAGGAGACTATTCCCATTAACAATGTAATTAGAAAAATAGTATATATACAGTTTATATAGTGTACCTTTAAATTGCATGGTTACATTAAATAATTCCATTGCTCTATGTTTGTAACACTGAAGATAAATATTTCAGGCTCTGAAGATAAGCCTCTTGCATCATAGTTACAGTTATGACTTTGATTATGTGGCAAGCTATTTAGTTTCTTCAATATGTAATATAGGAATAATTACGTTTAACTCTAAGAATTATGATAATGATCAAATGGGGCACAAAGACTTTTTTTTTAAGATTTGTTGGCACTTAGAGCTGAATAAAAATTGGCTATCATTTTGAAAAAAATTTAGATACCTTAATTTAAAGGGTAGTTGTGGTTGAGTTTTGTAGTTTGTCTGGAGTACTTAAAGAGTAGTGAACAATTTTTTAAAATTTGTTGATGGTTAATATCTAGAAATTCCCTTTAGAGTTTTATCTCTAGTTCCTTTGCCACCTCCCTATTTTCACTATTTCTCATTGTCACATAATTCAGCAAATTATTTCTAAGGCAAATTTGATGTATTATCCGTAATCATGCATCTTATTTATATTCTGTCTATATAACATATTTTACATATATTTTATTTGTATTCCACTCTGTTTTAGTTAATAAATTTTGTTGTTGTTGCTTCTCCAGAAGACTGGCTATCCTGGGACTGACTTTGTAGACCAGGGTGGCCTTGAACTCACAGAGATTTGCCTGCCTCTGCCTCCCAAATACTGGGATTTATAGGCATGTGCCACCACTCTCAGCTCTAAAATTACTGTCTTTTGCCAAAGGAAAGGTAGACATTTATATGGGGTTTGTTTCTTCAAGTATTTTGAAAACATGGGTGGGAGAGCAGTCAGTGTGGATTGATACAAGCCTTTATTTTGTGAAGTGTGAAATGTATTCATTTGTGTGTTTTTCCTTTCCCCTTCACTCAATCATTTGTTAAACACTTAGCATTCATTTGATTTTGTGAATATGGAACCATAGAACTTATTCTTAAATAATTCTTAACAAGGAAAGAAGAGTAGTGCCAACTGGGTATTTACCATGGGAGTATTACAAACAATGTTTGAAGCTAATTGGGCATATTCCTTTCTCCCTGTACATTTAGAAGAATTTCAAATTGTAGAAGAAAAAGAGAAACTTTGAGAAATTCAAAGGCTGTATACCCATTTGCTTGGTTTGAGGCCACAGGGAGCGTACATTTGAAAGTGAGTATCTGGGATGTAGCTTAGAGGTAGAGAATGAACTTAATGAACTTAAAACCAATCAACAAGCAAGGCCACATATACTCAAGACAAACCAATCCAAATTGGTAGCTATGAAGTGTCAGGAGAGCAAGGTGCCTTGCGATTGGCTTTAATTGTAGTATTTGGGAAACTGAAGCAGATGTCAAGTTCAAGATTATCCTAGGTTCCATAGCAAAGACTTGTCTCAATTAAACAAGGGATGAAAATGTACCTTAGGGTTTGATTGTGTATGTAGTATGGATAAACTGGATTTGATCTTCAGGACTCCAAATAGGGGAAAAAAGAAATAAATATCCAAACCTGCCTAGCTGAGTGTTTGTTAAGTCGTAATTTAATTTGGTGTGTATGTACTTCAGAGATGGGAGTGGGGATGGGAGGCAGTGCTAAGGTAGTCTTGTCAGAGACTTTTGGAAATATGCAAGATTTTCACAAAGTGATCATACTTGTGTGAGTGCCCATGTTCATTCTTTTTCAGGGTCAGTCTGTCTTCTCAGAACTAGCTGAATATATTAATTTAGCACTGGGAGAACACTAAATAAAACAACATGAAATAAAGGATGAGCCAAACCTAACAGGAAGAGTTTGTGTTCTCTGTAGTGATCTAGCCTACCTTTTAGACAAGATTGGATGAGCTGGTTACTAGGCCTATAGATTCAGGTTACTTTTTAAATTAATATTTTAAAGTTTCTGACTTACTCTTTAGAACTAACTAAGCTTAAAAAATATATTGCAGAAAATGAGTTCCTAATTTTCATATTGATGAGGGCTGAAAAATGATGGTTTAGAATTCATAAAGGGACCACACAATTGTATTTATTTAATTAATTAGTTAATTAATTTTTGAAGTTGAAGTTGGCCTCCTCAGACATTCCTGCTTTAGTTCTGGCATTGTAGATGTAGTCACCATGTGCATTGAAAAATTACATGTTTGCATGTTCACTTTTGTTTCTTGTTTCATGGAAGGAACTCAGATTCACTTGCTTAGATGATTAGTCTTAAATTTTAAAAGAATTAGAACCCAAAAGTCATCATATCTTAATTTTTTTCTTCTAGGTTTCTTGACCTACAGAATGCTCCGATATCCACATTTTTGCAGACTGTATAATAGACTGTTTTCATACTTTGTGGATTCTGGTGCATTTAATTTGGATGTCTGTTTGCACACAATCCACACTACAGCAGCAGTGCATGCTGAATATAAAGCCTCAGAAGAGACAGTTCTGTGTGGCACTCAGAAGGTACATAGATCTGAAGAGAAAGAGTCTGAAGCCATGGCTAAATTACATATCCCAGTAATGGTGGATGAAGTTGTTCATTGCTTGACACCACAAAAGGGACAGGTGAGTTGATGTTCTAATTTAAACTTTTTATTGAGTTGTAATTCACCTATTATACATTCACCTTTTAAAGGTACATGAATGAATGTTTTTTAGTTTGTGCTTACGTTCTTTTACTTGATGTGTTCTAAAGATTACCCATGTTGTAGCATGTGCTTTTTTACTTTTATCCCTGTGTATGTATGTATGTATGTATGTATGTATGCATGCATGCATGCAAGCATGCATGTGGCTTTTGGCATCAAATCCAGAGTGATGTGCACGTTCAGTAGTGCTTTCTCACTGAGCTACAGCCACAGGCCTGCCTTGTTGTTCTTTGACTGCAGGCTTTTCCATGGTATAGGTATACTGTGTTTTGTTTAGCCATTGGTCTTTGGCTGTGCTTCTGTTATGAACTAGTTTGTGGTTATTGTTGGTGTGAGTTTTATGAACACCAGACTGTTGCGTTGATGTGTAATTTCAGTTCTCTTATTTGCATACTCATATAGATAGAGTGCTCTCATGATTGGCAGTTTAGAGAATCTGAGAAATTATTTACCTGAGTTGATTAGTTTTACCAAACCACAACTGTCTGACTAGTTTACATTTGCTGAGAGGTTGAGTATGGAAACTCAATTCCAGAACAGTTTTTTTGAGACTTTTATTATCTTTTTAGTAGTTATTAAAGACAAAATGGGCATCTAAAGTCCTGTTCCTGTTTTCTTAGCACTCAATGTCCAATACCCATCTTTGTTATTCAAAAACATCCAGAGATTCAAAACCAATTGTGTATTTCTATCATAAAATATCTAAAGCTTGGTAATTTGTAAAGAAATGGGATTTGTGTGGCTCAGTTTTGGAGACTGAACATTCAAATACATTGGCAGTTACTATAGTGGGGACTTACTTGTCTGTATTACATGGTGGTACATAGCATTATAGAAGTTAGATGTAGGAAAGAAAGACTGAATTGTGAAACGGGAGCTAGACCATGAGAGCAGGCCAGTCTTACTCATTTATAGCAATTCTCATGGAAAAAGTTCATCATTTTCTTCTGAGAGCAGTGCCCTTAGTGACCTTAATGTTCCTACTAGGACAGGCTGTGAAACAGTAAAGACCTCTCAACATTGCTACACCAGGGAACACATTCCCAACACATGAACCCTTGGACAGTAAATTAGATGTTTAGTCTCTCTCTCTCTCTCTCTCTCTCTCTCTCTCTCTCTCTCTCTCTCTCTCTCTCTCTCTCCTTCTCTCCTTTCTCTCTCTTTCTGTGTCTGTGTATGTATGAGTGTGTAATAATGGCATTATTTTGCAGAAAATATGTTTCAAGACTCTATGTATGATTGGAAAGATGGATAGTGTGAAAAAGAATATGTAATATGTAACAATATAGTATACAATACATAATATATAGCATATAATATATAATATCTATAATAATATATATAGCATTTGATAACTAATAATTCTTACTATAGACCTTGCCACCTTCAGCAGTCAGTTATATTCTTTCCCTTAAGTCATGATTTTTTTTACCACTTCACTTATTTTTTTTAAATCTTTTTATTGGATATTTTATTTTATTTTCATTTCAGATGTTATCCCTTTGCCTGTCCCCCACTTAATTTTTTTTTAACTTCACTTTAGTATGTCTGAGTTGCCAGCATCAGAATTCTTGAATTTAGTGGCCATTATTTAGTACATTACAGGGTTCTTGTTCCCAAGCAGCACAAATAATGAAGGCAGCTGATAAACATTTGACAATACATAGCCTATATAATATGGAAACATTGGACAGTAAGATAACTCATGTCTTAGATGGGATGAGAAGAATAGGTTAGCATGGGGCTTTCTCATTCTATTTAATGGCTGCGCAATTTAAAACTTATGAATTATGACATATGGAAATACTCTGTGACTGAAGTTATAGAAAGTGAAATGGAAGATAGGGAAGACTGGTGTGTGTATGTGTGTCTGTGTGTAGTATGTCTGTCTGGAGTATGTGCATGTAGAGTAGGTGTGATTTTTATATGTTCTGCCCATGGAATGGCACTATTAGAAGGTGTGGCCCTGTTGGAGTAGGTGTGGCCTTGTTGGAGTAGATGTGTCACTGTGGGCATGGACTAGAAGACTCTCATCCTAGCTGCCTAGAAGTTAGTCTTCTAGTAAATAATAATAATATATATATAATATGCATATAATATGATATATATTTATATATAATATATGATATATATATATATATATATAAATTTTTTGAGTTAGTTTTCTTTTTTTCAAGTAATTCCTAAGGTTGAACATGGTGACTTACTTAGTTAATCCCAGCATGTGGGAGGTAAAGCCAGGTGGATCTCTGTGAGTTTGAGGCCAGGCCAGTAATAACAGTAATAATGAAGAAAAAATATCACATGTAGCTGCTTCCAGTATATGGGAGACATGTTGATTATTGGTTAAGAGCAGGGATTCTAGAATTATATCTAGCTTGGACAATTCATCCATATACATAGAATTCTTACGTTATGTAGTTTTTTTTCCTAGAGATTTCTGCAAGGTGGATCAAGTAAACTAGAGGGATTGGATGTTGCTCATCATGTATATTTTTTTTTATCATAAAAGTATTTTTTTTTACCTCACCCCAGATAATATATAATCAATATATATCTGGCATTCTTAGAAGAGTCATTGTGTGCAAAGTCTTTAGCCGAGTCCTGTAACTCAGAATAAACTCTAAATAATTGTAGATGTAGATATAAGTATGTCCAGAAAGGCTGGAGCTTTCTGTTGAATAAAACTTCATTGAATGTAATTTTCTTTATTTCCTCTAGAGATTGATAATGGAAAGATAACAAAACCCATGTTAAGGTACAATTTATGCAGCATCTTAGCCAAAGGGATGGGACATGATTCTAAATATACTTAAAGAATATTGAAATATATATGTTGTCTTTTATGCAACATACACATAAAAGAAAGTATATGGTGGCACTGTGTGTGAGTGGCTTCTAATTGATTTCTGGACCTCAACAATGAAAACACATTTTGTCAATTTGCTGAACTGTCCTGGGAGTACCTAACATTTATTTTGTACTTACTCATAGAGTTCTGACTCCCCTAGTAAATCTGTACTATATTTGCCTTTTTTTTTTCTGAAACCAAGGGGAAGAAACGTAAGTGATTCTACAACCTGACCCATGCTATTGTTCATTCTGTTCAGGTTCTTGGGAAGACTGTAATCCTGGTTGATTTTGATATTTCCATTCTCCTGATTTCAGCCTGATATTCCAGGAACTTTTAATAGAAAGTTTAATTTTATGAATGTTATTTCTGAAAAATTTCAAGTGAGGCACACATAGAGATAATGTTATTTTTACCTTTTGAGCTGTCTGGCAGGCAGCTTTATTCACTATTCCCTTAATCCTCAAGTAATAAAGAAGTGGTGACAGGCCTTGGACAGGAAAGGTCTTCATTTCATCCAGAATCTATTATGTGCTCCTCTCCTTCCTGTGCCTTCTCCCCAGATCATTTTACTTTGAAAACTGAGTCATACATTCGCTTGTACCTTGCACCTACTTAATTATTATTTCCCACACCTCCTTCAATGGCGAATTTAGAGATGAAACTTTGGATTGTAAGAGGAGCTAATGAAAGCATTTTGTTTTAAGTGAAGTCGAGGGGAATGTCAGTTATTCATTTATCTAATGTCTAGAAGGTACTGACCCTAAGAAGTGAATGATTTTGGAAATTTGCTCAGAATTCTAGCTAGTTTTGCAAATATAATGAATACATCTATTAGTTTCGATTTTAAGGAGAGAACTGCTTGTCTTCCACTGCTTAGGTAGTTCAGAATAGCCAAATGAGTTACAGTTTTGTCCAGGTTTTGTTTTGTTTATTTTAATTATTTATCTATTTGATTCTGAGAGTCAATCCCAAGGCATGGCATTCTGTAGGGAAACATTCTCCCCACTGCTTTTTGTAAGAATATATTAGTTACCTAAGAATAGTTTTCTCGTTTCAGAGATGTATTAGTCTAGGTTATATTGACCAATTTTTTCATTATGTAAAATCCAGAAACTGTTTTACCTACTTTATGAGATGATAACAATCTAGAGGTTATTAGGTACTTATAAGTCTGTGTACTAGTAGTGTTGATTTGGTTTGGAAACTTATGACTTCTGTCAGAGTAATAAGTGATAAAGGAAATGATCAGGGTGAAGAGGAGATAGACTTTTGAACTGCATGTCTCCAGTAACCTTTCTAGAAATAAGTTCCACTTCCTTGTACTGCTAAGCTATATAATCATCAGAAGATCGACTTAACAGATGGCATCAGCAACCTTACGGTCCAATTCCATCTCTAGTGGAACCAGTCTGAGATTATGTCTTGAACCCCAAGCTTACTTATATGCTTCGTATATAAATCGTAACACTTTCCTAGTACATTGAGCTCTGGGATGTCTTGAGTATGTGTGCCTTGGTTGCTGTCACATATCCGGTGCTTAGCCCAAGGATTGCTACATATTTGTTTCACTAATGATGTTTTACATAGATTGATAAAGGCAAACCAGAGGACAAATGTGACGCAGTAAGAAGAATAGTGTTCCTTCGTGCTAAGATAGCTTCTCTGGCTTTTATAGAATTTCAGCCTTTGTGTGGCACATTTGCCTGACCAAATAACTGGGTGAAATCTGGAGAGGAAGCAGAAACAAGGCCACCTGAACTGACAAGGACAGGATATGATGACCCGCTAAGAATGCAAGGCTAATTTATAAATATTTCACAATTTCAGGTATCTATTTAAGATTATAAAATTTGATGGCAATTTTTATAATTCCTGGATTTGCTAAAGTTATGGTACTGTTTGTACTATATGATTCAGTTATGTACTGAAATTTTTATTTCATTGATAAGGTACATATATGCATGCTTGCATGACCACAGTACTAAACACTAGACTGTTCTGTTCTGACTGAATGTCACACAACCACTAAGCCATTCAGATGAACCCCTAGAATCCCCCAGTCTCATAATTGTTTGCTAAATTGCATTCCTCTTCTTGTAGTATGTTTAAAATTACTTGCAATGTATTACTTGAGAATCCTCCACTTTAAATGAAAAATAAACATCAAAGAGAAAAATGCCAAGATGGTTTTCCTTCTTCAAGTACTGAAGGGTTATGACAAGAAGAAGAAGAAGCTTGTTTTGTTTGACCCTGGGT
>NW_021604618.1:13131562-13132554 GCF_004785775.1 Grammomys surdaster | reverse complement strand
CCCCCCCCCCAATGTAGCTTCTTTATGACATTTTTTCTCATTGCATCTACCTTTGAAGAATGTTTCAGTCTTCAAAATATCATGTAGCACGTTAAGTGGCTATTGTATTGAATTGTTTTCTGAATGTGATGCTGCTTATGCTGTGCAGGTAGATGTTCATCTCCTGGCTCTAGGAGTAGAGGTTAGCTGCGACCTTCTAAGAGCAGCTCTGAAGTTTAAGGTTGTAGATACCTGTGCTGTCCCTGCTCCCCATTCCACGCTGACAACCTGATGTCATGGCATGTAGAGTTGTCTGCACTTCTCAGGATTTATACCTACTGTAATCTACATGTTCCACACAGCACTGCTTTCTCACTCTGGCCGTTCACTTGCTTTTCCCTGTGTCCTTTGAGGAATAGCATATTTCAAAGTGTAGGATTGTTAGTGTCTTAGTCAGGGTTTCTATTCCTGAACAAAACATCATGACCAAGAAGCAAGTTGGGGAGGAAAAGGTTTATTCAGCTTACACTTCCACATTACTGTTCATCACCAAAGGAAGTGAGGAGAGGAACTCACACAGGGTAGGAACTTGGAGGGAGGAGCGGATGCAGAGGCCATGGATGAATGCTGCTTACTGGCTTGCTTCCCTGGCTTGCTCAGCTTGCACAGCTTGCTTTCTTATAGAACCCAAGACTACCACCCCAGGGATGGCACCACCCACAATGGGCCCTCCCACCCTTGTTCACTAATTGAGAAAATGCCTTACAGCTGGATCTCATGGAGGCATTTCCTCAAGGAAGGCTCCTTTCTCTGTGATAACTACAGCTTGTGTCAAGTTGACACACAAAACCAGCCAGTACAGTTAATTTAAACTTTCCCAAGTGTCTTGGAAAAGCTAGTCACTGTCTTCCCTCCCTCCCTCCTCTCTCCCTCTCTCCCTCCCTCCCTCTCTTCCTTCCTCCTTTCCTCCTCTCTGTTCCTTTCTCCCTCATTCCCTCCTCCCCTCCCTTCCC
>NW_021604618.1:13091069-13131462 GCF_004785775.1 Grammomys surdaster | reverse complement strand
CTCTCTCTCTCTCTCTCTCTCTCTCTCTCTCTCTCTCTCTCTCCCCCCGGATATTGTATTGCCATATACACTAGGCTGGTCTCCAACTGTAGTTTAGGCTGGCATTGAGATATTCTGTCTGACTTATTCTCCTGAAATTATAGGCATTAGCCTCCTCTTAGAATCTTTTCTATTTCAAAGTGAAAAAATGCTTTGTGTTATATAATATTTATATATTGACACAATATTAAAAGCTCATTCAAATCAAGGACAATGTCTTTTATTTCTTTGCATTCTTAGTGCCTATAGGGTGCCTAACATATATTGTAGGATGGTAATCAATGTTTAAGTATAGTTGTACTGGTTGTTTATGATTTTGATTTAAGTTAATTGGCTTTCTTGTTTATACATTAGGATCTGAAGAAATTGCCATCATTGGGCTTCATGTTATACAATAATTTCTTCCTTCATTTGTTCAAAAAAATTGTGAAGAACTTGCTTTGCTTTTTTTTTTTTTTCTCGAGACAGGGTTTCTCTGTGTAGCCTTGGCTGTCCTGGAACTCACTCGGTAGACCAGGCTAGCCTCGAATTCAGAAATCCGCCCGCCTCTGCCTCCCAAGTGCTGGGATTAAAGGCGTGCACCACCACCGCCCAGCTGCTTTGCTTTTTTTGATACTACATTCTGAAAGGGTTTCAAAATAGTGTTCACCTTGGACAGCAGGTGCAGCTCCGTAGTGGAGCAGCTGGGCTGTGCCTGCAAGTTCTCAGCAGACAGTCATGAGCCTACTCTCTAATGTAGTTAACAATGGTCTGCTCTACTTGAGGATAGCACTATGGTTAAATAGAAGATTTCTAAAGCAAATTATCCTTTTGTAATAAGCACTGTTCTCTCCACATTGTTTTGTAGGTTCTAGAAATAGATGGTTGTTTTTCATTAGTTTTGAAAATACAAATAAAATAAATCGTTTCGTTAATTTTACTTTTGTGGGTTTTATGTTATTTTGCATATTTATTCTATGAGTGCTTCTAAAGAATTCTTTAATACATTTTCAAATCTCATTAAAATTTTTTTCATGATTAGCTTTGTGCATATTACTACTTGTGTGTTTTTGTGGTATTACACATTTTTTCTTACCTGTTTCTTGGACTCCCGTTTATAGGGAAGCTGTATTTACAGGGATGCAATAAACATTTTTCATCTGTTAAAGTCTTCCAGGGAATCAACAGTAACCAAAAACACAAAAGATAATAAAATATTGCATTTTATATTTGGTCCTTTGGTAAATACTTTAATATATTCTTCATTATAAAATTATAGTTTATCAGTAGTAGTGTTTATTCTTTAATTTTATATTTTCCCCCACAGCAGTGTAGAAATCCTCCTGTGAGTGTGTGTATAGTAGTATAGTGATCAGTGTTAAGTTTACATTTTTCTGTAGTTGGTAAAATTATTATAGCTATTTATTTAATGCATGTATCTACTAATAGTAATTTATATTAATATTTATAATATTTATTAAATGTTTATTTTGTTTATAGGGAATGTAAATAACTGATACACAATAATTTTTTGGTAATCTTTAGTTTTTATTCATTCATATCTATTTGTCTGTGTCTACCTGTCTTTCTATAAATATATGTATATGTTTATAGTTAAGTGAGCTACTAGGCCATGCAGATGGTGCTAGTGTTTATCTACTTTTTTAAGTTCAGTTTTTTATTATTATTTTATATATGGATAGAATACATTTTCATCATACCCAGCATCTTTCTTGTTAGTTCTCCCCCGGGGCCTTGTTATTATCTTTGTCACACTTTCTGGCCCTCCTTTTTTTTATAAATGTTTACTTGCTCCTCGAGTCCATTTAGTGCTGTTGATATGCATATGGGCATGGGTTCCTCTGGGGGGCTATGTGCCTCTCCCGTTCCCAACAGTTTTCTACTGCCAACAACTCCTTAGCTAGGGATCTGTGCTTTGGGAGCCCCTCCTCAATACAAGTTGGAATTTTGAACTGAGTTGATCTTTTGTAAATAATCACTCCTGCTCTGAGCTCGTATATAGCAGCCATGTCCTCTTCCCAGGAGAGCATTTCATACCATTCCTCCCCATCCACCAGCTCTTACACTCTTTCAGCTCATTCTTCTGTAATTTACCTAAGTCTTCAGTAGGGGCTGTTGCTACAGATGTTGTGTATATGGCTGAACACATTAAGCAGTAATTCGTCTTTGAATTAATCAATACTGACTGCAATAAGAAGTCTCTTTATAAGGCTGCAGCAGTACACATTAAAAAAGCAATGTCAGTAGGTTTTCTTCTATTGAGTATGACTTCCCTAGCCATGGATTATGGATACTTTTGCAGTGCCAGATATAAATAACTTTCTGTAGAGCAGGTTTCAAAACAATTTATAGAGTGTTTGATTACCCCTATCTGTCTTGCCACTGTTATACCAGGGGTCACATCTGTAAACAACATTGGTCTATGTATGAAAAGTTGTTGTTGGTCATACACTCTCAGGATAAAGAATTTTAATAGAAGGAAAAATGTTTTAAGGTTCACTAGAGTAACAGACTTACAGAGTGAATGTCTCTATGTAGAGAAAGAACATTTATTCGAATGATTTACAGGCTGCAAGCCAGCTGACTTAACAATGGCTGGCTATGAATGAAAAGTTGAAGAATCCAGTAGTTGCTCAGTCCATGAGGCTGGATATTTCAGCTGGTCTTCAGTAGACTCCAGAATTCCAAAGAAGTAAACTCTAATGCCAGTACTTTATAGCAAGATGCCAGGATAAGCAGACAAAGAACAAAACTTCCTTCTTCTATGTCTTTAGATGGGATTCCAGTAGAAGGTGTGGCCCAGGTTAAAAGTTTGTCTTCCTAACTCAAGGTCTGATTAGAAGTGGATCTTCCGACTTCAAATTAAGCAAAAAAAAAAAAAAAAAAAAAAAAAAAAAAAACCCCTCACTGGTGTGCCTTCTATTTTTGTATTTTAGTCAATCCAGATGTAGTCCAGTTGACAACCAAAAGTAGCTTAAAATTAAAGCTCATGTAGAGTTTACACAATGACAGTATGATGGCTTACAATTATTTATTTTCTTTACCAGTTAATGGAAAATAAAATCTATAATTTAATCCTTAAATATCAATGAATAATGATCCTTTGAACTTAGCAATTACTGTTTAGATACAACAGCAAAGGCATGGGCAATGACAAAAGGAATTGATCATTTGGACCTGATTAAGATTATAACTTCTTCTCCTTGAAAGACACTGCCAAGAAACTAAAGCAAAGCCATAGACTAGGGGAAAGTGTAAAAGATATCTATACTAAAAGACTGTTCTCTAAAATACGCAAGACACCCTTACAACTTAGCAAGGGAACAGTGTAAGAGCTCCATGTGCATCTCATCAAAGTAACTATAGATGACAAGTGAACCTGTGGACTGATGTTCCCAGGCCGTATGCCATCAGGTAAAAGCAGAATGAAACAATAGTGAGACTCCACTGTGGATGAGCATTTGAAGTGCTAACTGCTGCCAGGATGTGGACTATCAGGAGCTCCAGGGCTTTGGAAAGTCACAAAGACAGAGTGAAAGAGAGTTGGGCAGTTTCTTAAAAATCCAATCCTACTCTTGCTCTACAATTCAGTGGTCAGCCACTCTTACTAGTATTTTTCTCAAAGAATAAAAGACATGGCTACATAGAAATCTGCACAATGATCTTTGTAGCAGCCTTATTCATAATTGACAAAAATTGTGAGGAACAAAGATATCCATGAGTTAGGTACTGAGTATACTCTGCTAAGTCTAGATAATGTAATATTATTGAGTGCTAAAAGTAATTGTGTTGTAATGAAGAGAAGAAGCTCAAGTTCATGTTACTCCATATCAGAACCAATTAGAAAACATTAGGTAATCCTAATGTAAACTGTGGCTTTTATGTGATAAAGAGGTGTCAGATAAATTCATTAGTTATAATGAATTTACTAATCTGTGACTGCCATTGAGGGTATCTGTCCATTATGAGAAGAGAGAATGTATCTTTCCTCTTAATTTTGCTATGAATACAAAATTGCTCTAAAAATAAAATTTGTTTAAAAATAACTAGTCCAAACAGAATAAAAGATAAATAATGAGAAAAGTGATATCCCTCTATTTAGAAGTCAGTTATATGTACTGAATTTTAATTATTTAAGGGCCATTCTCTTTTAGTAGTGATTTCATAAGAAAATAGAAGTCTGTTTTATATGGAAAGTCCCTAGAAAAGAAGAAAGAAACAAGTGAGGTTGTTCTGTTCACGGATGCTCGCATGAGTCACCCTGGAGACTGGTTACTGTCTATGTAGGTCAGCACTAGATGCTGATCAATAGTCTAATCATAGCTCCTGCATGAGGCGAGGTCCAGTGGTCCTCTCCTCACTGTTCTGATCTCCATATTGTTTTTGTGAAGAGTGGTAGGAAGTGTACCTTGACCTTTTGAGTTTTCATAATTCTACTTTTTCCTACTGCCTTCTCATAACAAAACCACTGGGCTTTAAGTAGCATACGTAAACTGTTATTTTATAATGAACAAAGCTACAGAGTCTTACAGTGACTCATCTTATATTGTTCCCTGGACCCTCTTAGTCTTTTTTTCTTTTGTGATTGAGTATTAGTGACTTTCTCCTTTAGGTGAAACAAATGCCATGCATTTAAAGATTTTTGTTTTGCTTGCTGAATGTTGTCTCAGAAAGAATGCTCATTCATTTTTGTAGCTGCTTATTTATCTTCCATTCATAAAACTGTTTGTTTGGCTTAGATAGTCTTCAATATTTGAAAAGTCATTGCATGTTATGCTTACTTAAGCATTTATTTTATGTGTGTTCTGATTGTTTGCTCTGTGATTTTTATATTTTATATATCTATGATTAAATTTCCAGGCAAAATAATTTTATACATTTTTTTATCTATAGTATAAACTGTGGTTATTGAACATATTCATAAAAATAGAATATTTTCCACTCGAGGCCAATATATACTGTGAAGTCTATTATTAGTAATAGTATAGTGTCGTATAAGTTGTTACTATTCATATATAAAACCACATTCATATTATTATTGTCTGTACTTTTCATTAGCCCTAATTGCAGAAATAACAGCAAAAAGTATTATGTGAATTATAGAAAGGAGAGCAACAATCTTCTGTACCTCTGTTGTTTCGAACTATATAGTAGTATGTGGTATCAGTTGGATTTCAGTACTTCTCTTTAATATGATAAAATAGTATGCCTTTTTTCCAACTATGAGTATTAGTCTTTAAATTCTAATGATCAGCCTATAATATCTCTAGGGTCTGTGTCATGTCCCTATTCATTTAAGACAGCCAATTTGACCTAATAACTATTCAGAAGACCTGACCAGCCTTTTGAGCATGTTAGAATATGGCTGTGCAGTGATTTGATGCCCTTTCACAGCCCTTACAGAGAATTCTAGGACTGCTTTACTCGTCAGCTCACTGAATCTCTCAGGGCTTCACTCTAAATTGGTCTCTCATAGGAAAATCTTTTATTTGTAATGACAGATAAGGATGAGAAATTGCATAAAGAATGTTATATAAAAACCAATATAGTTTACTGTAACAGATTGAGGAATGAAGATAAAAAGAGTGGTGTGGCCAGGGTCTTTTAAAGGAAGATTTGAAGGAACAGATTATTAATATTTAGAGAGGAAGCTACTTCATGAACTTCTGTTACCCTCTTTGATTTTTCTTGCACCTATCTATTATAGTTCTGTGGTTGCTTTTACTGTTAGGTTGTTGAACAAATAATGAAGCAATTAAAACTTGATCTCCTATTCCCACTCTTTAAATACATACTATGAACTTTTAATATTTTGAATTATTCATGTGAAACCAATATTTTATTTTTTAGGAGGAAAATGTGTTTTTTGATCCTAGTCGATCAATGATAAAATAGAATCTTACAGAACAACTGGTAAAACACATATTTACCTTTTATGTTGGGAGCCGACTCCTAGCAGGAAGCGGCTATCATCTTTATAGCCATCTCAGGCCATATACCCTGACAAGAGACTTATTTTTAACAGCCCGCAACAGCTGAGCACACTCTGATAAACATCTTGTTTTTCTCATATATCTTGTTTTGTTGTTTAGTGCCCCCAGCTGCAAGGTGCGCGTAGTAAAGTGTCTTCAGCTGCATTTCCCTGCTTCTGCTTATATGTACCCAGGCTTTCCTTTCAATAAACAGGACTTGATCTTGTCTCCATTTTTTTTTTTTTTTTTTTGCGTCTCTTGCCCTTCTATCCCTACTCTCTCTCTCTTGCTAGACTCTGACCCACAGACCGGAGCAACAGCTTGGGTCGGGACATAGTGGCCCCCAAATATGGGGCAAAATGGGCCATTACAAAGTGGCCCCCAAATGTGGGGCAAAACAGGCTAAGACAGAGTTGCGCCTCAACGTTGGGGCTCCAGTAAGCGGGATACAGTAAAGGAGACCACGAGAATTGGAAGCGTGCATCCTCACTCCTGCACTGGAAACCCTGTTGACTGACACGAACGAGCTGTTACATAGTAGCGCCTCAATGTTGGAGCTCCAGTAAGGGGGATACAGTGAAAGACACAATGGAAATTGGAAGCGTACATCCTCACTCTTGCGCTGGAGAACCTGTTGACTGATGGAGCTGGCTTGAGCTTGGAGCTCAACGCGAGACAACAAGATGAGAGACCCAGTGAGGGATATTACTAGAAGAAGTGTCTGCTGAAAATTCAGAAGTAAAACAAAGGTGATCGCTGCGGAAACCTCCCACATGGAGACCAGTAGGTCATAGTAACAAAAATGGGGCAAGAAATAAGTCAGCAAAAACAGATGAAAAAGGCTTTAAAGATGCGAGGAGTAAATTGCAGGCTGCTCTGAGTCAAGAGAGCCAAACAGATAAATAGATAAATAGAAGGTTGCTCTAGGCAGAGAGCTGAACTGAAAGATAGTGTTAATCAGTTGTATTAAATTGATTTAATTTTCAAAATGTGTGTGATTCTAAATTGTATAGTTAAATTTTTCCTCTAGATAAAAGGTCAATGTAAAGGCTTTTCTGGTTACTGGCTCAAAGCTAAACAGATTTGGAAAAAAAGGTTTTTCTGTGTATTTTCCAAAGAAGTCATTAAGGTAATAGTTATATCTTCCAAAGTTATATGGATCAGACATGACAGAGGTAGGCCTCCAGAAGACTAGATTCCAGAAAATCAAACAAAATAATTATCGTGATATTAAAGTTTGTTTTGAAATTTACATATTACAAAATACACAGCCTTAGTGTAAAATCTTGTTACCTACATGTCCACTGATGTCCTGGACTTACAGCTGGATACAGTTAAGACAGACATCAGAGGCTTATCAATTTACCCTTCCTCTCATCCCTCTTCTAATATCTCAACGCCCATATTCAGCTCAAAAAAGTTAATAAAGAGTCGGCGCCTCAATTCCCTGGGCTAGGAGACTAAAGTGGTTAATATTAGGCTGTCTTTCTAGGAAAAAATAATGGTTTTATTAAAACATAGAAAAAGAGCTAAAATTGATTACACAGCCATAATCTATTGGTAAAAATCTATATAATTGTTACTAAACTAATACAAATTCAAAGATTTCATTGATAAAATTTCTTCTATTCAAAATTTGTGGGTACAAGGCTTAGATCTTTAACTTCTCCAACAGGGGAAATTGTGTGCTACCCTTAAAAAAGAGTGTTGCTTTTATAACAACCATTCAGACATTGTTAAGTCTCTTGTCTCTCAGGTTCATGCTGTTTAACGAACTGATGGCTTTTATACGACAACAGATAGACGCTATTCAGATGAAACCCACATAGGTCTATATTTACAGGCTGGAAGTAGGGGACTCTAAAACCTCTGTCATCGAGACTGACGAGGATTAAGCCCTAACTTACATGCTAAGCCAGATAGTCAATGACAGATAAGAAAACACCTCAAGACCCTTGCCCCTAACTGGGAGGCCTCACCATCCTAAGACAAGAGCTCAACCATTGGCTGTTGAGTATCGAAAGACTGAAAGGGGAGACTGGGGTCCTTTGTTCCGATGTAAGAGAGACACAGTTTCCCAGCCTTCCCTTTTGAAAAAAATTTAAAAAGGACCTGTTGGGAGCCAACTTCTAGCAGAAAGCAGCTATCATCTGTACAGCCATCTCAGGCCATATACCCTGACAAGAGACTTGTTTTCAACAGCCTACAACAGCTGAGCACACTCTGATAATTATCTTGCTTTTCTTACATATCTTGTTTTGTTGTTTATTGCCCCCAGCTGCAGGGTGCACGTGGTAAAGTGTCTTCAGCTGCACTCCCCTGCTTGTGCTTATATACACCCAGGATTTCCTTTCAATAAAAGGGACTTGATCAGATCCTCTGCCTTGTCTCCATTCTTCGTGTCGCTTGCCCTTCCATCCTCACTCTCTCTCTTGCTGGAGCCTGACCCACAGACCGTAGCAACAGCTTGGGTCGGGACATAGTGGCCCCCAAACGTGGGGCAGAACGGGTCGTTACACTTTTACAAAGTCTGAAGTAAATAAATTAAACAAAATACTTGATTACGTTTATGAGTAAAACTGAATCAACTTCTTCACTGGGATTTATTTATTTATTTATTTATTTATTTATTTAGAGTGCTCTATATCCCAGACTGTCATTGCATCCATTGTGTAGCTGAGATAACTTTGAACTGGTGATCTTCCTGCCTTAACCTCTACAGTGCTGAAAGCACAGGTGTGTGCTGCCATGCCTGGCTTATGTGGTGCTGGTGATTAACAGAGGGTCTCATCCATGCTAGGCAAATGCTTACCAATTTATTTAGATCCCTAGCCCACTTCCTAGGGAATTTAAAGCTTAAATGTAGAATGGAAATTTATAGAAGTTAGTAAATATAAGACATGCTTTATGTTCTTATTTTAATTACATCCATTAGTAGTAGCTTTTGCTAAAATTAAAGTTTCTTCTAAGGACCTTTCAATTAAAGGCATGATTTGGAGTCATACTATTAATTCAGCAGGGGGCTCTCCTCTATAGGTATTGAACACTTAATTCTCCAGTTCAGATATCAATAGTGTTTGGAGTTGGTGCTTCTGGAAGTAATTAGAATGAGATGGAATCAATGATAGCATTACTAGCTTTAGAAGAAAAGAAAGAGAACCAAGCTAGCATGCTTGCTGTGTGTCACCATGGTCTTGTGAATACCTCAGGGAAAGGGAAAATTTATTTATATTGAACGTACTAATTACCATGTTTATATATGCTTTATAAGAAACCCTCTTTTTTGTGCACTTGTTGAAATTTCATTTCAAACTCCAAATAACTGCTTACTGCACTAATATCATTTATCTAAACCTGTATCTGTAAAGTGATCTTAATTTATTTGAAAGAAATTTTGCCTTGTTATTATCTTATATACATTTATTATTACTACATAGGTCCATCTAATTGTTACCATTATTACTAGAAAATATGACAGATTTATTCTCATAAACACAGACTAATGGAATTGCTCAGGCAGCTCATTCAGTCTGCTGCCTTCTTACATAGATCCTATCTCTGGTCCATTATTTGAATTTTAGTGTATTTTTTTTTTATGAATTTTTTCCTGTATTGGCTTGGGCTAGTACTCATCCTATTAGCTCATCACCTGTCCTGGGTTTTGTCTGAATTAAGTGACTAAGAAGACTTATGAATGAGATTTCTTAATTATATCTTTTTCTTACCTACTGGGTGAATTATATGTCATACCTAATAGGGAAGAAGGAATGATCTCCTTGCATGTCAACTTCCTGTGAATGCTATATGTGACTTTTCTTATGTTATAGTCTTAACTGCGGCAGCAAAACTTGCTTTTATATTTTTATATGAATGGAATTGCAAAGATTAGATTTAAGAAATCTATTGAGTGGAAATATAGTGAACCCATTTTCTCTATAGATGAATGTGTGCTACTCTTAATTACTATTTTGATATGTTCTGGTAGGATTCATATGTTGGAAGGTTGGATGCACCCACCAGAGGTAGTAGAAAAGAAAGTTTAATAGGAAATGGAGGTTGTAGCCTTTTTTGGAAATAGTCCTTTGGGGTATTCTAATCTTTGTTGTCAGCACTCCAGTCCTCTAACAAAACACCAACCCAAATCAGCAGCTACAGTCCACTTGGCAGTCGCTACTCATGAATCATCAGTAGCAGTTTGGTCCAGAAGAAGCTGTGAGGCTCCACCAATTGGTGTGAGTCTGAGGAAGTGGCCAGTAGCTGCCCGAATATCATGAGAAGTTCTTTGGTGAGTTACTCTCTAAGAAGTCATAACAGAAGTCACTACGAGTGAAGATCAGCAACATGATGTAAGGTGAACCAATACAGGAGCATTGTCAGAGAACACTAGCAAGGCAGAGCAAGAAGGGACAAGATGAACCAATGCCAGCACCTCCTCCCATTGTCTCTGGGGGTCTTATTTATATTCTTTCTAAACATCTGCCTTCTTTCATATGTCTACTTCAGCAAAACATCATATGATATAATTGAATTTTCAAAGAAACCAGAAATCTCTACTTCATTTGTGAATGAATATAAATTTTATGAAAAAGCATGATGTATAATAGAAATGGTCATATGACTTGGTCTTTATCCCAGTACTGCTATTGCTGATATAACCTTTAAAAATGTTATTTCATTTGTGCATGCTTCAGTTTTTTAATATGGAAAATGAAAACTTTGGAACCATATCCTTCTTAAAGGTTTTTAGAATGACAACAGATTATTTGTAAGTTTTACAGTAGATTTTATAAATGGTCTGAATATCTTTCCTGAATTACTTTCTACTTCTCTGTGTGCACCTGTGTGTGTGTTAGGGAACAGACTTTGCCTTCTGGTTCAGTAAGACCATTGTGCAACAGCATGAGAAGATATACTTTCTGTGGTAAAGTGCGTCCATGGTGCTTTCCTTGTCTTGCTTTGAATTGGCAGCTCTCTCTGGAAGACTGTGTACTCATATTACAAAGTTTGTACATGTACCGTCCCCTTGTTCTGGGCCTTTTGACTGAGGACATTTTGTTCCAGTGAGTGACTCTCTGGAGGCCTTACTGACTTTAATTTGTAATCAGGAGTATGCCAAAAATGGAAATATTCCTGGAAGGGACAAACTCCCATCTAGTATTTTGATTATCAGTAAATATCATTAGGTTTTATTGCATTTAATTTAGAGAGACATTCATGGATGAATATATGTGTGGCCCTTTTCTCACCATATAGTTAGTCAGAGCTCAGTAACAGCTGACTCATTTTGTTACTTAACTCATATTCTTGCATTAGCATTTGTCCAATCAACTCCAAATTCATGGTGAGGGGACTTACATTTTTATCTATTTATTTTTTTGCTGTTGCTCTTTTTGTTTTTGTCTTTTCCATTGCAGCCATGAGGAAACATTGAAGAGTTTAAAGGTAAGGAATGAATGACCTGGTTAAATACCCATTTTTATATGCTACATATATAGCAGAAGTTGGTTCTATTTTTCCATCCTTTTCTTTTCTGGAATCAAGCTCAGTCATCAGATGGACAAGCTTGATGGAATGTACCATTACCATCTGAGCCATTTCACTTGCTTGTGACTTGAAATTTTGAAATGAAGAGATGCTCTTGGTAGATATTTGCCTGATAAGCACAGTAGTTACCTGTAAAGTTCACGAGTATCACATTATAACCCATAAACATATACCATCATTATAGGTGAATTAAATGCATTTCATACTATGACTAATGCTGCTTGACTTTCAACTTAATTGTTTCTGCTCCAACTTCCTTCATCAACAGAGACTCCAACTCAGAGAATTTCGATCACCTATTTTGTGGCTGTGCATTTGTGCTCTCCATGGTTTCCAGTACTCTTGTATCTCACCTACTAGGCACCAGTGACATTCTCAGATTCTTTTGTTTCACACCATCCCAACACATTTTCCTGATGTCCCCATAGAGCTTTTCTGAGAAATATAAAGGAAGGTACAGTATGTTGTGTGGGTTAGAACTACAGGGTAAGGGCTATGTTTTGCAGTGATTCATGTGATAGGATTGTAAGGCTGAGAATCATATGGCAACCATATTTTCAGGAAGACTCCTAAATATAAAAGGAGTCTACAGTTGCATAAAATGAGCATGGCAGAAAGGAGTAGAGTTTCTTTTCCTCTCAGCTACTTGTCTACATTGCCCCTTGTGCTCAGTTACCTTTCTGCAAGTTACCTGGTTTCCTGGTTATGGTACAAATTAGTGGCTTAATTAAGAATCCTTGATTAGATTTGGTAAACAGTATAATTTCTGAATAAATTTTCACTAATTAGCCTGTCTTTTCTCTCTATGCGTCCAGGCATTTATCCTTCATTTAAATTCAGGCACAAAAAAACCTACCATTTCCCATGTGAATGTTTATTTCTCTATTTTTTTCTTGCTAAAAATAAATCTTTTGCATAAGTACATAATCATTTCACTTTTATGTTTGTTCACAAGCAAAATCAAGTACACCGATCCCAATGAAGTCAGTAAAGATGATCATGCCATTTTTAAAATGTGATAAACATTTTTAAAAATTAAGATTTTATTATACCTGTGTGTGTGCACCCATGTGCTCATATGCCGTGGTATGTATATGGGCGGACAGTGGACAACTATGTGGAATCAGTCAGTTCTTCCCTTTCACCTTCATTTGGATTTCAAGGATTAACTCAAGTTTCTCTACTTTAATGATAAAGGGATTTAGCTACATAGCATCCCACTAACCTCATAAATAAAACTTTTAATAGAATGATCATTGGCTAATTCAAAAAATTTTTGTTGTTTTGAAAGATTGTCTCAGTGGTATCAGTTTATATCATGTTACCTGAAGCAATAAGAAAGATCATCTTAAAAAAATAAATGCTATAAAATGTAGCCTAATGGGGCTAAATATTTAAATTAGATGGCTTCTATAATATGGAACAAGATACTTGATTTCAAAGAAAAATAAAAGAAGTGTTCTTTATGTACAGATTTAAACAAGGTCTCTTTTTGCTTCATTTATAAAATAAAACATATAATAAAGATTGGTATTTCCTAAAGTGTGCAGGTTCTGTGAAGTATATTTTGTTTTAGTCTCTTTCCTAGAAGAAATACCTCCACCACAGAAATCACCGAAAAGCATTGTTATGCTTCTTGGATCTCCTAGTAGAGAAGCCGGAGTTGTTAAAATTAAACCTCTATTTTATTCTGTAAAGGTCATAGTGAGAGATATGGTCTTGAAATAGAACACTGTAATACTGGTCACATAACTCATTTAAATTGTTCTGTGCAATTATATCCCAATTATATGCATGGGTGGTATGTCTTATTAAGTTACTTTTCTTCTATATTAAAATGTATATTATTATGTGAGAAAAATTACATATCTTACAAAATCCAATTTATTCTTGTTCGTTACATTAGAACATTACCCTGTGTTAAATAACTAGAAAGTACCATTTTCTTTTATTGTATTCTTAAAAATTAATCAATTATGTCAATTATATTAATTGATGTAATCATGTTAGTTAATTAATTTTAATGCTTTTTCCCCTTGTTGTTCAAAGTCAGTTCTCATGCATGCTAAGCAAAAGGTTTTTTTTTTTTTATTTTTTATTTTTGGTTTTTCGAGACAGGGTTCCTCTGTATAGCCTTGACTGTCCTGGAACTCACTCTGTAGACCAGGCTGGCCTCGAACTCAGAAATCTGCCTATCTCTGCCTCCCAAGTGCTGAGATTAAAGGTGTGCGCCACCACCGCCTGGCTAAGTTTTTTTTATATTAGATATTTTATTTATTTACATTACAGATGCCATACCCCTTCTCTCTTACCCCCACCCATTAATCCCCTATCCCATCCCTCCTCCTCCTTTTTTGCCTTTATTCTGTTTAAATTACATGCAAGTATTAAGATCAGTTCTAGGTTTAGGAAGTAGCAATACAATAGAAAGCAAAGCGTTTTTTATTGGAGCTATATCTTTACTGGCTCAGCTGCCCTTAAATTTATCTAGTGGGAAGTTGTCCTGTGAGAGTTTCATAAATTACAATTGAATTTTCCTGGGATCTGAGTATTCACTTTGGTGATGTATATGGAACATTCCAGTGTTTCCTTTAATCTCTGATACATGACTTGGTTGTTCTTAAGGGGATCCTGAAAATTTCTGTCAGAGCTTAAGAACTTGTATATTGTTCTGGTAAGATGGCACAGTGGCCATTGATACTTCCTGTAAAAGCCCAGTGTCTTGTGTACAATTAGAGACCCATGTCGTGGTAGAAGAAGAGAAACTGTTTCAGATAGTTTTCCTATGGGCTCCACACATATACAGTGACATGTGTCACTCACACCTTATCATGCATGTAAAGACACAGGAATACATAAAAATAAATAAATGATGGATGGAGAGATAGAACTTCCGCTCTGCCTCTTTGCTGAGGTATATATAGTAACCTGTTTAGATCTGCTTGGACTCGAAGCTCTGCATTAATATTTATCCATAAGGGTTGTCACTCTTGAGAGGCTGCATTTTTAACACAGTGCTCATCTTCTTATTCAAATGATAAGACTTACTCAGATAATAATGTATGTAGAACTTAATTACAGTTTCTAAGTCCTACCAAATAAAAACATTGAATTGGTGATAAGTTTAAAAACGTGTCATAAAGAATGCATAATCACTGGGGACATTGCTTAAAATTAATTTATAAAACCAAACTTATGATGTGAGAATATACCAATTTTGTAGCTTTCTCCTTTAAAGACTTTTATCATATTTAGGATATCTTTTGGAGTAGCTGGACTTGAAGTGGCGGTGTCTGAATGGTACAAAGTAGATTGGTGTAGAAAAAAATGCCTTAAGTGGCAGGAAATGGGGTGCCCTGGACTTGGGGGTAGGTGTTACGATTCAGGAACAGCATTACAAGGCCATTTCCAGCTCACCGTAGTCACGTAAGTCCAAGTCCTAGAGTTTATTATTAGGGAGATAGTTTGAAAATGTGACAGTTTGGATTATAATAGTGTAAGTTTGGTGAGAGATTGGAAAATTTGGAAGCTTGCAAAAATTTTTTATCAACACATCATGATTGGTGTTCGGCAGGTATATATTCCTTGACTTCTTTTTTTTTCTCACTGTTACATTTGTATGTTTCCTTCCTATATTGAATTGGGTCAAACAGTGTAATTAATTAAATTTTTGTGTAAATAATGTATGACTTTGATGAATGAACCAAAATTCCTGTGCTGTTTCTCAGATTGCATACTGTGAGGAGAATAGCTGCTATGTTGCTAGGATCTTGGGACTTTGGGGAAAGGCCTCCGGGTATGTGATTTGTTAGCTTCTTTCTTTGTATTTCTGGTGACGAACCATCTTGGACCTGGAGGGACTTGTGGACTCTAGTTGAATGCTTTACCCCACTGAGTTGTGTCTTCAGTAATGTAGAGAGTTCCTCCTAACGCTGCATCTGCCATCCATGCGGGATGTTGATTTTCTTTTTTTTCATTTCAATAGAACTACATGAATATAGCTGTAGCCCATACTGAATGCAACTGTGTGACAGTCACATGTTAAAATCACCTATTAAACTGTTTCCAAGTTTCTAACTCATACAAATGCTGAAATAATAACATCTTTCTTAATTTTAATATCTAAGTCTTAGAGTAAGTATAGAAAAGTAATATATAGTCAATTTGAAGTAAAATTTCAACTGTAATGACTATAATAAAAGAATGGATGTGCTATTATGAGAGTGGCTAACAAGACATTCAATTTAATATGTGTATATTAGAAAATCTTATGTGCCAAGAGTCTAGGAACAGGAAAGAATAATTCTGACAAAAGGAATAACATATAAAATGACCCCATTGTGGTAAAGGTGGGGCACTTTTGAGGAACTAAAAAGACAAGTGTGGTTTAAATGTAGACAGCAAAGAAGAAATGGGAGGTCAGAGCATGCTACGCCTGAGGTTGCATTATTTATTTATTGAATAGATGACAGTTTGAAGTGGAGTAGTAGCCATGTTAATGCCAAGAGACAGACAGATCTGAAAGGATGCAAAAGAGCCTAAGTATGGGGAGGAGATGCTTTTCCATTTAAGGTACATTGGGCCTCGTTATTCATTAGATAGATGGGAACCGTTTTACTTTTAATTTATGTTACTTTGTATTTTCTTGGGGATATGATCTCCTATGTTACTTTGGACACCGTTTTATCTTTTCAGATACCCAAGTTAGCATCATTTCAGGAGTCAGTTAGGTACATAATATAAGACCTAGATGATAAATATGTGCCTGAGACAGATTTGTCAGAATGAATTTTTTTTTTTTTTTTGGTCATAACCCATGGAATACATTCCTCCAGAAACGTTTGGACAAAAGCACAGAGTCCATTGAAGCAAGATTATTTCAAAATAGCACATATTATTTATGCATATTTCTTGAAGACAAAGAGAATTTTTAATTCTGAACAGTATGTGTAATATTGCTGTTATTCCTTCCTTAACCTCTGTCTTTATTAAACACTGCAGTTTTTCTTCATTTCTTTCTCCTCCCTGCCTCTTTACCTACTCGCTTTCCTATCTAAATACCTCCTAGTGGATATTATCCCTACTCACATCTAATCATTTTCCCTTTATTCATTATTCAGTATTAATTTTAATTGGCACAATGGTGCCTACTTTGACAGCATTGGGATTTCTTAGTTGTGAGGAGCCCATAGTCTTGTAATTCTGATGACTTAAGGACAAGAACGTTAGAGCACATTGCCAACAGGGTACAGTAATGATTTTTGTCATGCAACTGAGTTAAATTTTTTTTCTTCTTATTTAGTTGATAAAATCATATCCTGGCCATCATGACTGGGTCAAGGAGGACAAGCCTGTTTGAGATATTAAAATCTGTTTTTTATGTTGGTCCACAACAGGTTTCTTTGCAAAACCTTTACTGACATTTCAGTTCCAAGTTCGGTTCTTCTGTAGCAGGACCTGATATGCTATTATCATCTTTCCTACAGCTATGATAATTTAATTGCATGTGCTGCCTAATGCATTCCAACCTCTAGAAGGCTGGGAGGCAAGTTAAACAGTGTCTCTAGTAAGTACTGCTTACTGTTTAAGTAATGGGACTCAGTAAATACTTTTTAATTAATCCAGACAGGTATTCTCATTAGACTCATTAGGTTGCATTTGTATATACCAACATTTCTTGCTTAGTGTATTGTCAAAATATATAGACATGCTCATTATCAAATAACATAAAATCTCCAGATTCTTCTCTGAAGGTATGACTCTGAACTCTGTATCACTTAATACATATTAAAAACTGGGAAGATGGCATAAAATATCTGAGGGACTGTAGAGTGCTGTATTCTATCAGGTTGATGTGTCTAAATTGTTTTTACTGAACCATGGCTCATTGCGACTCTGTAGCTTTTACTGAGGGCTATGAAAACTAATGCACCTTTGGAACTCACTGTTGTGTTTAATGCTTTTATTAAAGGTCACAACCATTTTGTGTCATATGTCTTGAGTGTAATATTCATACTATTGATTAATCATACCACTGATTTTGATAATTTTGCCTGCCTTTATTGCCATCTCTTGTTCCACTCTCATTTCTTTACTCTTTTATTTTGTACTAGATTATACTGGAAAATTATGTCACTTTTCAAAAAAGACTTCTACTACCAAAAAGTCCTATAAATTATAAAGAAAATAATGTATTCTTACCTAGTCTTAGATATGATTTAGTTAATGTATTCTTACCTAGTCTTAGATATGATTTAGTATTATCAAAATGTTAATGAGGATTTATGCTTTTGAACCTGATATTGTGATATCCTTGTTTTGCCTTAAAAAATTAACAATTATATGTTTTAAAGATAATGCTTCCAGGCAATATAGAAATGCCCAAAATGATAGAGTGTCCTACATCCGTCTTGTAACGTAAGCAGCTCAGAAGATATAAAGATAATTCACATCAAGAAAAAAATCTTGCTCATGTCAATTTATCAGCATGTCTCTATGCTTGCCACCACTTCCAAAAATAATTTAGAATTTTATGTTTGCCATAGAACTAAGAAGATTATTGTGGTATTATTACTTTATTATCAAGAATGTTAGGCACGCATGTAATACATAGACATATATGCAAGCAGTATACCCATATACATAAAATACTTAAATAATGAAACACAAAGGGAGTGTCAGTTACTAGGTTTGAATTTTAGATGTCTTCTATTCCTTTAAGTTTTAATTTTATATTACAGAATTTATATAAGTAAAATGATTTCCAAAATGTTCAAAGAAGTTCAAGTCTACTTTTTTCAATAGGTAATTGACCCTTCAAAAGATCATAATTTATTTATTTGAATATAAAGATATAATGTAATATAACATGGCATAATATAACAATTCATAGTATGATTCTCAAATATTTTTAACCAGAAAAAAATTTTCACTTGAAAATGTTGTATTTTCTTTTATGATTTTGTTTCTTGGTTTGGCTGTGCTGTTGAAGAGTATGCTCATTAGCATATGTTTATCTTTTCATGAAATGTAGCTTCTAAAGAATAGACTCAGGACATATACAATAACATTATTTGGAGATTTAGTGTTAACCATGCCTCTAGATACTCCAATATGTTAACACTGTCTTTGGCTCCTCCAACCCATTATATTTCTTAAAAAAAAAAAAAAGAATTATTTTTATTTTCCCTTTAGGAAGTAAACCTCTCTCTCTCCCTCTCTCTCTCTTTCTCCCTTTCTCTCCCTCTCTCTCTCTCTCTCTCTCTCTCTCTCTCTCTCTCTCTCTCTCTCTCTCTCGTTGTCTTCAACCTAATCTCTCAATCTCCAGTATTTTAGAACTTCAAGGAATGGGGGAGATTCAATTATGGAGGGGCAAGGCCAATACAGAGAAAAATGGAGGGAAGAGGAATAAATGTCACTAAGGATGTTTGGGAAAGCCATAGGGAAACATTTGTTTAACTAAAATACATATGTAATACATACGAAAATGTATGTGTATTCATACACACACACACACACACACACACACACACACCAACAGGAAAAGATTGAATTAAGTTACACCTCTTGGAGTGATAATCCTCCCCACAACATCTATAGCCTATCTTAAAAGCAAAACCAGAAATGAAACGGTTCACTACCAGAATGGGAAACTACTCCTTGAGTTGTTGTTAAACGAGTCAAAGTGATTCCTCAAATAATATAATCTATTTCCTTTTCCTTTTTTTGCCTCTTAAACTTGAAGGTAAGACCCTATTGCTGAGGACTCCACAGACTTTTGACTAGGACTAGGAGGAATCCAACTGTAATTGTCTTGGAAGGCTTCTCCCTGAAGATTGCCTCTCATAGTGTTGAGTAGTGCTATTGAAGATGCCAAAGGAGAAAAAGCAAGCAACAGTATCCCCAGCTGTTAAGCCCATGAAACACATCAATTATCAGCATTGCAGGATATCTCCAAGGGTGTACTAGTAGCACTTTTATCTTGGAGGTAGCCAAAATCTAGTGGACTTAAAGCCCACTCAGTAAGAAAGAATTCATGTCTAGTACTGTCAAACTAGCCAACTTCTATTGGTGGAGAGGCCATGGATCCTAGAGGAGAATATACTATGATCATTTTCTTAAAGGAATATGATTTATAAACACACTCTAAATATTATCCTTCTACCTATAGAGAACTGTAGATTTCACCCCTTTTCAGAAATGCTTTTTTCTGCAAACAGTCCATTACAGATATACCACTGGTCAAAATGCAGACAATAGCTGATAAAGATGTGCCCAACCCCAATTGATACAACTACAACACAAACCCTACAACTAAAGCTCAAGGAATATTGCAGGAAGGAGGTGGGGTGGGTGAAAAGATGGAAAAAGTCACAGGATTAGAACATCTACTACTAGATATATTCTCCTGTATATGACAAGGGAGCTACAGTCATGAAATCTCAACAATATAGTTACCCAAACAAGCTCTGCAGTTAGCATGCCAATGTGGATGGGAAGAGAGTAATCTTACAAGATTACACCCCCAGATGAAGTGTTACACGTAATTAATTGATACAGGGAATGGAAAGATCAGTTTTCTCCTCGATTGATGATTGTCTAATCTCTAGTAATCCGCCCTAATCACCTTCACATACGAACTAAACCAAATGGACTGAGCAGGACACACAGACCCACAAACATGCGCTCCCCCCCTTGCACTCACAAATGTATGTTACAAGGAGGAAGAGGTTATGAATGTGGGAGAAAGTAAGATGACTTGGAGGGGGAAGGAAATGATTAACTATTGTGCTCTTGTATGGAATTATCAAAGGAAAATCCAACAAACCAAACAAAACCCCTGAGTTAAAAACAAGAACCAAACCCCTTGGTTATCGGCTGGCATTTATTAATATAGTTTCTGTTGAGTGATCTAAAAGGCTAATATTAATTCTGATTTGATAATTGTGGATCACACTGAAAATAAACTAAATGTGAAGTCAATATATGAAAGTTTTTAGGTGATAGTTTTAGGGTTTTTTCATGTTTAAATTTTGTTTACACTGCTATTTAAGGAGCTATGAATTTTATACTATTTTTAATATGATGACTAGGTAACACTAAATGAAACTCCTTAATGATTGTTATTTATATCTTCTATATAACTTTAAAACATCTAGTAGTTTTATAGATATACTTGCAAAACTTATTTCTAAGCAATGAGCTTTTATTGTTCTGTTAACAAATCTAACTTCTCAAGCTATTTCTGACTGATGAAACTTTCTGGAAAGTTGTTTCATATCCTCCTGGTCATCTAAATTTATCACAGAGCTTTAACTAAGAAGGCTGGTGAACTGTCGTTCCTTTTGATCTTGTGTCCTGGCGGGTGCTTGGATATTTCTTGTGTAGGAAAAGTTTTGGTGGATGAGTCAGTGCACTGAGTCATAGGCAGCATGAAGCCTCTAGTGTTCTATACTAACTAATTGGAAACAGTTTCAAAATTAATTAAGGCACAGTTGTCAGCTCAGTGTTACTGATTGACATCCCACCAAAGTATTTTGTCTTTTGTCAACTTGCTTAATTGTTCTTTGAAATTTAGTGTTTTGTTTTGCTTCATGAATTTTAAAGAATATGTTGAATAGATAGACCTATGCCTACCACGGTGCTTTCTTCACTGACATTTATAAAACCTATGTTGTTTGCTTTGACCTTTTGCTGCCTTTTTCTTCCTTCAAAGATACACAATTCAATTCATTTTCTTTTATCTTGGTAATTTATCAGTCTGTAAGAGAAGTCTAGTTCAAACAATAATAGTATACTTATTTGTCTTAGAAGAGCCCACTCTCCCAACTGTCACTATCTTATTTAGTAAGAAAATAAAATGGATTACTATGATTCTTTACATTGTAGTAATTTGATATAATAAAGTCATTAAAATAACATGCGTTACAAGATATTTCTTTATTGGGATTGTATTGTTTGATGGAAAGTATTTTATTTACATACAAGGTTTTGTAAAGGAATTGTAGTAAAAATAGGAAGGTATTTTGGCTGCAGGGAGCAAGTATCTTCTGGCAAGATGACAAAACATTAGAGCAAATAACTGAGGAAAATATGAGTAAAGAGAAAAAAAACCTCACAAATAAGTGCCTAGGAATTTTCAGGAGCTTTATATAGTATTTCTCTAGTTCTTCTCATTATCTCTCAGGAATGGAAATTATGTGCGCCGTATAAAATGTAGTACTTGACTCCTAGCAAGTTAATAACTTAACATTCTAAACCGTCTGTTCTTAAACACTGTTAGCAGTCTATGATAGCACTTAACATGTGGATCAATGCAATTCACAACATTTTATCAGAAAAAAAACTTTAGAAAAACATTTGTTCTAGCAATATTTTATACTAAGATTAAATCTTTTCCTCCCTCCTCCTTCTCAATCTTTTTGCCCCCCCCTCACTTTTTGTGTTGAGGATTAAAGGACCAAAGGTCTTGGGAATGCTATTAAGTATTCTTCCACCAATCCTTATCCCTGGCCAGCCTGCCTGTCCGTCTGTCCATCCATCCATCCATCCATCCATCCATCCGTCCGTCCATCCGTCTATCCATCTATTTCCAAATGGACTCTTTGTTTAGTTTCTGCCTCTACATTCTGTATGGTAGAATTACAGCTGTGTGCAACCATTGCTTCCTTTGAAATGTAATTATCTTGTAGTCATTCTCAAATATTTTTTAGTTAGTAGTTGAAATTGAGATATATATTCTAATTGATGATATAACACAAATTAATTGGTAGGCAATATCTTTTCTTCATGGCAGTTAAAATTAATGCTGGAAAAGATTTTTCTTTTAAAGCTTTTTCTCTACTACCTCTTTATAATAGTTTTAATTTATAGAATAGCCTTAACTAAATTCTGTATTATTTATCTTTAATTTCTTCTCTTGTATCTTGGTATATAGTTTTCCTTCATTTACTAGCAAAATTGCTCTGTTCTAAACTTACTAAATAGGTATCCTGGCTAGTTTTATTTTTACCTTGACACAAGCTAGAGTCATCTGAAAGGAGGGAACTTAATTAAGAAAATGCCTTTAAGAGATTGGCCCATAGGCAAATTTGTAGGGCTTTTTAAAAATTAGTGATTGATGTGGGCGAGCCCAGCCCATTGTTGGTGGTGCCACCTGTGTACTGGTGGTCTTCGATGCTTTAAGAAATCCAACTGAGAAGCCATGGAAGAGAAGTCAATAAGCAGCACTCCTCCATGGACTCCAAATCAGCACCTACCTCCAGATTCCTGCCATTTTGAGTTCCTACTGTTTTTTTTTTTTTTTTTTTAAGTTGAACTATGATATAGAAGCATAGGTGAAAAACTATTTTCCTCCCCAAGTTACTTTTGGTCATGATGTTTTATCATGGCAATAGGAACCCTACCATATCAAATATACTGGGTGTCTGGGGTCATTTATTTTTTTCCTTTTCTTTCTTGATAGAGAGAAGTTCAAGAATTTTGTATAAAATATTAATTACAAGGGAAAAATCATTGATTTCTGGCATATTATGACATCTAAAGATAAGTAGATTATAGGAACCTTACTTCCATGTTTTATGTTGATAACTTACAAAGGTATACTGATTTTTATTTTGAAGACTGTGGAAGAAAGAGGGAACTAGCATTTTCTACTATTCATCATTTTGTACACCCTGGCCCTCCTTTCTTTCTCTGGCACCTTTATTCTGCCCTCTCCTGGGAATTTAGGATCTGTTACCAGCAGTATATTTTGTCAGGATTATTTATTCAGGCCTGGAATAATCAAGCATGACTGCCCCAATTATTTTTTTTAATTTTATAATGATGCTGCTTTTTAAATATTTTTAAATGATTTATTTTATATGTTTATGTGTTTTGCCTGCATGTATGTATGTTTACAGTGGTACATGAAGAGATCATTGCATATCCTGGAACTGGAATTGAAAATGGTTATGAGCTGATGCATGGTTGCTAGGAAGAGAACCCAGGTCCTCAAGGGTAGCCAATGCCCTTAACAAATACATTATCTTTCCAGCTCCTAACGTGGTGCTTCTTGAGCCCTACTTTTAATACACTTTTTTTAACTCCACAAAGAAAACCTCCTAAGTTTTTGGCTGTTTATACCTAAAGTATCTCCTTTTATTACTCCCTTTGTTGTTGTTATGAGACTTAATTATTTTTCTTAAATCCAAAAAGATTATAGAAATAGTGATTTTATTTTCTGTTTTCCATTTTTTTTTTTTGTTCTTGTGTGAGAATGCATGTATCTGTGATTTCTTCTGATAGGAGTCAGTTCTGTTTGCACCTTTCTTGAGTTTGTCTTTTGTCTCTACTAAAGAGGTTTTTTTTTTTTGTTTGTTTGTTTTTTTTGAGACAGGGTTTCTCTGTGTAGCCCTGGCTGTCCTGGAACTCACTCTGTAGACCAGGCTGGCCTCGAACTCAGAAATCCGCCTGCCTCTGCCTCCCAAGTGCTGGGATTAAAGGCGTGCACCACCACTGCCTGGCTACTTAATAGGTTTTAAAGATACTGTCATCTCAGGCAAAAACATGAGCTCGTTATTAATTAGAATCTTGTCACATAAAGATGATTTACAACATGTTATACAGAAGAAAAACTTAAAATGAGATTAGAAGTGGAACTGGCACCAGATTAGGTAGTAGCTTGACTGTTAGACCAGCATTGTTAGAGTAAGACAGCATTTGAGAAAGTGAATAATTTGCTTTAATTTCAACCTAAAATTGAATTGTTTAAGTAGCTCAGTACTTTATTACCAGCGTCAAGAATAGTAGAATTCAGTTTCTTTTCTGATTGTTTAACTGTTGCATTTTGTGTGAAAATAGTTTGAGTGAGTTTGCCATTATTTGTACTGAGATAACAATATAACAGAAATTCTACAGTTGTGTGTGTGTGTGTGTGTCTGTGTGTATGTGTGTGTGTGTCTGTGTCTATATGCATATATGTATATCTGCCTCTCTCTCTGTCTCTCTCTTTATATCTCTTTATCTCTCTCTCTCTGTCTCTCTCTCTTTCTCTGTGTGTGTGTGTGTAAGTGTGTAGGTGGTTGTTAAAACACCAAATCTGCAGCAGCGTCACCAGCTTAGATGAATCATCATATATATCCCAGCATGGCGATTCTATAGTTTACAATTTATAGACTGAAAATTAAGTAACCAGGAGTCTGGTCTCAACTCTGACTTAGCAGACAACCTTTCTTTGATGGATACAATTGCTTTATATGCTGAATAACACATTTATATTAAATAATTATTAAAAGATGCGTTTGATTATAAAATACATAATTTATTAAGGTTAGACTAGGGATGGCTTTGTAAGTTTGATGGCCGAGTCTGTAACATAAACTCATAATTTATTGGCAAAGAAAAACAGAAACTTATTATGTTATTAAGCATAGAAGCTACACACTTTCAGTATTGGAGTCCAACAGGAGCAAGAAAGATAGTTTAATATTAGTGCTAAACAAAAGGACAGAGGCTGGGCTTCTGTGCTCCAGGAGGCAGTAGGAGGGTATGGAACCTTATGGGGAGAATATGTCCAAACTGAAAGGGATCTGCTTGTGAAGATGAGCTCCTCTGTGTAACAGCCACCTGTGATAGACCTGGTATCATATCCCTAGTCTCTTCCCTCTGTAAAAGCATCTTTCTTAATCAGGAAAGGTGATATCAGGCAGAAGAATCCATGCTGTGCCCTAGAGTAGAGCCACATACCTTTCTTCTACTAAAAGGCAGTCTTTTAATGTTAATCCTGTGTTGGCCAATGTCTGCAAGCAGCCTGGAACTTGTGCCAAAGAAATATTTATCAGTGTGATTCTCACGGTGGCTTATGGAGAACATAAGTGGGAGCATTGGCTTTGTAATGGATTTCCTGAACTGAATTGGTAAATGTCTTACTGGAATTTATATGCTTCTAATGGGACAGTTGGTTTCTCTATAGAAGAATCTATATAAGAATTCAGAAGAACAAAAGAGTGAGCAGAGCGTATTTAAAAACATTGACATTTTTCAAATTCAGTCAATGGAGAAAGCTGAGAGCAAAGAAGAAGTGTCCAAATTCCTATGCAATTTGGAAACTACTTGTTGCTTCCTGAAGGCAGACAACACATTCTGATAGAATGAGTTATTCAACTGAGTAGTATTTGCTAACTTCTTCACAGGATATGGGGCTAGTGTAGTCTCCTTTCTTTCAGACAATGCATAGACTGGAGACCCAAGACTTACCAGGGTGCATCTCTCAGGCACACAGTCCTGGCCAGATTGGGTGCCCACTCTCCCCCTACCTATTCAATATAGTACTGGAAGCCCTAGCCAGAGCAATTAGGCAACAAAAGGAGGTCAAAGGGATACAAATTGGAAAGGAAGAAGTCAAAATTTCACTGTTTGCAGATGATAGTATACTTAAGTGACCCCCAAACTTCCACCAGAGAACTCTTAAACCTGATAAACAACTTTAACAAAGGGGCTGGATATAAAATTAACTCAAATCAGTAGCCTTCCTCTACTCAAAAGATAAACTGGCTGAGAAAGAAATTAGAGAAATGATACCCTTCACAATAGTCACAAATAATATAAAATACCTTGGTGTGAATTTAACCAAGGAAGTAAAAGACCTTTATGACAAGAACTTCAAGTCCCTGAAGAAAGAAATCGAAGCAGATCTCAGAAGATGGAAAGATCTCCTATGCCCATTGATTGGAAGGATTAATATAGTAAAAATGGCCATCTTGCCGAGGGCAACCTACAGATTTAATGTAATCCCCATCAAAATTCCTACTCAATTCTTCACAGCGATAGAGCAATTCTCAAATTCACTTGGAATAACAAAAAACCCAGGATAGCGAAAACTATTCTTCACAAAAAATAGCTTCTGGGGAAATCACCATCCCTGACTTCAAGCTGTACTACAAAGCATAGTGATAAAAACTGCATGGTATTTGTACAGAGACAGGCAGGAGGATCAATGGAATACAATTACTTTCTTTTGACATATTTGGACCTGATGTTGAAAAAAAGCATTTAGTCCTGAGACAAATCCAAATCCATAACCCTAAATATTATATTGTATAATTTTTACATTGGGTTATAACTTATTTAAAACACTTTCGGCATCTTTTGATTATTGTAATGTTTGATAATGTTCCCCTTTTGCATCTCCTTTATATTTCTTTTCTCTGATTAATTGCAAGAGAATATTAATTGTTTACTTAAGGACATCTTCATATATATATATATATATATATATATATATATATGACTTTCTCAGTTCTCGATTGTTTATGATTTGTTGGAAAATGCTTAGGTTTCTATATACCACTAATCTCTTTCTATATCTTCAACCTCTTCTTCTATGTGCATGTCTTACTTGCCTATATACCATGCACATGATGCTGTAATAGAAGGCAATGGGCTTACATCTTGTGAAGCAAGAAGCTAATAAACACAGCCAGGTGATCAAAGAATGAAGAAGAGTTTGATGTTTGGAGAAAACCTAGAGAACATTAGAGTTAGCAGAGAAGCAGGAGGAGGGGTGAGGGGATAGGGGGTTCCTAGGTGGGTGGGGGATGGGGTAATGGGATAACATTTGAAATGTAAATAAAACATCCAATAAAAAAATAAAAAAATAAAAGTACTTCCATCTTTGAATAAACAAAGTATAGGGAATTTAGGGGTATTTATATAGGAAAGCACATTGCCTTGTATGCTCAATTTAGAAGTGTGCAGTTATGAGCATGCTCAGTTTAAAAACAGTTCACATGTTTAAAAAGAATGATGGTGGACACATTTCTGAGTATGTTCTATTTAAAAGCTTAGACCACATGTTCTTAGAGGAAAGATAAGGTCTGGTATAGGGTATGATGCCTGTAATCACAATACTGTGGACATTGGGATGAAAGGATTCAGAGTTTAAGGCCCGCCTTGGTTACATGGGTACATAGCAATACTCTTTAGGTCAAAGGAGAAAAATTTCAGACGGTTTAGTGTCATAATAGATATTATTAAAAAATGGCTTAATAGTGGTTCTTCCGTGGTGTCTCCAAAGAGTTTTACCTAAAGGCAAGAATGAACAGCTTTGAGATCACATTGTCAGTATTAGCAGGGGCAGTACCCACTCCTTACCATGAATGTCTAACGCCTTAATTGAACTTGCCTTGCTTCAGTCTTCCTTAGCTCTTATCCTTCAGAGCTTTGAGCCTTTGCTCATGCTTCTGGATGCACTGGCTTGCTTATTAGAGTCTTTAAGTATGCTCTCCTTGCACAACCTGAAGGATTTATTTCTATTCACAGTTTGAAAACATATAGTCCCTTTTGGTAGGAGCTTGAGGTAGCTTGCCATGTTAAATTCCTAGTGTAGTTAGGAAGGAGAAGGATGAATGATGGTGCTCACCTCTGCCCTCCCTCCCTCCCCCTCCCTCCCTCCTTTTCTCCTTCCCTCTCTCTTCTTATCCTTCCTACACCCCCAGCTCTCATTTCACTCTCCTAGCTCCTTTCTACTATTTATTCATTGACAATTTCATATGTGTATACAGTGTAACTTGATCATACCTACCTCCTTGTTACATAATTTTAATGATTTATTAACTTGTTTTTCCCTTAAAATTATGGAAGTTTACGCCTACTCTGTATTTTACTAGAGTTGAACTCAGTGCCCAGTTTGGCAACCTTTTACTGAATAACTTTTCTGCATCTTGTAAATTCTTGTGTGTTTCACTCCTACAAGCTTTAGAATGTCAATTAAGAGTAAAGCTGTTCCATAAAGCCCATGTTCCTTGAGTGTTCCCCAGAAATGGAATCTCGTCATTCTCCTGTTGATGCCCAGTATTGGTCCTCCCCATTTCCTTTAGTGCACAGATCATACACAGTCACCTCTGAACTAGAGATGATTATTCTAACCAATAATGTCTGCTTTACTCATACTACATAATTTCTGTTGATAAATCTTATGTTTATGCTTTTGTTTCACAAGACTTTTAGATTTTCTTTCTATCCCATTCATTACTTGCTACTTTATATACATTTTAGATCAGTGAATGGAGAATTAGAGAGCAGAGATGGGTTTCTGGGAAGTGAGGAAGGCAGTGTGGCTTGGCTTTGAAGCTTCACATGCTAGCTCTCTGGCTTGTTTGTCCTGCCCTCCTTCCTTTTTTCTTTCTCTTTCTTCTTCCTCCTCCTCCTCCTCTTCCTCTTCCTCCTCTTCTTCCTCCTCCTCTTCCTCCTCCTCCTCCTCCTCTCCTCCCCCCTTCCTCCCTCCCTCCCCCCCTCTGTCTCCTTCCTGTCTTTTGATTGTTAATCTCATAAGCAGTTCCCACGTTTAGATTCTTAAAAATCGTTTCTTAATTTCCAAATGGTTGGTAAGTAAGAAATAGGATTCAATTAATTTTAGTGAAGAAGAGTCTATATATTAACTGTTAGTTTTATGGGTGGCTATCTCTATATAAATATTGTTTGTTTGTTTTTTTGTTACTGGAGATTAAAACCAGAGCATTGCAAATGATAGGCACTGAGGTATATCTTTAGCTCTTTATATTAATTTTATAATTTGTAAAAGAGAACAAAAAGAAAGGGGGCTGGGAAAATATTCTGAAACTTGGCATAATATATAAATAGGAACTGCTGAATCTGCTTAATGTCGCTTGTGTATGCAAGCTTTCAGGGATGACCACTCTCTAGTAACTTACTTTCTGTGTTTTGTGTTTGAGATTTAACAAAGAGACATGTGTGCTTATTCCAACAGGATCAGAACTGAGAAGAGTTGGCAAAAATTATAATTAATAAAGCAGGTTACAGAAGAGGAAATAATTCCATGGTTTAGAATGCCTACTTGCCACGTCTTAGAGATGCCTTCCCCCACCTCATGTTTCCTTTTAATCTCCTTCTCAGAGATGAAATGAGGGATGGATAGTAGAGGGGTTGTGTAAGGGGGGCTGCAATTGGCATGTTGAATGAATAAAGAAATAAATTAATGGGGAATATGGTCATATATTCAAATGTATTTATATATGCCTGTATTCTAAGCGTTTATAAGGTCTATACAGGAAGATTGTGAATTTGAATCTAGCCTTAATAACATAGTAAGATCCTGTTAAAAAATTAATAAACTGACAAACACACCTAAAAAAATAAATAAATAAAAATAAAGGTTGTGCCTACTTGGGCTTGGAGAGGATTTCTGTTCAATTCTCAAAACCCACATTTGGTGCTCACAATTGCCTGTAGCACTAGCTCTAAGTATATCCAATACCTCAGGCTCTGAAGGCACCTGCAGTCATGTGCACACTCCCACACACATACACAAAATTAAAAGAATAAGTTTACAAAACGTAAACAGATTAACAGTGAGGTAGATTTCTAGTTGTTTTCAGTACAAATGTTGAATTTTATAGGATAAATTGCTGTGTCCTCTTGTCGTATTCCTTAATTTTCTGGATGTTTTTCTCTAATTTGGTACTTTAGTGTATTAAATATTTCCCATTAATTGGGGTCTGGAGGATGCTTTCCTCTCTAATAAGAATATGATTATTTTCTTCATCATCATTTTCTATTTTGACTTTCCAAGTATCGGCCTGTTCTTTTGGAAAATGAAACAGAGAATGAGAGTGAATTACATGATTTGTGTGTCTCCTAACATTAAAGTATTATAATTGCTATTATTACCAAACATTTTGTACAACTCAGAGAAATCCACCATGGAAATGCCATGTTTATTCCAATAAGCTACCTTGATTAACAAGGTTATATTTCATTTAATAGCATATACAAATATGTACATCCATTACAGAAATAAACATCAAAACCCCCAAATTAGTTCCTATTCAAATCACCAGGGTTGTACTATGGTTAGTGAAAAATTGCAGCTTCTATACCCTACTGCTGCAGATGTGTGTGGTGTGGCTACTTTGTAAAAGAGCCTGTTGACATGGAGTTTTCTATCACTTTGTCCAGCAATTCTTCCAAGAATATCCACAAGGAAAAAGACGATATAGCAACAGACAAAAACACAGCATATTAATGATTGTAGCAACATTAATCATAATAATCAATAGGTGGAAACAACCTGTATCCATCAACTGATAAATGGATGAAGATGTGGTAGAATAAAACAATAGACCATCAGTGGGCCACAAGCAATGTGGATGATACGTGTCTCAGCACAGATGAACCCTTACAACATTGTGTTCAATAGGAGAAGCACACACACACACACACACACACACACGAAAAGAAGACATAGGTACATATAGCAAGATGCAGTGTATTATATAGGGCCACAAGCAAGATGGGACAGGTACATACCACAGTATATTCTATGATGCTCAAACTTTAGCAAGACTATATAAAATGAGTTCTTGAAATGTAGATAGTTAAGAAAATAATAATTTCATAGAAGCAAATAGGGAATCAGAACTAGAATACAAAATGTTATAATAAAGTAATAATTGGTCACAGGTAGGTGAAAGGAAAATAACTAGCCACAGAAAGGAAAACATGAGCAAACAACTAATAGATGAAGTGGTGTAAAATTATACCTTGTTTAAGGGGCATTATTATGGCAATTAGTTAGGTTGTGACAGTATGGTATACCAATAGAGTAGAAAGTATCCCTTGTATTTCAGATTTATTACTTCTTGAAAGGAGCGTGGAGTGAGAGCTTGAGAGGATGCTGCTGTGTGCTGGCACTGCACTGTAATGGATGGTTTAGACGTGGTCTAAATGGTAGTTAGCGGTCTCAAAAATGCTTGATAAGACAGAATTTCTGGACACTGAGAAAGTAGAAATTAAATAGAAATTAAGCAGTTTGATAATTCTGCAAAGAAGTTGGATAACAGTGAGAAACAGGCATTAGCAGACTTATTGCTGTACATTATGTTTCATGGACAGTGCATGCATCTGATGTTCATGCATATTCTAATCTCTTTTACTTTCTTTAGAATTATAAGATAATTCTATCATTTCCCTTCCCTCTTTTTGATTCTTTTTTATACAACTCTTGGCTCCTTTTCAAATTCATGGCCTCTTTTAAAATTGTTACATGCATATATATACATGTATAGGTGTAGGTATATGTGTATACATATATATTTCTAAATACATATATGCATACTGATCAGTCCATATGTTTCTTGAATGTATGTTTTTCGATAACTTCAACACTACACACCAAGAACTACAGGCAACTAAGGAATGTCAGATTTTTTTTGTACATATTTCTTGTAAAATTCCTATAAAATTAGCATCGCCTCTATGTAAATAACTAACACATGAACTTTCCATATTTCATAAAGAACTGCTAAGCTCTTTTGTTTTTTGAGGTATCAGTAAGAAAAGTATATGTTATGCAGGAGTTTGATTGGAGTTCAGAGTTGGGAAGGGCCAGTCTCAGTGTTATAAGGCAGCCGCTAATGCAGTTTTCATACCACTGTAGAGGAAGCCACCAGGTTTGCTGATTAGGGGGTCACTGTAAAATGGTTAGCCAATAATGACCACTGGGGCTCTTGAAATCTCCTATATTCTATTTGTCTATTAATATTTGAACTATAATTTACTCTTATATTTTGAGCATCTGACAAACATGCCATAGTCATTCTTTTAATAAATTCTGAAATCTCAGAAATCAGAACTCTCACTTTGAATTTCTTTAAGACAGTTTGTTTTGGAAAATACCAAAAGCAATGATTTAATTATTAGTTTTAGATGAAAATACAAAAATGATTTTATTAATAGTTTTAGATGAAAATACAAAAATTTCAGAAAAGGTGTCAAAATGAAGACAAAAATGCATGGTTTGAACTGTGTAGTCAAAGAAGCAACGACTCATCATTTTTGCGTGTGATAATGAGGAAAGAAATATTCATGTGGGTGTTTGATGATTAATAGTTTATGTGTGTTAAATGCTCAAGGGAGAAAAAGTTTGGTATAAATTACAAATATTATTATTTTATTCCCAGAATGCTGTCAGGCTTCATGGCTACTTTCCCATGAGCCCATCTTCCTGCACCTGTTCCTAGAACTTCTATGCACAGCAGCATAGCTGTCACTGCCACTGAAATCTGTTCCAAAATCTTCACTCCTGAGTCTCTTCACATGCTGTTATCCAGGGTTATCTAACTTTTTATAGATCTTTTTAATATAGGACACAGTTTTTTAAAGAATTGTAGCAGTGGAGAGAGCATACATAATTAAATATATTTCTACACATTTAGTAACATGTAAGATAATTTTCTATATAAATTTCCATAGAATTGATTTTGCTGAGTGGCTTATATGCTGATAGTATATATGAAACATTTCAATCTTAAGTAAACCTTGGTGAGACGCTGTCATCATTGTTACAATTTCATCAATGTCCACTCCCCTTTTATCTGTGAGCTGTGCCTTTACCCATGCAAGTAGAAACATTTGTAAGCAAATCAACTCCAACTGAACACATAAGCATTCTTTTATTAAAAAGAATTAAAAGTTAACATGGTTTGTAAATTATATTTTATCCTCAGGAAAATTCTTTTTGTTTTTGAAAAACTAAGCTAACACTTCTTGCTTTAAAAGTAGTAGGATAAAATTTAGCAAAATTAAATATGAACTTAGACCTTGAAATCATAAGAAAATGCAACTTCAAAAATTTCACCTATGTAGGTCCTTAAACATGACTATTAATTATATTTGGAGCATTCAGTATATGTCTGCTACTTTATCATACATATTCATATATTATGCTTTGTTATTATAGAGCTGAAACATACATTTAAAAAGTGCTTAGCTATGTATAATTCTTGATACATGAGGATGTACTGTCAGAATGGCCTGATCTCTCACTGGGAATTTATAAAGAAGAAACATGGAACTGGTATTCCCAGTAATTACACAGAAAGAGTGCTAAAGACCCAGAGCTGGAAGTCAACATACCATGAAATGTGCTGTTTGAAGGCATATATTTAGTGGGTCAATGATACTGTGATACAGTTTATAACTTTCAAATTTAGTCAGATATGTCTCACTTTAAACATTAATTCATAATATCTCAGTGTGCTTCTTAAATTTCTTAGATTTTTAAAATTATCTAAAACAGGCTAAGTATTTTTAATGAAATGAAAAAGAGGGAGAGGCAGAGAGAGCCTTTGGGGCTTTTTGGCAAGAATCTGACATGAACCAAGGACAAAGAAATGGACTGCTTGGCAGGAATTTGACATTGGCCAAGGACAAGGAAGTGGACTTCAGGCAGGAATCTGATGTTAGGCTAGAACAAAGAAGTAATTTCAGGCAGGAATTTCAATATTAGGCTAGAACAAAGAAGTAGGCTTCCGACATGCAAATGACTTTGGGCTAGGACAGGGAAGTTGACTCAGATATTTTGATCAACCTGATAAGCCCTTAGAAACATTGATCCAATGAGTGTTCACAGAATTTTGTTGCCTTGCTTGTTCTTTGACTATTTGTGTTTATTGTTATGCTTTTACCTTGACTATTTGCATCTATTGTATTGCTAGTTCCTCAATCTAGAACTGACCTTAATACTTGCATGTAATTAAAATGGTATAAAAGCAAAAAGGAGGAGAGAGTATTTGATGGGAGATTCTAGGGAGAGGAACTGGGGAAAGGGGATGAAATCTGAAGTGTAAATAAATAAGATATCCAATAAAAAATATATTTAAAATTTTTATTTGAGCATTTAAATAAATATGTAAGTATGTTTCCTTATGTCTTTCTCTCCAACCGCTTGCATATCCACTTTACTTGCTACCTCACAAATTAATGGCCTATTTTTTTTAACTTTTATTGTCATACACATAATATATAAATAGATACTTTATATCTCTTCATGTATATATGTAGATATATAGAGATTTAGATACTAATGAGTCTGTTTAGTGTTGGTTGTGTATATTAGTTTTCTGGGATGATGACTTGGTAGTAATTTACTTTCAGAGTTTTTGATCTGGGCTTTAGCCACTAGATGTACACATGCTGTTTAACTGACCATAGCCAAACATGACATTGTACCATGGAATGAATATATTTCTAACTGGTCAATTAAACAGTAACATTTTTTAAGCAAACATTTAAGTAATTGTAAGTATTCCTCAGAGATAGAGCACCTAAGCATAGCACTCAAAAAATTTCAGCTGAATCTGACCTGTAAGCCTCCTCTCTCACCTCTCTCTCTCTCTCTCTCTCTCTCTCTGTCTCTCTCTGTCTCTCTCTCTCTCTCTGTGTGTGTCTCTGTCTCTGTCTCTCTCTCTCTCTCTCTGGGTGTGTGTGGGTGCAAATAAAAACCTCTTTGGCTCAGAATATATATTCAATAAACATTGCCTGTTTTGTCAAAGTGGGTAGTTAGGTAATGATTACCAAAAGTCTAAATTTTTAAATTAAAAATTTAAATTGTCCAAACAGGAGGTATGGATTTGATAAATTTCTCACCATTCTTTCATAAATGTAATAGCTCATTCTAGTATAGTTTAGGAAGAACACTGTATATCCGTAAAACTTACATTTCATGTGTACTTATTTGGGAAACTTTTGTTTACATATTCACTCATTCACTACTCATTTGTAAATTAATATATTTGATATTTGATAAGTGTTTTAAGAAATGTGACACACTGACAATATCAGAAATTATATATATATGTATATAAAATCTGAAAATATTTTAAGTAAATGTTATGTTTAAATAATGAATTTTATTTTAATGAAATAAAATTCAACAAACTCTGCTTTCTAAGTATAATTTTTTGCTAGTGAATGTACCTCTCTAATGAAGTTTAATAGAGTTAAATATTTTTCAAGGGCTTGGCCTTGGGGGAGGGAAGTGGTAGGCTTCCTGAATTAGGCATGAAATAAATTTCTTCAAATTGGAAACATTTGCTGGCAAAGCAGATGTTTCGCTTGAGACAAGTGTTTTAGAGTGCGTGAAGATGCCAAGCAAAATGTCTATGTGTGTAAAAAGCTATATTTAATATGAAATATGGCAATGTGGGCCCAACACTTGAGTTGTATGTATTAAGTATGAAAAAGTGATTGTTGAATGTGATTGTATTTTTTTATTCATTTCATTTTGTAATTCTCTTGTTCTCAATGATTTCCTCATCTAATGTGATTTGAAAGTGATGAAGCTGGTACAATTTCAATCTCTTACCTTCCTTTTGATTCTTGTGAATGAGCATGAAAGGTTATAGCTTTTCAACTTTTGTTCTTTGTCTTTCTCTACCACCTCTTCTATCTCCCCATTCTCTCTTTTTCTCTCCTTTTTTTTGTGGGCTCCTCAAATAAATGAAGATATATTAAAAATGATAATGGTGCTCTGCACAGCACAGTGCTGGATGCCTACTACTGCAGTTCCGTGGGAGGTAGGGGCAGATGGAGCTTTAGTTGGAGGCCATCCTGAGAACTCAGTGGGCTGCCTTTTCAAATCACAAAAGGGTGAATGGACTTTTCTTTTTTTAAATCAAATCATAATTTTTAATTATTCACACAGGGGTTATAAACACAAAAAGGCAGGACGTGGGGAAGGGGATGACACTGGAGCATGGGTGTTCAGTGGGAGTACAGATATCTTTCAGAACAGGGTATCTGCTGGCTGAAGGTTCAAGGGACAGGTCCCTATGACTCAGCCTATGATTCGCTTGTCCTTATCTAAGTTGGTATTGTCTGCCAAGGCTACCTATTTACAAGGTCTATGACTACTCGGGCTGGTAAATTTCCACAAAAGCTACCTGTTTACAATAGCTTATAGCCATCTGTGTAAATGTTTTTCCACAGAGACCCAAGACTTGTTGTTAGTATACATGTATGACAGGCCTATTGATGATTTTAGGCCTATGGTTGATTTTAGGCCTTCAGTGTATAAGAAGGGCTGCTCCTGACATCTCCTCCCTTCTTAAAGTATAGAAGGGCTGTGGCAATTCTAATCTTGCGAAGGCGAGGGTAGAGGCCTGACTTCCAGTAATTGAACGGGACTTTGTAATGACTCCAGTCCTCCTGTTGTTGTCCAGTGAGGCATGAGGGTCATACCCATCCCAAATCTTTTTCCTGGAGAGGGGATACTTTTGACATCACCCCTATGCAGTCAGGCTTGTCCCTCAGGGAACCCAGAAAGATATTTTAAATTTTATATTCCATTGCAGTGCTTAGCCTCGAAGCCTAAGCAAGAATTCAGATTCCCAGTCAGAGGGAGTTCTGGGTGGCCTCTCTCTGCTAGGTCTAGGGGCAGAAGTCCCCTCTTTTAGGTTGGGTGGAGATGGGTTTTGGGAACACCCTGGATAGAGTAACAGCCTCATCTTGAGTCTTGTGGTACTCCATAGCTAAGTTATGATAATGTATCTGAATAGGTTTTGCTACCACATTATTTATCTGTTGTTTCACAAAGCCTATTTAATAACCCAATTAATGGTCCCAAGATGGGAGGAAATAGGGTTGACAACCATGGAGAGGTTGAAAACCAATTTTTATACCAGCTCCCATCTTTCTCTTTCTCTCTCTGTCTTTTCTCATGGCCTTCTCTGACCCTTTTCATGCTCTCTTTAACCATCCCTGTCTTGTCTATGTAAAGGTAACATTCTTATTTAAGGGCTGTACACAGTCAAGAGCTATACACAGTCCTTTCTATTGTAAAAGAGTAAATCAAGTCCAATAAAGTCCTTTGAAAATTTTGGAGGTCTCTTTAGACAGTGAAACGAGGGATTTCTTCAGATTAGTGATGTCAATCTCTAGCTGTTTGATGTTCTTGTCAATGGCCTGTGGAAGGTCTGAGTAGTATAAGTTTGGAGGCTAGCATCCGGATTAGAACTTCTAACAGCAGACATCACGGGTGATTCATTTTTTTCTTTTTTTTTTAATTGGATGTTTTATTTACATTTCATATGTTGTCACCTTACCCCATCCCCCACCCACCCAGGAACCCCCTATCCCCTCACACCTCGTCCTCCTTCTCTGTGGATGTAACCCCTACCTACCCCCCCAACTCCCACCTCCACACCCTCAAAATTCCCACCCCCTGGGGCGTCCAGAGGAAGGGAATTCTCAGGGAGATTTCTCTTCCCTGGATGTCAATTGTTATTCATCTTATTTATGGTTGGATCTGGCTTTGTGGGGGTATCTATTTATTTCATTAAACTTTTGGTAGCCATTTAGCTGTGCCTTCTGTGGTATCAAACAGGCATATCAATCCTCTGTCCCATAAGAGAACTGGGTCGGGCCATTCCCTTTAAGGCTAATTGGGTCCTTCCACATAGCTGTGGCATAGTTTTTATTGGTCTCGGTGATGCCAGAGGCAGTCAGCAGCAGATTTGCCATGAGCTTTCAGTTTTAGAAAGTTAAAAGTGAACAAGGCATGATGGAGAGTATTTTGGGGGACTCCTGGGGAGTACTGTTCTCCCTCTTTTGTTTTTAAAGCCAGTTTTTTAGAGTTCTTGTGAAATCAGGGCAGAAGCACCAGCAGCTGCTCCTTCCACACTCAGAGAGTCATGAAGACATTATTTAAAGAAATATAAATCTATATTAATAATCTGTTTTATCACAGGACTGTTATAGAACAGCCAACAACTAATCAGACTATATAATATATCGATTAACAATAGCTTCTTCTACGTTTTGTGAGATTACTCCTCTTTTGTCAATTAATTGTTGAGGGAAATTAGGATTTACATCTCTCTTGAGAATATTAAACAAAGACTTAAATTCTTTTGTGGAGAGCTTAAAATAAGATCTTAGCCAATTAGCATCTCCTAGAAACTTTTGAAAATAATTTAAAATATGTAAACTCACTCTTTTTTTTTCCAGACCCATTATCTGTTTTTTTTATTGGATATTTTATGTATTTACTTTTCAATGTTATCTCCTCTCCCATTCTCCCCCAAAACCCCTTATCCCATACTCTCTCTTCCTATTTTTACGAGGGTGTACTCCGATCATCCTCCTATTCCCATCTCCCTGCTCTCGAATTCGCCAACACTAGGGAATCCAAACTTTCAGGGACCATGGCCTTCAACTTCCACTGATGTCTGACAAGGCCACCCTCAATTACCTATACAGGTAGAGACATGAGTCCCTCCCTTTGTGCTCTCAGACTGGAGGTTTAGACTTTGGGAGCTCTGGGTGAATATTTTGATACTCCTTCTAAAAAAGACCAAAGCATCCACACTTTGGTCTTCCTTCTTCTTCTTGAGTTTCATGTATTCTGTCTTAGTTATTGTGAGCTTTTGGGCGAATATCCACTTATCAGTGAGTGCATACCATGTGTGTTCTTTTGAGATTGGGTCACCTCACTCAGGATGATATTTTCCAGCTCCATCAATTTGCCTAAGAATTTCATGAATTCATCTTTTCAATAGCTGAGTAGTATTCCATTGTATAAATTTACCACATTTTCTGCATCCATTCTTCTATTGAAGGGCATCTGTGTTCTTTCCAACTTCTGGCTATTATAAATAAGGCTGCTATGAACATAGTGGAGCATGTGTTCCTGTTGTCTGTTGAAACATCTTTTGCCCAGGAATGATATAACTGGGTCCTCAGGTAATACTATGTTCAATTTTCTGAGGTACCACCAGACTGCTTTCCATAGTGGTTGTACCAGCTTACAATCCCACCAACAATGGAGGAGTGTTCCTCTTTCTCCACATCCTCGCCAACATGTGCTGTCATCTGTGTTTTTGATCTTAGCCATTCTGACTGGTGTGAGGTGGAATCTCAGTGTTGTTTTCATTTGCATTTCTCTGATGACTAGGGATGCTGAACACTTCTTTAGGTGCTTCTTAACCATTCCAGCTTTCTCAGTTGAGAATTCTTTGTTCAGCTCTGTGCTCTATTTTTTAAATAGGATTCCTTGATTGTCTAGAGTCTAATTTCTTCAGTTCTTTGTACACCTTGGATATTAGCCCTTTATCAGATGTAGGGTTGGTGAAGATCTTTTCCCAATCTGTTGGTTGCCGTTTTGTCCTATTGACTGTGTCCTTTGCTTGACAGAGTTTCCAGAGTTGCTTTGGAGTTTTATGAGGTCCCATTTGTCAATTCTTCATCTTAGACCATAAGCCATTGGTATTCTGTTCAGGAACTTTTCTCCTGTGCCCATGTGTTTGAGGCTTTTCCCCAGTTTCTCTTCTATTAGTTTCAGTGTAGCTGGTTATATGTGGAGGTCCTAATCCACTTGGAATTGAGCTTTGTACAAGGAAATAGGTATGGATCAATTTGCATTCTTTTACATGCTGACCTCCAGTTGGACCAGCACCATTTGTTGAAAATGCTTTCTTTTTTCCACTGGATAGTTTTAGCTCCTTTGTCAAAGATCAAGTGACCATAGATATGGGGGTTCATTTCCTGGTCTTCTATTTTGTTCCATTGATCCTCCTGCCTGTCTCTGTTCCAATACCATGCAGTTTTTATCACTATTGCTTTGTAGTACAGCTTGAAATTAGGGATGGTGATTCCCCCAGAAGTTCTTTTATTGCTGAGAATAGTTTTTGCTATTCTGGGTTTTTTGTTATTCCAAATGAATTTTAAGATTGCTCTTTCTATCTCTGTGAAGAATTGAGTGGGAATTTTGATGGGGATTGCATTAAATCTGTAGATTGATTTCGGCAAGATGGCCATGTTTACTATATTAATCCTTCCAATCCATGATCATGGGAGATCTTTCCACCTTCTGAGATCTGTTTTGACTTCTTCCTTCAGGGGCTTGAAATTCTTGTCATACACGTCTTTTACTTGTTTGGTTAGATTCATACCAAGGTATTTTATATTATTTGTGACTAGTCTAGCTAAGGGTTTATCTATCTTGTTGATTTTCTCAAAGAACCAGCTCCTGGTTTTATTGATTCTTTGTATAGTTCTTT
>NW_021604618.1:13033921-13090969 GCF_004785775.1 Grammomys surdaster | reverse complement strand
CTACTCCTCTTGGGTGTATTAGCTTCTTTTTGTTCTAGGGCTTTGAGGTGCATTGTCAGGTTGCTAATGTATGCTCTCTCCAGTTTCTTTTTGTAGGCACTTAGAGCTGTGAATTTTCCTCTTAGCACTGCTTTCATTGTATCCTATAGGTTTTGGTATGACATGTCATCATTTTCATTAAATTCTAAAAAGTCTTTAATTTCTTTCTTTATTTCTTCCCTGACCAGATTATGAATGAGTAGTGTATTGTTCAGTTTCCATGCGGATGTGGGCTTTCCATTGTTGTTGTCATTATTGAAGACCAGCCTTAGACCATGGTGATCTGATAGGATGCATGGGATTATTTCAGTTTTTTTATATCTGTTGAGGCCTGTTTTGTGACCAATTATATAGTCCATTTTGGAGAAGGTACCATGTGGTACTGAGAAAAAGGTATATTCTTTTGCTTTAGTGTGAAATGTTCTATAGATATCTGTTAAGTCCATTTGATTCATAACTTCTGTTAGTTTCACTGTATCTCTGTTTAGTTTCTGTTTCCATGATCTGTCCATTGCTGAGAGTGGGGTGTTGAATTCTCCCACTATTATTGTGTGAGGTGCAATGTGTGCTTTGAGCTTTAGCAAGGTTTCTTTTATGAAAGTGGGTGCTCTTGCATTTGGCGCATAGATATTCAGAATTGAGAGTTCATGTTGTTTGACTTTTCCTTTGACAAGTATGAAATGTCCTTCCCTATCCTTTTTGATAGCTTTAAGTTAAAAGTCGATTTTATTTGATATCAGAATGGCTACTCCAGCTTGTTTCTTAGGGCCATTTGCTTGAAAATTTGTTTTCCAATCTTTTACTCTAAGGTAGTGTCTGTCTTTGTAGCTGAGGTGGGTTTCCTTCATGTAGCAAACAGCTGGGTCCTGTTTGTGTATCCCGTCTGTTAGCCTATGTCTTTTTATTGGGGAATTGAGTCCATTGATGTTAAGAGATACTAAGGAGAGGGGATTGTTGCTTCCTGTTATTTTTGCTAATAGTGGAGGCATTGTTTGTGTTGTTATCTTCTTTTGGGTTTGTTGGAAGAATATTATTTTCTTGCTCTTTCTAGGGTATAATTGCCTTCCTTGTATTGGAGCTTTCCTATTTTCCTTTGTAGTGCTGGGTTTGTGGAAAGATACTGTGTAAATTTGGTTTTGTTGTGGAATATCTTGGTTTCTCCATCTATGGTAATTGAGAGCTTTGCTGGGTATAGTAGCCTGGGCTGGCATTTATGTTCTCTTAGGGTATGTATGACATCTGTCCAGGACCTTCTGGCTTTTATAGTATCTAGTGAGAAGTCAGGTGTCATTTTGATAGGTCTGCCTTTATATGTTACTTGGCCTTTTTCCTTTACTGCTTTTAAAATTCTTTCTTTGTTTTGTGCATTTTGTGTTTTGATTATTATGTGACGGGAGGTATTTCTTTTCTGATCTAGTCTATTTGGAGTTCTGTAGGCTTCTTGTATGATTATGGGCATCTCATTCCTTAGGTTAGGGAAGTTTTCTTCTATCATTTTATTGAAGGTATTTATTGGCCCTTCACTCTCTTCAAAACCTATTATCCTTAGTTTTGTTCTTCTCATTGTGTCCTGGATTTCCTGGATGTTTTGTGTTAAGAACTTTTTGCATTTTGCGTTTTCTTTCACAGTTGTGTCAATATTTTCTATGGTATCTTCTGCACCTGAGATTCTCTCTTCTATGTCTTGTATTCTGTTTGTGATGTTGTGTCTATGACTCCTAATTTCTTCCCTAGGTTTTCTATCTCCAGGGTAATCTCCCTGTGTGATTTCTTTATTGTTTCTACTTCCATTTTTATGTCCTGGATGGTTTTGTTCAATTCCTTCACCTGCTCAGTTGTGTTCTCTTGTAATTCTTTAAGGGACTTTTCTGTTTCCTCTTTAAGGGCTTCTACATGTTTACCTGTGTTCTCCTCAAATTCTTTGAGAGTGTTATTCATGTACTTCTTAAAGTCCTCTATCTTCATCATTAGAAGTGATTTTAGATCTGGTTCTTGCTTTCCTGGTGATATGGGGAGTTCAGGACTTTCTAACGTGGGAGAACTAGGTTCTGATGATGCCAAGTGCCTTGGGTTGCTGATGCTTTTGTTCTTGGGCTTGCCTTTCGCCATCTGGATCTCCTTGGTGCTATCTGTGCTGTCTCTGACTGGAGCCTATCTTTCCTATTATCTTGGTCGTGTTAGAACTCTTTGGGATGGGTTTTGCTGTTGGGGTTAGAGCTGAGGCCCAAGATCTGCTTGGTGCTCAAGTGGAAACCAGAAGGAACCAGTGCTCCAGGTCAGGAGTGAATTCCTGGGTCTCTGTGAGTCTTGGTTACTCTCTGTTTGGGGCAGCATGCATTGCTGCCTCCTTGCCTAAGATACTGCTCTACTGCTTGGGTTAGAGCTCCTGGGATCCCTGCTTCCTCTGGGTTCTGTGAGATTGCGTGCAGAGCTGACTCCCGGGATCTGCTGAGTGTTCAGGCCCAGACAAAGGAATCAGTGCTCTGGGCCAGGAGCTCCGGGCCAGGAGCTCCGGGCCAGGAGTGAATTCCTGTGTCCCAGTGGGTCCCAGTTACTCCCTGTTTGGGGCGGGTGTTGCTTTCTCCTTACCTGAGATACTGTCAGGGTTAGAGCTCCTGGGAGGCCCTCTTCCTCTGGGTTTTGTGTGGTTGGGTACAGAAACTGCCTGGGATCTGCTCTGTGCTCGGGCCCAGCCTGGAAGTCCCGTGAATAGACTTTTATCAACATATGGTTAGTACATTGGAGTGAGTTAAAGAAATATAATTATATATCATGATACTGGCTCATTTTGTAGGTGTGTTTGTATATACACAGAGATGATCATGCATCTCTCGGTGGATGTAGAGACTGGGGACCATCACTATTCTTCTTGATCACTCTCCATCTTATGACATGACAGGATCTATTCCTGAAATTGACACTCTGGGACTGCCTAAACTGATGACCAGAGAGCTCTGGCAGTAGGCCTATATCTCTCCTAACCTGTTGTAGTTTCACAGGTCCCAGCACACATGAGCAATTTATGTGAGTGCTGGGCATCCCAATTTAGGTCATCGCCCTCACTCAGCATCCACTTTACTGACTGAGCCACTTCCACTATTTCAAGAATTCAACACTCAACATACTAGATTTGAATCTGTTTTGGTTGCTTTCCTCATTTCTGTGACAACATCTCACAGTCAAAACTCTGAGCAATAATTATTCCTATCTGAAAGAACTGCAGGAATGGAAATGGAGATTAACCTGAGGAAAAGTAGGCCCAGCAACAGATCCAAAGTGGGATCTAGCTCATGGGGAGGCCCCAAGGCCTAACACTATTACTGATGTTATGGTGTGCTTACAAACAGGGGCCTATCATGATCTCTGAAAGGCTCAAAAAGCAAGTGAAAGAGTCAGATGCAGATGTTTACACACAACAAATGAACAGAAGCTGGTGACCCTAATGGAAGGACAGCAGTCTCAATTAACTGGAACCTCCGAGATCTCTCAGATATCGGAACACCAACCAGGCGGCATACACCAGCTGATATGAGGCCCCCAACACATATACAGCAGAGGACTGCCAGGTCTCGGTTTAGTCAGGGAAGATGCACCTAACCCTCAAGAGACTGGAGGCCAGAGGGAATTTAGAGGTCTGGTGGGGTGGGGGTATGTGGTGGGCACATCCTCATGGAGACAGGGGTCAGGGAGGAAGGAGATATGGGATGTGGAACAGTCAGAGGGTGGATTAGGAGGGGAATAAAATCTGGAGTATAAAATAAATAAGTAAATTAATTAAAAACTTAAAAACATTGATGAAAATAAAAAAAAAGCAACTTATGTTATGAAGAGTTTGTTTCAGTTCCCAATCTGAAGCTGCAGTGTATCATGGTGGAGAAACATGGCAGCAAGAGCTTGAGGCAGCTGCTCATGTTGCGTTCATAGTGAAGAAGCAAAAAAAAAAAAAAAAGATAAATCCCTCTGCTCAGTTTGATTTCTCCTTCTTAATCAGTTTAGGGGCCCTGTCAATCCTGTCAATTTGTGGTTCCAACCTCACTGAGGCTGAATGTTCCTACTTCAGTTAACCTAATCTACATAGTCCCTCACTGGCATACCCATAAGCTTCCACAGTGATTTGAAATCCTATCAAGTTGACAGTCAAAATTTACCATCACAGGACTTAAGAAAGGTCTTAAATCCTTTCAAACTGAGGAAGGAAGGCAAATGAAAAGAAAACAAAAACAAACTGGGGAGTCACTAGGCAAATTACTTTCATCTGGGTGGAAATTTAAGAAACAAGTAACTTGAATTACATTTGCCTTCCTTCCTCAGTTTGTTTTTGTTTTCTTTTCATTTGCCTGTCCAAACATTTTATTAAGACTAATCTTCACGTTTGTGGCACCATGAGGAGAGCAACAATACCAACCAACCACAGCTCCCAGGGTCTAAACCACCAGCCTGGGAGCACTTAGGGAGGGATCCAGGGCTTCAGCTGAATATGTAAGAGTGGAGGCCCTGCTGGGCATAGGTAGAAGAAGAGATCCTTGACCTCATGAAGGCTGGACGCCCCAGGGGATGGGAATTTTAAGGGTGGGGAGGTGGGAGTGGGGGGGTAGGTAGGGGTTACATCAGCAGAGAAGAAGGAGGAGGGGTGAGGGGATAGGGGGTTCCTGGGTGGGTGGGGGATGGGGTAAGGGGACAACATATGAAATGTAAATAAAACATCCAATAATAAAAAAAAAAGACTAATCTTCACTTACAGTGTGGTTGATTGGTTAGGATTAGGCTATTACATCTAATTATATACAAAAATGGATTCACTGTTTTTAGGCTAGAATTCTATAATGGCAACTTATTATTAATACTTTTCATTTTAGTATGTATAAACCCAGTGTATTTCCCTCACCATGTTCTGCTATAAGAATACACAAGAACTCTTTAAATAATTCAGTGCTATTTCAAACTTATTTTATTTCTAATTTAGAAGGTTATTCACAAAGTTGCAATGCAAATTATTAATCTGTGTAATTAATTTTACCATTATTAATTACTTAAAATCACATTTATAGTGTTTAGGTCATCCTGAATTACCCTTTGGGAGACATGTTACAGTTTAATCTTTCATTAGCAGTATTATATATACCCATTCCCTAATACTTTTGTTCAAGAGTACCTTATTTGCATTTTAAATTGCATTCCTTGACTCTGTATGTATGTGTGTATGTGTACAAGGTGAACATTTAATTATCAATCTAAGTTTTTATGCTCATCTAAAAATTCAGATGTTAATTCTTTCATTATTTTGGACAAAACTTAATACTATCTATATGATTACTTTCAAATTATACCCATTGCAAATAATTTACCCCAATTAAAGCACTATGTACAAACCTTTTTGTATGTTTGCTCTATTAGTTATTGCTCTTATGAGCCATAACCTGCCTTTCATTTATTTTAAGATACAGGTTTGCAATGGCTTTTATACTAAGGTACACATTTTAATTATATTGGTATTTGTTTATATTCTTCTGTACTTTAGATAAAAATTGTAGAGTGAGATAAAAACATACATAGATGGTGGGGGTGGAGAATAAAGAGAAAAGAAAAATAATCTCTCTCTTTCTCTCTTTCCCTCTTCTTCTCCCTCTCCCTCCCTCATCCTCTCTCTCTCTCCCTCTCTCTCTCTCTCTCTCTCCCTCCCTCCCTCCCTCCCTCTTTCTTTCTCTCTCCCTCTCTCCTTCCCTCTCTCTCTCTGTATTTCTAAATACATTAATAAAACTTAACATTACTTGTATGTATGTTTTTCAGGGCTGACCATTTGTTATTGTTTAACCAACTGGTGTATTGTTTCTTGTGGAAAACTAGTTCTGCTGCTCTTGATGTTCCTTAGTTGCCTATGGTTCTTTATATCGGGTTGAGGAGCAATGAGCTTTTCCCCATCCATGTCTGTTGGCATTATCTTTGTTCTGCTCACATTTAGGCAGCCATATTGATGAGATTTTATGGGTTTAGCCTCTGATATTCCTAAGAGACAGAGTCTCACAGCAAACTCTCTTGTTTCTTTGGCTCCTACAATTTTTTTGAGTTCTCTTCTGAGCCTTAGGTTCAGGAGATGTGTTTTAGGTATATCAGTTGGAATTTTGCCCCATTATTCTGTATTTTCTTTGGGTTTTGTTTTCTGTAATAGCCTCTGTTGCAAAAAGAAGTTTCCTTGAGGAAGGATGAGTACGACTTCCCAGCAAGTTCAGGTTATCATTCTCTTGAATTTTTGTCTTGAAGATCTTCAAGGCCATTCTTATTTGGGTTCATTTCTATAGGATTAGTATTTTTTTTGTTTTGCTTTGTTTTATTTTTGTGCACCTGCATGTTGTCTTCATTTTTTTTATTATGTTTATTTCAAGGCTAGCCTGGAGCTTCCGAGGTAGTTCATTGCCTATTGCCCTCTGTCTCTTTTCTCAACTCACCTTTCTCTTCAGTGTAGACAGTTAACTGTAATGGAAAGGACCAAGTCATGAGAGGGTTGAAACATTAGTTTCCTTTATGGAATAGAATGTTACTGAGGGCTGAAATTTCTCTAATCTTATGAGAGTTGGTCACTATCTGCAAACAGATATTGTCTGAGAGTGGGCCCACCCCTTGCTGGTTTTTTCCTCCTTTGGCCCATCGTGTAACTTTCCAAATCTTGTTCTCTCTTGAGTAAGTTCTGATTGGTCAGTCATTTGGAGCAGGAGCTCTTGGGAAGATGGCTTTCTAGCTATGTAGGAGGCACTACCTATATGGGAGAATAGTGATGTGTGATCTTAGTGGAGTGGACAGCTTTTAGAGTGACCAGGAAAGATCCCAGAGGATCTACAGTCATATAGCTTGAGGCAATCCATTGTTTACCCAGAGGCTCAGAAAAGTAATCAGAGAGGAGATGGACTGCCTTTGGTGTGGGAAGGAGCAGAGCCTAGCTGATGGGCAGAGGAGGTATGAAAATATATATATTTAAGTTTTAAAAATGGTAGACAGCAATATTATTGTTAATGCTGTGCTGTTTGACTATGTGTGACTTAAATACACAAGCAGTATTGCCTTGGCTACTTTTATTCATTCATTCATTCATTCATTCATTCATTCTTTTTTTTTTTTGAGGCAGGGTTCTAGATGTGTGCCTACCTCTGCCTCCAAAATACTGGGATTAAGGCATGCACCACTAAGATGCTAACTTTTTAATCCTTGTAGTTTTCACCCAACTTTTGTGTATGTTGCAATTATTAAGTTAATATTTTACTCATTGCTTTTCCTTAAATTAGTTTGTTGGCCTTTAAAAGTGTAATGAAAATGATACTAATAAAACTTTATCCAGTTACCCCTTTAAATGTGAGGACACTCAGGGATAGATCATACACATTCTAAGTAACTAATCTTGTTGCCAGAATTTGGTTCATCAAATGATACATGAATCACTTTATGTCTGATTCTGTCTGTATATTTTCTCCTACTGGGCATTAAAGCCTCTGACTTTGCATGTAAAACATGAATTTTACCACTGGCTATCACTTCTAACCCCTAGAAAGATATTTATGATCTCTAACAAACTCTTAAACAAATGCATAAATTCATTGTAATTTTTAGCAATGTAAGTTATTAAATAATTGATTTTTTGTTTATTTAGTGTAGAAATATGTCACCCCAGAAGTTCATTTACTGGAATTCTATTCCTATTAAGAGTTAATGCTGTAATGGTGTTTAGCAAGTGCTTAAGAAAATTGTTCCACTGATGAGAGTACAGCTACGTGAGAAATGTGTACTTCATGTGTACAGGACCCTGTGTTCAATCTCCACAATAAAAAAGACTCATGTTCACACATATTTTTTGTAATTTGTATATAGTGTATGTGTGAAGTATCGGTACATTTACCCATGTATACACATGTAGATACCTTGTTGACCTTGTCTTCCTCTGCTGATCTCTTCCTTCCTTCCTTCCTTCCTTCCTTCCTTCCTTCCTTCCTTCCTTCCTTCCTTCCTTCCTTCCTTTCTTCCTTCCTTCCTTTCCTTCCTTTATTTATTTTTGATACACATTATGTTACTGAATCTTTCCAGTGGGTCTTTTCAGTTCTACTGGGTGGCCAGTGAGCCCCCAGGATCCACCTGTCTCTTGATTCACCACAGTTCCAGGGTTACCAGGGAACAGGGATGCTCTTAGTTTTTGTGTGGGTGTTTTAAATCTAAACTCAAATCCACATGCGTGGACAGCAAGCTCTTTACCCACTGAATCATCTTCCTGGCTCCCCAGTGTTAACCTTTTTGGGTATGGCCTCAACAATGAATAGTTATTTGATAATGTTACAGAAGAAACAGAGCTGTATGTGAGGTGACTGAAGATTTGGTCAGCTGCTTAGTGTTAGCATCCTGCTACCTCCATGCTCACTGTGCCTTGTAGAGTTTAATGTTCTCACTATTCTAATTTTCTGAAGCAAATGATATAACTATGGATATCAGCTCTATTTTTTAATACTAATAAAGTGTCAGCATTAATACATTTTATATAGAATGTTTAATTCTTAAAAAGAACAGCTTATTTTCGTAAATGATAGTATAAAATATATAAATTTGTTTCTTAGCATATAGTTTATTTCAGCTAATTTTTACTATTATATATGTGATATAGAGTTTATCACAATATAGTCAATGTGGAATTTAGGTATATAGCTTTTTTATTATTGAATTATTTCTAAGAAATCATTTGAGCTCAAAATAAAACATAAATGCATGACATTATAAACTGAAGCAGTGTACCAATAAATACATTGTTGAAATTTTATATGCCTCAGAAGCTCAAAGAAAATGTTAAATAATTTAGTGTTGGTTCATAATTCTAACTTTCATTTCTTTTTTAACATTTGATTTGGAAATTTGGGGCAAATAAAATTGTTTCAAAGCCACTGATAACTTCAACTACAAAATGAAATTTTTATCTGTTAATTTAATGGTGTTCTCTCCTGTGCACCCTCATTTTTTACTTCCCAAAGAAACAAAGCCTACAGAATAGCATAATAGATACACACAGTAGTATATCTAAAGTCAATGTCAAATCTTATTTTTGAAGAAAGATGCTATGAAGTAAGTACTTCTAAAGAATCTTTAAATTTTTTTAATTTAAATTTTATACAGTTTTCACATTTGTGTCTGTTGACTTATGTTTTTACTTTTAAATTTTATTTCATTTTAATTATTTTATTTACATTCCAGTTGTTGTCCCCCTGAGCCCCCCCTCCTAATGTTCTTCATACCATTCCTCCTCCCCCTTGTCTCCCAGAGGGTACTTCCCACCCAAAAGGCCTCACCTTTCCTTGGGGCCTCAAGTCTCTCAAGGATCAAGCACATCTTCTCCCACTGAGGCCAGACCAGGTAGACCTCTGCTACATATATGCCAGGGGCCTCGGATCAGCCCCTGTATGCCCCTGGTTAGTGACTAAATCTCTTGGAGCTCCCTAGGGTCTGGGTAAGTTGAGACTTTTGGTCTTCCTGTGGGGTCACTCTCCCTTTCAGTCAGGCCTTGGAGTATCCCTGGTCATTGGGCCTCCTTCCTTCAGTCTCTTCTCCATTTTTGTCCTGTAGTTCTTTTAGACAGGAACAGTTCTGGATCAATAATTTTGACTGTGTGTTAGTAACCCTGTCCCACTTGAGGCCCTGTCTATCTACTGGGGGTGGACTCTTAAAATTCCCTTTCCCCACGTTGTCCTGAGAGTGTCTCACCTCTCGGGTATCTGGTACTTTCTAGAGGGTACCCTCACACACACACACCTCCTACTACTGGAGGCTGCTTATTTCCATTCATTCTCTTGGCCCTCTAGGCTTCACTCTTCTCCCCCACACCCCGCCATATATGATCCTATTCCCCTTTTCCCCTCCCCCTCCCCTCTCAACCCAAGTCCCTCCCGCCACTGCCTCTCATAATTCTTTTCTTGCCACTACTAAGTGGGATTGAAGCCTCCTCGCTTGGGCATTTCTGCTTTTTACAACTCTTACTGTCTGTGGGTTGTATACTAGGTATTCTATATTTTTGGCTAATATCTACTTATCAATGAGAATATACCATGCATATTCTTGTGAGTCTGAGTTGCCTTACTTAGGATGATATTTTCTAGTTCCATTAATTTGCCTGCAAAATTTATGATGTCCTCATTTTGAATATCTGAATAGTATTCCATTGTATAAATGAACCACATTTTCTGTATCCATTCTTTTGGTTGAGGGACATCTGGGTGGTTTCTAGCTTCTGGCTATTACAAATAAGGCTTCTATGAACATGGTGGAGCACATGTACTTATGGTATGGTCAGGCATCTTTTGGGTATATTCCCAAGAGTGGTATAGCTGGTTCTTCAGGTAGATCTATTTTCAATTTCATGTGGAACCACCAGATTGATTTCCAGAGTGGTTATACTAGTTTGCAATCCCATCAGCAATGAAGGAGTGTTCCCCCTTCTCCACATCCTGGTGAGCATGTGCTGTCACTTGAGTTTTTGATCCTAGCCATTCTTATTGGTATGACTTGGAATCTCAAGGTCCTTTTGATTTGCATTTTCCTGATAGCTAAGGATGTTGTCCATTTCTTTACATGCTTCTTGGCCATTCAAGATTCTTCTGTTGTGAATTCTCTGTTTGCCTCTCTACCCCATTTTTTGATTGGGTTATTTGGTTTTTGAAGGTTAACTTCTTGAGTTCTTTATTATTTTTGAATATTGGCCCTCTGTTGGATGTAGAGTTAATGAAGACTTTTTTGTCCCCAACCTGTAGGTTATAGATTTGTCTTACTGACAGTGTCTTTTGCCTTACAGTAGCTTTTCAGTTTCATGGGGTGCCATTTATCAATTGTTGATCTCAGATCCTGAGCCATTAGTGTTCTGTTCGGGAAATTCCTACCCACTCCTCCCAACCCCGAGATAAGGAGTTTGAAGCTCTTTCCTGTATGGTTATTGGGGTCCCACATTCGCTCAGCCACAGGGCACAGCCACTATCACTGGAGTTTGACTGTGCCTACCCTATGCCCCAGGACACAGCTCTGGGGGTGGGAAAGCATAATTTGAGGTGGCCAGTCAGCAGGAGCTGGCTTGGGGGTCCCCAGGCTGGCAACGAGGCCGGGGGCATCCGGTTCTCAGGCTCTTAGACACTCAGGCACCTCTGGGAGCCATGGAAGAGCTGCTAATGGAGTGGGGACCTGTAGGCTGGAACCAACCGCAGGCTGGGGCATGGGTAGGGGGTGGGAAGAGGGGTTCAGGCTGGTCTCATGAAGAGAGTCCTTGGCTTGCTGGATTTGGGCTTGGCTTGATGGTGCTGTGGCTGGGAGTGCAGAGGGGCCTTCTACTGGAGATTAGATGGCGGCTTTATAGGAGAAGGCCTTCTCCATGTCTCCCCAAGGCAGGTCCAGATGAAAAGAGGCAGGCCATGGTTTTAAGACATTTATTGTCATAGTAGAAAGTGGATGAGTAAAACCTTACCCCACTTCTCAGGGTGGGCCTGCGGTTAAATATCTTTTGCAGGGAGGAATGTCTGGGAAGGAAAGCTTATTGGCTAAGCCATTCAGGCCTTTAGGTACCTCATAAAATTGGAGATCTGTCTTGAGCCTACATGACCACAGGTCATGTCCTCTACCTGTGGAGGGGCTTGGAGCATTGACCTTACATGACTGATGGCCACAAGACCATGGGGGTCTTCGGCTAGTGACAGGGGCCTAGTACCCGGCAGTCAGGTACACCTATGGTCCCTTCAGAGACACTAGGGCTTCTAGCCTTAGCTCAACCAGGAACCAAGCTACCTTTCATGGTCCCACACTTTCTTACTTTCTCTTCTATTAGATTCAGTATATCTGGTTTTATGTTGAGGTCTTTTATCCACTTGGACTTGAGCTTTGTTTAAGGTGATAAATATGGTGTATTTTCATTCTCCTACAGATGACCAGTTAGACCAGCACCATTTATTGAAGATGCTTTATTTTTTCTGTTGTATATTTTTGGCTTCTTTGTCAAAGATCCAGTCCATAGGTATGTGGGTTTACCTTTGGGTCTTCAATTCTGTTCCATTGATCAACCTGTCTGTCTCTGTGGTTTTGTTTGTTTGTTTTTTGTAGTAGCTTTGTAGTAGCTTTTGTAGAAGCTTTTGTTTGTAGCTTTGTAGTATGGTTTGAGGTCAGGGATGGTGATTCCCCAGATCTTTTATTGTTGAGAATTGTTTTGGCTATCCTGTGTTTTTTGTTTTTCCATATGAAGCTGAGAATTGTTCTTTCCATGTCTGTGAAGAATTGTGTTGGTATTTTGATGGGAATTGCATTGAATCTGTACATTGCTTTTGGTAAGATGGCCATTTTCACTATGTTCATGCTTCTAATCCATGAGCATTGAAGATCTTTCTATCTTCTGAGGCCTTCTTCGATTTATTGTTTTTCAGGGATTTTTAGTTCTTATGGTACAGCTTTTTCACATGCTTGATAAGAATCACACCAAGATATTTTATACTATTTGTGGCTATTGGGAATGGTGTTGTTTCTCTAATTTCTTTCTCAGCTTGTTTATCATTTGTATTGAGGAAGGCTACTGATTTGTTAGAGTTAATTTTAGATCCTGCCACTTTGCTGAAGTTATTTTTCAGCTGTAGGAGTTCTCTTGTGGAATTTTTGGGGTCACTTATATATACTATCGTATCATCTGCACATAGTGATACTTTGACATCTTTCTTTCAGTTTATATCCCTTTGATATTCTTTTGTTGTCTAAATGCTTTGGCTAGAATTTCAAGTAGTCCATAGTTTTGAAGATAAATTATGTATATCAATTGTTGGAGGTCCTATTTGACAAATACCAGCAAATCAAGGTCAAATTTATCAGATTCGATTAGGCATGGAGGAAGACGTGAGAGTAAATGACAGTGTTTAAAACATGATTCACTAAGGATCCAGTTGAAATGTAAACCTGGTAAACAGCTACAATGGCAAGCTTCCCTGTGGTGATTAGTTTGCTAGACCAGTAAACTTCACATTTTATAACCCATTACTAGATACCATATAAGGAAGTTTTTATGATTTGTCCAAATAACACTTTGACAGAGTCTTCAATAAAGTGAAAGACCCAAATTGGTCATAGTGAGCTGTGGTGTCATTATAAAGGATCTTACTTATAAATCAGTACTAAAGTGTTCTTTGAACCACAGTTCCTACATATTTTCAGTGTTCATTATTTACAGTCTCTTTTTTCAGAGTTCTTGCTAGAGGACTCTGGAGTAGCCTGGTTTGTTTGTTTGTTTGTTTGTTTTGTTTTGTTTTTTAAGTTAATGCTATTGATCTTCCTTTAAGTGTTGATGATACTTTGTTTACTGCTTTATTTTTTAAATTAATTTAGTGCTGTATATAATCATGATTTTTAGATTACTTCTCATAAAGAACAACATCCAGTTTCCAATTTCCCTTAAGAGAGCTCACCTGTGTGTGTGTGTGTGTGTGTGTGTGTGGTCTGTCTGTCTGTCTGCTCACATTACTCAGAAGAGGCAAAGGTGGCTTTGTTTTGCTTTGTTTTGTTTTTTGTTTTTTGTTTTTTGCTTTTACGTTTACCTTAGAACATAGATGAAACTTCTTTCCTGTGGCTAACAACATTGCAAACTTATAGTTTCATAAATAATGAATGAAAACCAACTGTTATTTTCAGGAGTTACAGTAGAACCAGCTTTTCAAACATTTATCATTCTTTTGATTACCCAGCTCTTGGGATTTAAATTTCCAACTTACTTGGCAGTATGCTATGTTAAAACAGAGTAAAATTTGATTCTACTGAACGCTGTTAAGGACACATACAGTTACCAGTTATGTTTGATCTTATTTAGAGTTATAGACTATTTGAGCTTGTAGAGATCAGTCTTTTTTTAAAAAACCTTTGCTTTGTCACTGAATGAAATTGAGGTGTGAATAGATGAAAATGCTTCCCCCTTCCCTGTTTCTCATTTCTCTCTCTCTCTTCTCTAGAGCACAGGCCCAACCTAGCCATGTTATTAATTAAGGAGCTTAGCATGGTGCTTTTGCCTGTTGAATTACCCAATGACGTAGATGTCTGTCAACATCTGGATAAGCGATTGTGATAAAAGAAAAAACTTTTCTATATAATGTAGAATTATACCACAAATTAAACATTTTATTAACAAAATTAAGTTTCCCTTATTTTTTTAAGTTTGTAACAACTTAGTAAGGCTGTGTTTGTTGTTTGTTTGCTTAAGTCAGAACCTGCTCACCCAAAGTAATACATGCAGATGGCACTAAAGAGATTAGTTGCATTTACATTATACTTCATGGTGAGATTATAACATTGGGCTTATTGATAATGTTGAAGAGTAGATGTACTATATATCCCCAGAAGGTCTGTGGCACTTCTCTCATTTGATTATTTGAGCGTGTATTATTATAATTGTTAAAATTTTGTAAAACCAGAATCTCATGTACCCCAGGTTAGCCTCCAACTAGCTACAGAGCCAAGGATCCATAACATGATCATAACAGAACATCATCAATGGTTTTGTACTTTCCTTTTGAATTTTAATATTAGTGATAGGACTTTAACTTAAGATTTTAATTTTAAAGCTAACATTTATTGTGCTTAAATTAGTGTTGGTAAAAGTTTTCTTGTGTGTTTTATCTGCTCAGGAACTAGGGTAATCTGAATTGGCTTTTCAGATTTTTATTTTTATAACTTTTGTGCTTGCCATCATTTTAAGTCCTGCGATTGAACCATAAGGTTCTGCATGTACTAGATAGGTGCTTCAAAGCTCAGCTACTGATGTGTTTTTACATTATGAGATTAAATAAATTCCCAAAAGACAAACATAGTAATTTTAAGTCTATTGTGGGAACTGATGGTTTAACATTATGTTCTGATAAAAATATCTTAAGTAATTAATGAATGGTGTAGTTATTTCTATCAAGTTTTTCTCTCTAGCAGGAATCCTTGCTATGTATTTTGACACTTCGTATTTCTTTCTGTATTATTTGCCATGCAATTTATGGAACCAAGGATGACTTAGAAGTGTTTTTATAGTATCCCTTTATTCTCATCTTTGTGTCTACGTGGTCTTAGTAGTATGGTTTTATGTATGCTTATTTGTAATGTCCTGAGATTCTAGTATTATTTCAGGACACCTATAATTATGCTTTCCTTATTGACATGAAGATTTTATGAGAAATGACCTGATTTATACTTTTGCCACTTTTGTACTTCAGTGTGTGTTTGTACAAACCTGGATAGTATAGACTACTATGAATCCACTTGAATATAATGTTGGTATACTTAATATTGTAACACCTACAATAATGTAGTTAATTTTTCTAAGCCATATCTAAAGGTTTAAAAACTACAGTAAGAATGATATGAAAGATAAAAGATGTTCAATCTAACTAGATCCTTCCTCTGAATGGAGGCTATAGGGCTAGAAGTTCCCCCTGTAAGTTACTGAATGAATGCAAAAGCTGCGGTGTTAGCCAGTTCTGTTTCAGACCCATCAACCCTATGCATTTAGACTGTGTTAAATGTGTAAAAAGACATCCTCCCCAAATTGATTACTGTAGCTTTAATTTCTTTATTTTAAAACTATTGTTTAAAATATGACTTCTTTTGTAATAGATCTTAGTTCAAAATATATCTTGTTTAGATATGCAATGATAATTTCTTGATATTTTTATTGTATGTTTTTTCATTTTTATGTTTTATTTTTAATCTTTTTCTGTGTCCATGGAAACCTAAAACACAAACATACACATTTTCCTAGATATAACCAAGGTCTTTATGTCTAATGTCACACCATATAATGTGTCTCCAACATCCCTTTCACAAACACTTTTTATTGTATGCATGTGCATATGCATGTGTGCATGTGTGCATGTGTGTGTGTGCGTGTGTGTGTGTGTGTTGTCAGGGTTTTAGAGATAGTTCAGTCTCTGCTAAGTTCTTCACTGAATTTTCTTATCATACTGCTTCTTCCTTTCTTTTTTCATTGCCTCCTTACTATGTTTTAACTAGGTGACAGCAGATTTCCATCTCCATTTAATGTTAGCATACCACTGTCACACATGGACTGCTGTTATTATAATTCAACACAAGACTTTACCTTGTCCCATTGGGTTTTACTTGAGTCTATTCAGATAACATTTTACCTTTTAATAAATATAGAAGTTACTTCTTGGTAATGTTCCAGATGTCTTAGTTATGTAGAAATTTGTATACTACCCTGACCTGTCATTGAATGCTCTTATATCTATGATCTCGAGAGGAGGATATCAATAAGGACTTGTCACTATCTTCTGATTAACTGTGTTCTGTATGCCATTAAAGAAATAAATCCATTGTAAAGAATTTCTGTAACTGTAGATATCCCCATGCTTACATTTCTTTGTTTTCTTTGCCATTCTCTGTCTAATTATATCCTTACTAACAGGACTTCTGGGACTCTTCATTAACTGTATGAGTTAAAGTCCCAATGCTTTAAGATGACACTCATATCTTCTTGTTACCTTAGCCTATATTCATTCTCATATTGTCTGAGGATGTTTTTCCCCCCAACCCAGTACTTGTAATCAATTTCAAGGCCTTATGCCTCCCAGTAAGCCCGCTAATACTGAACCATACCTCAAACCTTCTGCTCCAGTATCTTTTCTTTAGTCAGGCTTAAATATTGACAACTTTATATAAAAGATAATTTGAATTTAGCTTTGCAATTTAATATGCTTACTACAGTCCTTATCTTAGTCTCCAAAAATAACTGTTCTTAAATTTTCCACAGGATGCCTCCTTTGGATGACTTTGCTGTTTTCTTCATTAAGTTTTGGAAAATGTTAAGATAGGAGAACAATAAACTTGATAAAATAATTAGTTCAGATAAACTTAAAAAAAGGTGAACATATTTTTAAGTTCATACTTGTTGAAAAGAAAAATAATTTAAAATTTAAAGCAACACTAACTGAAATGATAATACACACACACACACACACACACACACACACACAATGTTATTGTTGATAAAAGTACCAGGGATATTAATTTTTGTATTTGTTTTGCTTCTGGTAAATTAACTGACCACCTAAAAGTTGTGTCAATTTTTCATGATCGATTAAAACTTGAGAAATTCAAACATTGTTTCCACTAATTAACATGTCATAGTACCATATTTTATTGTATTTAGTTTTCATTGTTCTTTCACGGAGTTATTTATACTCTGTAAACTATAATTAGTAATGTTATAAAAGATATTGGTTTTATGATGAAATCTTTAAACATAACTATCATCTGCTAAGTAATTTTTTTCAACTTGGACTTCAGTGCAGAGTTTTTTAGAGATGTCTTTTTGGGTTTAAAAAATAGAGAATAAATTGGTACACAAATTGAAATTGTCTCATTTTTGTTATTTCATTGGTGATTTTACTGATTTTATGTTCTGTTTAACTCCTCATGTGCATATCCTGACTTCAGTGTTTAGTATGTCCTATACTGTGTTAAATGTGATGGAAAATGAAATATCACAGTTCAAAATATCATTATATTTCTAAAAATTGATAGGAACAGAAGAAAATATCTAGACAAATGCCTAACTTTTAAGAATTATATTCATATACCCTGTCATTTATCTAATGGAAAAAGGAGAAAGAATGAACTTTGTAAACTAAATCTATGTGTTTTATAGTGTCAATTGAAAGAACTTTAGTTTCTAAAGGTCTAATGAGGTAAATGTTAATTCAGATCCTATTAGAACATCTTGTCAATGCTGTTACCATCAAACCAAGGCATTTCTTTTTACAGAAATTCATGGTTTTTTGTAAGCTATCAGTGTCTCAAAATGTGTGTCTTCTCTGTCTTTTCTTTACTTTGTCCTATTGATGGCAATCCTGTTTGAGACTGTCCAGTGCCCTAGGTACTCTTTGTGATGTATCTAAGGAGCAGCTCTGTTCATGTTGCTTTTGCTGCAGAAGGAACAAGTGCTCTTGATGTAATTTTCTTGAGAAGGACCACCGCAAGTTTATATCTATTGAGGGTTCTGACCTTGGTGGTGCATTTAGCTATGATACTATGACCAATATCAAAGCCTAGAATTTTACATTTTTCTAAATTACTTCTGTGTAAATATAGTATCGTTGAGAGACTCCTTTGTTAGACCATCTGTTAGCCGAAAGATCTGTTAATGAGTCTTCCAATTCTGAAGCTATGAAATATCTTGTGTGCTAAATTAATTTGGGATTGAGCAAACTTCATTTTGTGAATAATCATTTCTTCAGTTGAAATGTGTGTTTTTAGTAGTATTATTTACCTAGCAATAATATGTAATTTTTTTCTTGTGTCTTCGCTGTTAGCATATCTTAGTGACCTGGTGATATTTATTAAGATAATGTATTAAGATACTTTTACAAGAAGATACTGCTATTCAGAGACATTAAGTAACTTCTCTAACTTTTGTGATGATTAAATTATAATATTCTACCTCCCCAAAGTAGATACTTTGACCTTCAATCTCTTCTGTTCCCTCTGATATCTCATTTATATCTTTTTATGATCATATTAATGTTTGTAAATCACAAAGCAGGTGGCTCTAAAACTGTGCATTTATTGAAAATTGTAAAAGAGCTTTTATTTGCCTGATGTAATTGTAATCTCGGAGGCTTGCTGCTGAATAAGTTTACCTTTTCTAGTTCTTTTTGAATTCTGGTTGGTTGGTTCAACTCAGCTGTTCTGGCTCAAACTCCTCGCCAAGGTGACTGATTTCAACCTGGCTTCTCTAGCTTCTCACTGAATTGCTCTGCTTGGTCTCAAACTAGCTCTGGCAATTTGTTCTAATCTTCTGGCTTTGTTTTATTCTCTGGCTTCAACTGCCTCTGCTGTCCTGCACTGACCTGCATGAACTCATAAAGGAAACCAACTACACTGCACTGCACTCACTGCATGGACTCCCGAGTGTCTCAATTCAACTGACTCCCAGCTTACTGATTCTCTCTCTGTGCTGCTCTTAAATAGCTACTCTTGAGAGTTGGCCATATCCTACCTCTGACTCATCCTGTTATATTTTTCTCTTATTTGTTACTTTGACCTTCAATTAGATATCACTGTTTTGGATTAAAGATGTGTACTAAGGGCATGTCTGTACTTCAGCCAAGTCACACAGTGTTAGTTGGATGTGGCCAGAGCAGCCATGTTGCTGGATTAAAATTCCTCTGCAGAAATTGCCTCCTTTTCATTATGTTAATTACTGAGAAAACACTATCTTGATTGATATTTCCCTTTACTAACTTACTAAAGACTCATTTCCTTAACTTTTGCTTTGTAACAGCTACTCCGTGCAAGAGTTTTCTGGTGCTGTAGTATGCAGTATTCTGAGCTTGAAATTTAAATACATACATACACCATTAAACAAGTTTAGGGATATGGATGGTCCTGATCATCTATACATGAATAGTTATGAGTACATTTGCATAGGTATGGAAACCTATAGATCAGCCACTAGGATATGAATGTATTAATCTGTTTTTATTTGTGTCATAGAAAAAGCCACCACAACTTCTTTTTCATTTAATGCTTATGATTAGAATTTTCAAGTTGGTATGGGGATGTAGCTTACTTGTTAGAGTGCTTACCTAACCTATGCAAGCCCTGGGTTTAATGGCCAACATCACATAAACCTGATCAGCTGATGCATACCTGTAGTCCCTGCAACTCAGAATGTGGGCACAGTATATTAGAAATTCAAGGCACTCCTAAGTCATATAACAAGTTTGAGGCCAGCCTAGGATACTTGAAATGCTGTCTCAAAATTGAAAGTGAGTGGAAAATCAAACGAGTTTAATATTAGAATGCCATCACTTGAATTATTTGTTTTTAAAATCATGTATTGCAAAGAATAGTTGGTCACAAGTGAGTGAAGGGATCTGTACTGTTACTCAGATTATTATGAGTTTACATGATTAATAATCCTTAAAGACAACACCTGTCTAATTTGCTCTGTATTTATACTGTTTGTGGAGTTTTATGTGATATAAATTCTTGGTGATATAGGTTAAAAACTATTTTTCTTATAAATAAACAAAGGAAATGATGAGTGACTGACCATGTGAGTAGTCAGTAAAGCACTTGCCTCATGAGCATCCTGTTTTGGGGTTGATTTGCTGATATCCTCTGTAAACCTGGCCATGGTCCTGTGCACTTATTCTATGTGCACTATGAGCATGGAGAAAAAAGTTACATCTGCCTCACTATCCAGACATCCTGGGCTCCTTGGTGAGGCCCCTGGCAAATGAGAGGCATAGCACATGGAGTTGTCCTCTAGCCTACACGCATTCATATTCTCTCTCTGTCTCTCTCTGTCTCTCTCTGTCTCTGTCTCTCTCTCTCTCTCTCTCTCACACACACACACACACACACACGCACACACACACACACACACAAACACGATCCTGAAAGATTGTCATTTTTATTTTTTGGCCAGAAATCTGTATGAAAGAAGCTTACTGTGACTACCCACACCATAGTATTTTTAGCAATTTGCATTAGCTCTCCTGTTCCTTGTACAACGAGATTAAGAGAATGTATATTGAAATTTAGACCATGTTACAGATAAGAGTGGAAACATCACATTGATTGTCTAATAATTTAGTAAAATATAATTTTAAAAGGTATTTATCTATTTACTTATATCCCAAGTGTTGCCCCAGGTCCTAGTATCCCCTCACTGAGTTCCTCCATCTCCTATTCCCTTTGCCTCTGAAAGATCACATTCCCAGCCTGAATCACCCAACCCTGATTCATCAAGTCTCTTCAGGATTAGGTCCTCCTCTCCTACTGAGGCCAGACATAGCAGACCTCTATCATATATTTGTCTGGGTCTTTGGACCATCCTGTGTATGTTCTTGGGTTGGTTATTCAATCTCTGGGAGCTCCCAAGGGTCTAGGTTAGTTGACTCTGTTGGTTTTCCAGCTGTGCTGTTATCTCTTTGAGGCCCTGCAATCCTATCCCTAACTCTTCCATAGAGGTCCCCAACCTCTGTCCATTGTTTGTCTGCATGTATGTGCATCTGTCTCAGTCAGTTGCTGAATAGAGCCTCTCAGAGGGCTGCTATGCTAGGCTCCTGTCTGCAAGCACAGCATAGCATCAGTAATAGTATCAGGGTTTGGTCCCAGCCCATGGGACTGCTTACTGGTTGGATATTTCTTCAGTCTCTCCTCCATTTTTTTCTCTGGATTTCATTTAGACAAATTTTCAGTCAAAAGACTTAAAGTTGAGTTGATGTCCTTATACCTCCACTGAGAGTCTTGTCTGGCTACTGGAGGTGGACTCTTTGGGTTCTATATCCCAATTATTGGACATTTCCACTAAGGTTCTTTGCATTGACTCCTGGGAGCTCCCCTCATCCCGGATCTCTGAGACTTCTTAGAAAATCTCCCTATACCAGACCCTTGAGAGTTGCATATTTCCATTCATTCTCTTGACCCTCTGGGACTATCTCCTGTCTCTCCTCATGTTTGATCCTACCTTTCTATTTTCCTAACTCTTTCCTTTCCCACCCAGGTCCCTCTATCCTTCTGCGTCCCATGACTATTTTTCCACCTCTTAAGTGGGGTTCAAGTATCTTCACTTAGGCCTTCCTTCTTGTTTAGCTTTTTGGGGTCTGTGGGATGTATCATGGGTATTCTGTACTTTTTGGCTAATATCCACTTATTAGTGAGTATATACCATGCATGCCCTTTTGGGACTGGGTGACCTCATTCAGAATATTTTGTAGTTCCATTTGCCTGCAACATTCATGATGTCCTTGTTTTTAATAGCTAAATGGTATCCCCTTGTGTAAATGTACCACATTTTCTCTATCCATTCCTCGGTTGAGGGGCATCTGGGTTGCTCCCAGATTCTGGCTATTATGAATAAAGCTGCTTTGACCATAGTGGAACACGTGTCCTTGAGGTATAGTGGAACATTTTTTGGGTATATGCCCAGGAGTGGTATAGCTGGGTCTTCAGGTAGAACTATGTCCAATTTTCTGAGGAACTGCCAGATTAATTTCCAGAGTGGCTGTACCAGTTTACAATCACACCAGCAATAGAGGAGTGTTCCCCTTTCTCCACATCCTCACCAGCATGTGATGTTTCTTGAGTTTTTGGGCATAGCCATTCTAATTTGTGTAAAGTGCAATCTCAAGGCAGTTTTAATTTTTATTTCCCTGATGATTAAGGATGTTGAACATTTCTATAAATGCTTTTCAGCTAGTCAAGTTTCCTCTGTTGAGAATTCTCTGTTTAGTAGTGTATCTCATTTTTTGGTTCGGTTATTTGTTTTTTAGGAGTTTATGTTCTTGATCTTTTTATATTTTGTGTGTGTGTGTGTGTGTAATGCCATTTTGACCTATTGTCAGTGTTCTTTGCCTTATTGAAGCTTTTCAGTTTCATGAGGTTTCATTTATTAATTCTTGACCTTAGTGCCTAGCTATTGGTGTTCAGGAAATTTTTACCTGTGCCAATGCATTCAGGATTATTTCCCAATTTCTCTTCTGTTTTGTGTGTCTGGTTTTACGTTGAGGTCTTTGATTCATTTGGACTTGACTTTTAAGTAAGGTGATAAATATGAGTCTATTTGCATTCTCCTACATGCACACACATATCCAGTTAGACAAGCACCATTTGTTGAAAATGCTCTCCTTGTTCCATTGTATGGATTTGGCTTCTTTGTCAAAAATCAAGTGTCCACAGATATGTAGGTTTATTTCTGAGTCTTTGTGGCCATTGTGAAGGGTACTGTTTCTCTAACTTCTTTCTCTGCATGTTTAGAGGAGGGCTGTTGATTTCCTTGAGTTAGTTTTGTATCCAGCACTTTGTTGAAAGTATTTATCAGTTTTTTAAGTTCTCAGAGTTTTGCGGGTACCTATGTATACTATTATATCAGTATTATTGAAATACTGATACTTTGACTTCTTTCATTCCAATTTGTATCCCCTTCATCTCTGTTAGTTTTTTATTGCTCTAGCCAGAACTTCAAGTAGGTATCAATAGATATAGGGAGAGTAGACAGCCATACCTGGTTCCTGATTTTTTTGGAAATACTTTAAGTTTATCTTCACTTAATTTGATGTTGACTATTGGCTTGCTGTATATTGCTACAGAAGATATTTTTGAAGGTTACAAAGTAGATATTTTATTACAGCAAATAAATGTTTCATTTGTAAATGCAGTACAGTTGAATGTACCAGATGAAATACTTGGGGAATGTGTGCAGTATGAGTCATTGTTCTAACAACAACACTCCTGATAAGATGGGGAAAGATAAACTTTTTTTTGTTGTTGTTTGTACTGTAACTTTCATATTCTTCTGAGAAATTTTATTCTTTCATGTAAACCTGTGTGATAGCTACTAATAAAGCTATATAAATGAATAGTACGCAGATACTACGGGGAACATCAAAATACAGTAATGAATCAAGAGAGTTGATAGGAAAAAGTAATGAATCAGAGAAAGATTTAACAGAATAAGTTAGAGATAGGATACCCTCGTCTCACATAAGAACAGCAGAGGACAAAGCAACGTAAGGGCAGTGAGAGAGAAAAAAGTGTGGTATATGGTGTGTTTATGTGGCAGATTTACTGGGACAGTTATACAGAGACAGATTGCAGAGAGGACAAGCTAGACACAGGTGAACACAGAGCAAGTCTGTGAATGAGAAGGAGCCAGAAGATTAGAACATATTGCCAAAGTTAGTATGGGGCCAAAGAGAACAATTCAGTCAGAAGCTGAGAGAAGCTGTATTGAATTAGTCAAGTTAAAAGATTAGATTGTAAGGAGGCTAGAAGCTTCTAGTACTAGGCCTAGGGCTAGTTAGAACAGAGAAGGAAATCTCTGGGCTCTGCTCAGGCTGTGTATTTGCATGGCTCACATACAGCTTTCATCTCATCCCTTTGTCAGAAAAGACAAAAGATACAAGCACCAATCTGAACCTAGATGGTATGTGGGTGGTAGTGGAAGGGAATGGAGAAGGTAAGAAGCAGCTGACGTGGCAAAGTAGGCCCATAATAAAGAGGGGTTATGGGCTTTAGGTTTGTAACTAGCATTGGGCGAGAGGGAAGGAAGAGAAGAAATAACTTACCAAGCAAAGGTGGCTTAGCATCATGGGCAGCTTGTCTGGAATTAGCCACACATAATATTTTTATCGGAATGTTCGAATAACTTTGGCAGCAAGCTCATTTCTCTCCAACTACATCTAAGAGTCTACTCTATATTGTATGTTGCAGATGTGTGCTGAGTCGCCTCCAGGGCCACAGTATTCCCTGAGGCTACTTTCTTGTCCGTATATAGGTAACTTTGCATTTTCACATGCATTAAAGCTTTTCTTTAAAAAAAATTAGGAAGTCTTGTAAAAATATAATTAGAACTGGATTTCTTAGTACTGTTAAAAATCAGACTTCATGTGGTCTGTGAGTTTTATCTTGGGTATTGTGAGCTTTTGGGCTAATAATCCACTTATCAGTGAGTGCATACCATTGTGTATTCTTTTGTGATTGGGTTACCTCACTCAGGATGATATTATCTAGTTCCATCCATTTGCCTAAGAATTTCATGAATTCATTATTTTTAATAACTGAGTAGCACTCCGTTGTGTAAATGTACCATATTTTCTATATCTATTCCTCTATTGAAGGACATCTGGGTTCTTTCCAGCTTCTGGCTATTATAAATAAGGCTGCTCTGAAAATAGTGGAACATGTGTCCTTGTTATATGTTGGAGCATCTTTTGGGTATATGCCCGGGAGTGGTATAACTGGATCCTTAGTTAATACCATGTCCAATTCTCTGAGGAATTTCCAGACTGATTTCCAGAGTGGTTGTACCAGCTTACAATCCCACCAACAATGGAGTAGTATTCCTCTTTCTCTACATCCTCTCCAGCATCTGCTATCATTTGGGTTTTTATTTATTTGGTCAACTTCAAAAATGGCATATATAGCTTGATCATGCTAGCCCTTTTTGTCCTGGGAATACTTTTATTTCTGCCTATTGTGTTAAAGCCTGTCTTTAACACCATCAACATGTTGACAGCCAAAGTACATGGATTGAAACTGAAAATGGACCCCAGACAGAGTTATTAACTCTGGCAAGACAAGGACGGATAAGATTCTTCACAGAGTCTTACCAACCTAAGACAGAAGTTTGTTGCTTTTGATAATGCATATTCCATGACAGGTAAGGAAGGCATTCTTGTCAGAAAGACCTAAGACAGGCTCAGTCTTGTTTATGAAATAAAAAAGGCGGAGAGGCAGAGAGCTTTTGGGGCTGCTTGGCAAGAATCTGACATTGGCCAAGGACAAGGAAGTGGGCTTCAGGCAGGAATCTGACATTACCCTAGAACAAAGAAGTAATTTCAGTCAGGAATCTAAATCTTAGGTTAGAGCAAGGAAGTAGGCTTCAGACATAAAAATGACTTTGGGCTCAACAGAGAAGTAGGCTCAGATATTTTGGTCATCCTGATAAGCCCTTAGAAACAGTGATCACGTGAGTGTTCGTGGAACTTTGTTTATTGCCTTGCTTATTCTTTGACTATTTGTTTATTGTCTCGCTTGTTCCTTGACTGTTTCATCTATCGTATTGCTAGTTCCTCAACCTAGAACTGACCTTAATACTTGCATGTAATTAAAATGGTATAAAAGCAAAAAGAAGTAGGGAGATGAGATAGGGGATTTCTAGAGAGGGGAAATTGGGAAAGGGGATGACATCTGAAATGTAAATAAATAAAATATCCAATAGAAAAAAAAAAGACAAAAGCAGCCAAAGCAAAGAGAACTGAAAAAAAAAAAAGAAATCAGACTTCTTTGCTAATATATGCATTAATGAACTATTATAGCTATAGATTTTAATTTTTAGTATTCTTCTCAAAATCTTCCCTCAGAAGTGACCTCACTCCATTGCTTCAAGTTTACAACCCCAAAATGTTTAGATTTACACAGCTAAATTCTTTTTTAAGATTCTATATATACATACATGTTCATACAAACATACATACATACATACATACATACATACATACATACATATTCAACTGCCAGTAAAAAGCGCCTTTCATTAAATTTAAAGAATACACATGTAAAGGTAAGGCATAAAAAGAGAGGGAGACCCACCAAAAATGAGAGAGGGTGCTCAAGAGGCAGAACCCAGTCTCTGCTCAAGGACTAGGAGTTTCAAGGGTCTTTGACCAACTCTAATTTATGGCTGTCAGTTTGACAAACAAGCAAAGAAGGTGATTAGGCCCAGAACTTTGAGGAAAACATTAATCCAGCCTTAAACTTGTCAAATTGGTTCTCTAGCAGGGAAGCCCTCTGGCTGGAGTAAAAGCCTTCCACACCATTGCCTCACATTAGTAGGGTAGAGAAGAAGTTGAAATTTCCATCTTTATTGTCTATCTCTGTGTATGCTCATGTTCACATGTGTGCCTATTAGGAATCTGTTTAACTTCTAGTCCTTTCCCTTCTCAGGGACCACACTAAGTGCTCTTAGGGGGCTGGAGGAGTCGACTGCTCTATCTGCTTTGAATTGGCAAATGGAAGTATGTAGGAGGGCTCCACAGAGTGCGTCAGAGCAGGGTAGATTTAAGAGGCTAGCTGAAAACTTAAGCTATGGCAAAGATCCAGAAGAACATATGACAGTCATTTAATGACAGCATACAGCCTTGGCTCATGAGGTAGCATCTGTAACATATAAAACGGAGGCTGTTGGTATTACTGTAATTACAAGAGTGTAGTTAAGAAAATAGCTAGGGTAGGTTTGTTTTTAGGACATGAATAGGAGATATATATATATATATATTTTTTTCTTTTCTCCATGGACCATTGACAAGGTGACAAGGTTCGGCATAGGCATCAGCAAGACTGATGATTTTCTTGCCATCATGGTCCAATTGTAAGATATTTACCATCTGAAGGCTATTGGTTTGGCTAGCAAGTTTGTGAAGCTTTTTGTTGTGTAGCTTAAGTTCAGAGGTTAGCCATTAGGTGTCCTCTATTACAACCTTATAGTGAAACATGAGACAAGGTTAATGAGAGAATATTCTTATGAGACATTATGATTAATATATGTCTTGTTTAATAAGGTGAAAAGTAATCATGCATTGACTGGACCACATATCACACCCCATAGAGCAACAAAGCCTTCTTCAAATTTAGATTGACATGTAGTTTTGTTTGCCAGACCAAAATGTAACTGTGTAATCAGCTGTTATTACACTAGACTCTTGATTGAATGCCTAAAAGTTTTATAAAGGAAGTCAAAGCAGCCGATTCTTTGGCAGTATCCTCCAGCAAAAGATGCTACAGCCTATGCACCAGATATGATGTCTGTAGGGTTGCCCAGGTTTAGCACATCATGATCGTGATCCATTGTGAGATTCTTGAGAGTCCTTTTCTTTTTTATCAAGATACCTGCATCTTCTCATACTTTACTTTTTCTTTTTTTTTTCTGATCCAAAAAAAGTTTATCGTTACCATTTTTATTTTTAAAGTTGAGTCGTGATTTGTTAATGTAGCACTTACTAGATATGTCTGGGACTGAAGATATTCCTCTATCAACTTGCCAAGTACTAGCTACTGAGCATCCAGATCCAGTTATCATGCTTAGCTCCAGGTATGGAGAGCTAAATGGAAGGAACAGAGAAGAAATCCTTGTCTTAGCTGGAGAGATGGCTCAGTGGGTAAAGTGTTTGTAGCAAAACCAGGAGGACTTCAGTACAAATCCTGAAGCAGGCACATAAAAGCCTGGCCATGGTGCAGCCTCCCTGTATCTCCAAAAGTTAGGATAGTAAGTGATGGATATATTCTAGGGGCTGCCTGCACAGTCATTCTAGTCAGAACAGTAAGTTCCAGGCTACTGAGAAACCTTGTCTCAGAAACTGAGGCAGAGAGTGATATAGGAAAACACTCAAAGTTGACCTCTGCCTACACACGTACATGCATGGCTGAGCATACCCATGTGAACACTTACATCTCCCTCACAAAAGAAATGTTTATCTCATCTCTTCCTCTGCCCCAATTATGCCTTGAAGTTGTATTTTCTGAAGTGATATTGTTATCCATTTCTATGAGATGAGAATTTTTTAAGATTTATAGAAATTACATGAATTTTTAAAGTACAGAGCCTTTTGTTGCTCTGCCTCGCGTGGTTCATGGGTCTGGTGAGTTCTTTCCAGGAGGTAATGTTAGTTGGCCCAATCTTGCAAGGGGCTCTTTTGAGTAAAGATAGCTGTGCTCAATTCAAGACAGAAAATAAGTAGTCCTTATCCAAAGAGAGTGTTCTGTATTGTGCAGTGAGAGGTGAGCATGAAGTTGTGTAATGAGTGGTTCCTGTAACCCTTTATTACCCAGATGCCATGCTTTAGGACCAGTTGATATAGCTCTAATTTTTCCATCCACCACATCCAATTAGTCTGTTCTATTGATATAATAGCAAAATAGATCATAGTATAGGTTCAGGAAAAAAATATTTTGCAGTATATACCTGACATTCACTATGACTAGATAATTTACTTAACCCTTTCTTAACTTTTCTTTTTATCCTCTGTATAATATTGCTAATTAAGGTGTCTCAGAGTCTGAGAATTATTTGGTTGCATATGGGTTTATGCTTACTTATCATGGAATAAATAATAAAGATGAAATAAATAAATAATAAAGATGTTTCAGATTGTTTTTAACATGAAATAACAATTCAACAAATGTAACATACACTTTGTTACATTCTTGCTGGAACCCTTCCTTCCTTCATCCCATTTAGCATCTTCTTGCCTACTCACTAGGTACTCGATTTATTGAAGCCCCTTAGCCACTATTTCTTATATCCTACTGTCCATTTAATGCTATAGGCTCTTAAGAGTTATTCAGGAAGAGCTTATACTTCAAAAGTCCTTTAGTGCTTGTCTAAGAGGCATGGGGCTGTGGGTTCTTCCCCCACTATCACTGAAAAAAATAATGTCCAAAGACCTTCAATTTTAGCTAAAAATCATATAAATTCTTTGCCCTGGTATTTCAGGAATAGCATAATTTGACTTGATACCATCTATTCACCATTTTCCCTAAATTGTCTGGTTCACAGTGCTAACTAACAGATGGCATAAAGGAAGGATTAAGTTGCAGTAAATAGCAAAAACATCTGGAAAATACCTGATTGTTTATTTCTTCTTTTCCTTCCTTCCTTCCTTCCTTGCTTCCTTCCTTCCTTTTCTTTCCTTCCTTCCTTCCTTCCTTCCTTCCTTCCTTCCTTCCTTCCTTCCTTCCTTCCTTCCTTCTTTCTTTCTTTCTTTCTTTCTTTCTTTCTTTCTTTCTTTCTTTCTTTCTTTCTTTCTTTCTTTCTTCTAATCCAACCCCATTTATTAAGAGTTTGGAGAGAGGGCATGAATATGAGATTTTTTTTGAATTTTATTAATCATTCCATTCGTTTACATCTCACATGATATTCCACTTCTCAGTTACCCCTTCTACCCACCCCTTCCATGATACCCCACTTCCTGGTTACCCCTCCGCTGCCGCCCCATCCCAGATCTGCCCTCCCGCCTCCTTTTTGACTGCACGAGAGTTCTCCCCCTCCCACCCACCCACCCACACTCTCCTGCCCCACTGTTACAGCATGCCCTTACTCTGGTGCATCAGAGCTCCCCGGGACTAATGGTCTCCCCTCTCATTGCTGTTGGGCAAGGCCATCCTCTACTACATTATTGATGTTACAGTTATTTATAAGCATACTCAAACCACCACATTGAACTACAGTGCCCATACACAATATTTATATTGCCTTCTATAGCAATACAGGTACAGAAAACTCAATGAATATACTGATTATGAGTGAATCCCATACACATGTTAACTATTTCCTAAAAATCCCTAAGGTTAAGTATGTATTTTATGTATTTCAGAAATCCAGGGTGGAATTTATTGTTGGCAAGTAGAATTTAACTGTAAATATTTTTAAAAGCAGGTTATTTCTTCTAAAAAATAAAACTTAAAAACTTCCAGGAAAAAATTCTTAAGACGAAGTCTTATGAAGTCAGGCCATATTGTTTCCAAATTCAGATGGTAACTTACTATTAAAGTCTTGCACAGATTGGAAATGACTAATCAACATTAGGAAAATGTAATTGGGAGATCTTCCCTCATGCTGTTTGTGGCTAAAAATTTCTTCATGTCCAATTTTAGCAGTGGTTTTTCCTATGTGAAATTTAAAAAGCTTTTAATCATTAGAAGTGCTATATTGAAAAGATATAAAGTTACCAATTTTCGAGTCTCTGTTGATGGCATTCATATACATTCATCTCTATCACTTTACATTTTAGAGACTCCCAAACATGGAAGGCATGCAATTGTAGGGCTCAGTAGAGTCAGGAAGTTGAACATTTGTGTGAGCAGGGAAATAAATTAACAGTATGTATGATTGTTAGCTTTATCCACCCATGGTTCTTTGGTTTACATGTTTCAACTTTTGTTGCTACTTTTACATTTCACAGTTCAACCTTAAAGCTATAACCTGTGAGTAGTTTTGTCTTGATCAGGGTGGGTGACAAATAGTAAGTTATATATGCACCAAGTATCATGCAGAACATGTGTTTTATTTGTGTAATATGTTCAACTGGCTTATCTTCATAAAGACACCGCACAATGTGAAATGGTTGAATAATAGGTGCTTTTAAGTATGGTGGAGACATATGGAGCAAAGCTTATACTTAGGGCTTGCACATATTAAAAAAATTTTTTTTTCAAAGAACAAATTTTCATTTCAATGATATCATGTAATTTTGACAGGGAGTATTATGGGATAAAGTAGAAAGATCACAAAAATGATAGATTTAAGTATAGCCATTGTCCTCAAACAACTTCCTTCTTGACTTCTGTCTCCTCATAAGTTAAAGGATTAGAATAGTCTGTTATATCACTATTTGCTCTGTAATTTGTTCTTTTCTGTATTGAAATCAGGTCTATAACTGTGATTCAGGTGATTCATTGTGAAGGAAACAGGTAGAACAGTGTAACTTTTTTGATTTTTAGATGATTGTAAAGATAAACTATTGTTTAATTGTATTACATTAAAACAAGTTAACCCAAAGTTGAAAATATTTATTACTTTCTCCTCTTAAATATAAAGATTGCCAACTAACAAATAAATCATGTTATAGAATTAAACAGTACAATGGATTATAAATTATGAATGTCCTTAAGGAGTTCTCGCTTTTTTTGTTGTTGGGTTTTGTTTTAATTTAATTTTAGTTTTTATTTATTAATTTTACATCTCACTCTCTGTTCCCCTTCCTCTCACCCACCACCTCCCACAATCCATCCCCCATTCCTCCTCGCCTTCTTCTCTGAGCAAGTTGGGGGAACCAGTGGGCCCAAGAAGCAAGCTGGAGTAACCATCCTAATATCTCATAAAATAGACGTTCAACCAAAATGATTCAAAAGAGATGGGGAAGGACATTTCATTAAAGAGTTCTCTCTTTTTTAATGAATTAATTATCTTCATGTTCTATCTTTGTCCCTGTGCTTCTTGTGAGCAGGGCAAATTTTGGAATGAAGGTTTTGTGAGAGAGTTGGTGTGCTTATCCCTCCACTGGCAGTCCTACATGGCTATAGTAGGTGGCCATTTAAGGCTCCATATTCCCTCCTTCTAGGAGATTCAGCTAGAATCATCCCTATAGACTCCTGGGAGCCTCTCCTATTGCCAGTTTCCATTAATTCTCCTGGCCCTCTCTCCTGGCTCTTCATTCACCTGGTCCCCACCCACTCCTGTTATCCTTCCCATCCCCTCTCACACCCATTTCCTCCATCTGCTTGATGACTATTTTGTTTTCTGGATGAATGAAAGTAAAGAGTTCTTGCTTGATCCCCTCCTTCCATTTTTTTCTTCTTTGTGACTGTGGTTTGTAGCATAGATATTCTATAATTTGTGGCTAGAATCCACTTATAAGAGAGTACATACCTTGCATGTCTTTTTTGGGTCTGGGTTATCTCACTCAGGATGAAATTTTCTAGTTCCATCCCTTTGCCTTTCATTGATGATGCTTCATGTTGAATTTCATGATATCCTTGTCTTTTTTTTAATAGCTGAGTAGTATTTCACTGTGTAAATGAGCCATATTTTCTTCATCCATTCTTTAGTTGAGGGACATCTGGGTTGTTTGTAGTTTCTGACTATTATGAATAGCCATTTTTATTTTTATTCTGAGAAGATATTTTTTTCGATCCTCCCCATATACCTCCTCATCCAGAAGTGCACAGATGTACTTCATGCCTCTGTGAACATTCCTGAGAGTCATTTTGTTTGTTTATAAATACACACTAAAACCAAAAGTCATTCTCTTTTGTGCTATAGAGGGAAAGAAACATCACAAGAAGTACTGGGTATCCATAACCCAGGGATCATCCCTTTAGTCCATCAGACAGCAAACTGTTCTTATTTTATACTAATAAAGTCATGACTTGCCTATCTTTTCTCTTTCCTCTATCCAATTGCAGAGAAGTACTTTTCTTAAATACAATTTCTCTGCTAGTTAACCAGCACCTTCTGTTTATTTTTACTAAAAGTTGCTATGCTTTGCAATAAAATGTTTTTGTGTTCTCCAAAAGATAGGAAATATAAAACACATTTTTTCTGTCCCAAACAAGCAAACGATGACAACAACAAAGACAAAATAAAACAAGACAGAAAAAGAACATCAAGAAACCCACAAGAAACATATATCCTTAAAATGTCTGACTAAAAAGAGAAGGAAGATTGCAGGATATACACAAGCAAATCTCAGAATTAATCTTGGAACAAGGAGTGGGACTGAAGGGAAGAAGGAAGAAGAGGTAGAGACTGAGAGAAACAGGGACAGAGGAAGAGAAGGAGGAAGCATGGATGGAAGACATTTTTCTAGGACCTAATCCATCCCAGTGAGCATGGCTGATTCACAAATTGTTGTCACTTGTTTAACAATGCCATCTATGCCATGCTTCCTTCCTGTTGTACTTGTCACCGTTTAATTGCTGTCCTCTGTCATTTACTTTTTATTTTGTTTTGAAAGCTCACTGGTAAGACTTGGAGCTGGTGAGCTAGGGGTGCTTTCCTTTCAGTTGCTGATCTCCCATTGCACTGTTACATGTGTTTTCTCTTAAAAAGTGGACTATGTCTACTTGTCCACTTCCTTCCCTGAGGTTTCATTAGACCAGGCAGCAAGACTCTAATGCTTGGTAAACTGTAAAATCACTTCCATTTCTCCTTAGATGAAGATACTTCTGAAACCCAGAGAACTAAAATGACATGGTCGTTAATAAGTTAGTATTGTAATAAGGAAGTTATCCAGAACAAATTCAGTGCCAATACTAAGGCTGTTTTTTTGTTTTGTTTTGTTTTAAATTAAGTCATTTAAAGTAGGTAACATGAGCTTGGAGATACCATTTATCTCCCTCTTGTATGTTACATTTGGTTAATAATAATGTTTTTTCTCTTCATGGGAAAATTTCCTTGATTGATAGTACATTTTCAAGAACATATTCACGTTATATTAAAATATAATTGTATAAATTATAAACATCATTTTGCATATTCTGGAATATTTTCAAATAAGGAAAGTTTTCCTTTTCAGAAACTCATTGGAAGTCATTTGACTTTGGAAAAGTAAATCAAATGAAAATTGCTTATTTAAATCCAGTGTTCAGTCAATAATTGATGGTGATAGCAGACAAGCTTTGCCTGGGAAAGTTCTTTGTTTGAATTATGCTGAAATCATGTCTTTAAAACAGAAGGGGCTTGCCTAGTCATAAAGTGCATGAAGCTATGCACTGTAATATAAAGATATTTGATCGTGAGATTTGCATATATGTTTCTTCTTAAAATATTTAATATCTTATATTCTGCATGTATATGTATTTTGCTTGCATAAACATCTATGCACAAATGTGCTTGTCTGGTGCTTGCAGAGGCTACAAGAAAGCTTTGGATTTTCTGGAACAGGAGTTACAGATGGTTGTAAGCTGCCATGTGGGTGCTAGGAACTGAACCTGGATCCACTTGAAGAATAACCAGTGCTCATGATCATCAAGCCATCTCTCCAGCCCCTCTACATATGTATTTCTTAAAAATGTAAAATTACTGTTTAAATGGGTAGAAAATATATAGCCATGCTTATGGGCTGATGTTGACAGTGTAAGTTTAACTTATGAAAATTTGTTTTCTGTTTGCCTTGGAGAAAGACTATGATGAGAACCTGAAATTAAAGCTCCTGGAAACACATGAAACCCAGCACATGTACACACACACACACACACACACACACACACTGACACACATACACACTCACACATACATTCATACAGACACATTTTATATAAACACAGATGATATACATATCACATAAAAATGTATAAGTAAAAAAATATGTTAACAACTTTGTAAATTTTTACCATGCTTACATTTCTTTCTCTTTTATGGCCTACCACTTTCTACTTAGTGAGAAAACTTTCTCCAGAAAAAAAAATCTGTTGACGAAGTTTGTACATAAAGTTTTAACATGTATACTTAAACATGTTTTAAATCTGGTTGATAATCCTAGGCTATTCCTCATTGTCTCTAATATTATGACTGTCTTAATTTTATATTACTAGGGACCTTATTGAAACAGTCCATTGAGCTAAATGCATGACTGTGTGAGATTGTTCAGAAACTGGCCTAACTTCCAAATCAGCCTTAGCTGCTTTGTGTGCACATGTTTCTTATGGTCCAGATCATCAAGGGTCTTCAACAACTGTAATTTTACAAATATGTCTATAATGTGGCCAAGTAAAGTAACCAAGAGAATTGAGATCTAGTTCTGACATTACATATATAGAATAATCCATATAAAGATATGAGTCCTAATGTATAGTGGTTTCCTGGAAAAATCATTATTGGCAAATTATTCACTCTCTAAAGAGACATGATTTGGATGAGAAATAATATTGTTAGGTAGCACAGAATGGCATATTATAGAAGTCAAAGTATCACTATTTGCAGACAGTATTATAGTATACAAAAGCAATCCCCCAAATCCCTCCAGAGAACTCCTACAGCTTGTAAACTAATTCAACAAAGTGGCAGGATATAAATTAACTTAAACAAGTCAGTAGCCTGCCTTTATTCAGATGATAAATAGGCTGAGAAAGAAATGAGGGAAATAACATCCTTCACAATAGTATAACAATAATAATAGCCAACAATAGTATAAAATATCTTGGTATAACTCTTTTTTTAATTTTTAATTACTTTTTTTATTGGATATTTTATTTACATTTCAGATTTTAGCCCCTTTCTCCATTTCCCCTGCACCCAAAAACCTCCTATCCCATACTCCTCCTCCTGCTTCTATGATGACATGCTCCCACCCACCCACTCCTGCCTCCCTGCCGACCAATCCCCCAACACTAGGGCATCCAGCTTTCATGGGACCAAGGACTTCCTCTCCCACCTTTGCCTGACAAGGACATCCTCCCCTAACTATGTGGAGCCATGTGTCCCTCCCTATGTGCTCCCAGGCTGGTGGTTTAGACCCTGGGAGCTCTGGGTGGTTGGTATTGTTGCTCTCCTCAAGGGGCCGCAAACCCCTTCAGCTCCTTCAGTCTTTTCTCTAACTTCTCCATTGGGAACCCCATGATCAGTTCAATGGTTAGCTGAAGGCTCTTCATACCAAAACTTATGGGACACAATGAAAGCAGTGCTAAGAGGAAAACTAAGAGGTTCTAAGTGCCTACAAAAAGAAACTGGAGAGATCATACAGTAGCAACTTGACAGTATACCTGAAAGTTCTAGAATAAAAAGAAGCAAATACATCCAAGAGGAGTAGATGGCAGGAAATAATCAAACTCAGGGCTGAAGTCAACCAAGTAGAAACAAAAAGAACTGTATAAAGAATCAATTAAGCCAGGAGCTGGGTCTTTGAGTAAATCAACACTATTGACTAACCAGAGGGCACAGAAACAGTATCCAAATTAATTAAATGAGAACTCAAAAGGGAAACATAACAACAAAAACTGAGAAAATTCAAAAAATTATCAGATCCTACTACAAAAGCCTATACTCAACAAAACTGGAAAGTCTGGATGAAATGGATAATTTTTTAGATGAGTGTCAGGTACCAAAGTCAAATCAGGAGCAAATAAGCCATCTAAACAGTCCCATAACCCATAGAGAAATAGCAGCAGTCATTAAAAGTCTCCCCACCAAAAAAGCCCAGGACCAGATGGTTCTAGTGCCCAATTTTAACAGACCTTCAATGAAGACCTAATGCCAATTCTCTTCAAACTATTCCACAAAATAGAAACAGAATGAATACTACCCAATTCCTTCTATGAAGCCAAAATTATGCTCATACCTAAACCCCACAAAGACCCAACAAAGAAAGAGAACTTTAGATCAATCTTCCTTATGAATATTGATGCAAATATACACAATAAAATTCTAGCAAACAGAATCCAAGAACACATCAAAACAATCATACATCATGATCAAGTAGTGAAAGTACTGTATGACAAAAACTTCAAATTCCTAAAAAAGAAAATTGAAGAAGATCTGAGAAGATGGAAAGATCACCCATGCTTATGGATAGATGGGGATTAACATAATGAAAATGGCCCTCTTACCAAAAACAATCAACAGATTCAGTATAATCTCCATCAAAATTCTAACACAATTCTTCACAGACATGGAAAGAGCAATTCTCAGGTTCATATGGAAAAACCAAAAACCCAGGATAGCCAAAACAATTCTTAACAATTAAAGATCTTCTGGGGAATCACCATCCCTGACCTCAAGGTACACTACAAAGCAATAGTGATTTTAAAAATATGAATGGTATTGGTACAGAGACCAACAGTTAGATCAGTGGAATAGAACTGAAAGTAAACCCACATACCTATGGACTTGATCTTTGACAAAGAAGCCAAAAATATCTAATGGAAAAAAGGAAGCATCGTCAATAAATGATGCTGGTCTAACTAGTGGTCTATATTTAGGCAAATGAAAATATATCCATATTTATCATCTTGTACAAAACTCAAGTCCAAGTGTATCAAGGACATTAACATAAAACTAGATACACTGAATGTAATAGGAGACAAAGTAGGAAAGAGCCTCAAACTCATTGCCACGGGTAGGGGGGGATTTTCTGAACTAATCACCAATGGCTCAGACTCTAAAATGAAGAATTGATTAATGGGAACTCATGAAACTGAAAAGCTTCTGCAAGGGAAAAGGATATATCAGAAACCTACAGATTGGGAAAAAAAAAACATCATCTCTAGCCCTACATCCAATAGAGGGCTCATATCCAAAATATATAAAGAACTCAAGAGCTTCACCTTCAAAAAACCCAAACAACCCAATTATAAAATAGGGTATGGTGCTAAACAGTGAATTCACAACAGAAGAATCACAAATGGCTGAGAAGCACTTAAAGAAATGTCCAAAGTCCTTAGTCATCAGAGAAGTGCACATCAAAATGACCCCGAAACTCCACCTCGTACCAATTAGAATGGCTAAGATCACAAACTCAAGTGATAGAACATGCTTGCCAGGATGTGGAGAAAGGAGTACTCCTCCATTGCTGTTATGATTGCAAACTGGTACAACCACTCTGGAAATCAGTCTAGCAGTTCCTCAGAAAATTTGAAATAGTTCTACCTGAAGATCTAGCTATACCACTCTTCGCCATATACCTAAAAGATCCTCCACCATACCACAAGGATATGTGCTCCACTGTGTTCATAACAGCCTTGTTTGTAATAGCCAGCATCTGGAAACAACACAGATGTCCCTCAACCAAAAATGGATAGAAAAGATGTAGGTCATTTACACGTGAAATACTACTCAGCTATTAAAGACGAGGACATCATGAATTTTACAGGCAAATGGGTGGAACTAAAAAATATCCTGAATGAGGTAACCCACATTCAAAAGGAAATGGTATGTACTCACTAATAAGTGGATGGATATTGCCCAAAGTACAGAATACCCAAGGATAGCACCCACAGACTGGAAGAAGTGTAACAAGCAGAAATGCCAAAGTGAGGATGCTTCAATCTCACTTTAAAGGGGGAAGAAAATAATCACAGAAGGCAGAGGGAGTGAGAGACCTGGATTTGAGAGGAGAGGGACAAGTAAAAAGGGGAACAGGATCAGGTATGGTGTGGGGAGTCGAGGGGAAAGGTGAAGCTCAGAGAGTCAGAAGAATGAATGGAAATGAGTGTTTCTAGGACATGGGAGCCGGGGTGGGGGCCCCTCTAGAAAGTACCAGAGATCTAGGAGGTGAGAGACTCTCAGGACTCAGTGAGAGTGACCTTAACCCAAATGCCCAGCACTGGGTATAGAGAAATTAAAGAGTCTACCTCTAGTAAATAGGCAGAGCCTCAAGTGGAGGAATGGTGTTACTAATCCACAGTCAACATTTCTGACCCATAATTGTTCCTGTCTAAAAGAACTACAGTGACAAAAATGGAGAAGAGACTGAGGGAATGGAGGTCCAATGACCAGCCCAACTTGGGATCCATCTCTTGGCTGGGCACCAAGGCCTGGCATTATTACTGATGCTATGATGTACTTACAAAGGGAAGCCTGACATGGCTGTCCTCTGAGAGGCCCTACCAACAGCTGACTGAGACAAATGGAGATACTTACACCCTAACATTGGACTCAAGTTGGGAACCTCTGTTGTTGAAGTAGGAGAAGGATTAAAGAAAGCTGAAGAGGAGAGGGACCCCATAGGAAGACTAGCAGTCTTAGCTAACTCAGATCTCAGGGAGCTCCCAGAGACAGACACCAACCAGGAGCATACATGGGCTGGTCAGAGCCCCCTGCCACATATACAGCAGAGGTCTCCCTGGTCTGCCATCAGTGGAAGAAGATGTGCTTTATCTTGGAGAGATTTGAGGCCCCAGGGAAGGGGGAGACCTGGTGAGGAGGGGAAGCACCCTCTTTGAGTCAAGGGGGCGGAGGAGTGGGATGAGGAACTGGGAGACAGGAAACTGAGATGGGGAATGACTGAAATATAAATAAATAATTAAAATTAAAAAATTTAGACTATAATTAAATCACCCCTCCTTCTCTTATCTCCAAACCTTCCCATATAGTCCTCCCTAATTTCTCATTAATTGCTGTAGCATACATGTTTATATGCATAAATAGAACCTGCCCAGTCTGTATAATGTTTCTCGTGTCCTTTATCCTCCTTGCTTTTGAATACTGGAAAAATTTGAAGGTTTGTGAATTGTATTGCTTTGGTGATTTTTCTCCAAACATTCATACCTAATGTAAACATGCTCACTGAATTTTACTATAAGCTTGGAATTTGTCTCAAGTTTTTAAACATAAAAAGCGTTTTACTTTTTTTTTTGATCTTGTGTGCTATTTGTTTTATTTTTCAGATTACACACACACAAACACACACACACACATGTATGTATATTAGTTCTGTGACTATTTCTAGGAACATCTCTTCTCATTCCCACTTTCATTGACTATTTAAAGTAGTTAAATAAAATCATTATGAAGTGAGATACACCAATTTTAAGCCATCTCCAATGATAAGTTTTTAGAAATAATTCTTGTTGTCAGCTAGCTATGAAGCACGAAAACATTACCACCATCTGACCAATTTGACCTCATGGTAAAAAAATTATGTGTCTTGGTTTTCTAGTGTATGCAATGTATTATTTTGCTGATAATGTAATCAGGTTTCTGTGTTGTTTCTTAGTGTGCGTGTATGTGTGTGTGTTTGTGTATGTATGTGTGTGTGTGTGTGTGCTTATAGCACAAAGTAAATCCAACTCTCAATTCTGAAAAATAAAAAATTTAGGACAACCAATACTATTTTTATATTTCTCTTATCTTTATAATTTTCTGCTACTGTAAATTAAAGTAGTTGCAACAATGTTATGTTCATGCTAAAGAAAAATTCTCTTTTTCTGTATTGGTAAGGTTTTTCTAGACATGACATTCGGATCTGGAGGACACACAAAAGCCATTCTGCAGAAGGAACCAGATGTTACTGTCTATGCCTTAGACCGAGACCCAGTGGCTTATACTATAGCTGAGCAGCTTTCAGAAGTGTATCCGTAAGTAATACTCTATTTAATACTAGTGTTGAGGTTTACTTACCACGTTTGATTTACCTCCCTAAAATTTACTTTCTTTTGAATGTTGATCTATTTTTTTCTTACTGGCTATTTTATACCCATCCAAGCAAAAGGAGGAATTAATGTGAAGAATGTTTTCAGTGCCTCTTAAATTAATGGCGTTGATGCATGTATTCTTTCTAAATCTGTGGAATTAAAAATACAAAAATTTCTAGTATGCGAGATTAACAATATGTGGAAATTTTCTACAAAAAATATTTTGATAATTGACATAGTGTCAGGAAATCACTGCTTTTAGCTGTATTTAGTGATGTTAGTATCTAGTGTGTACTGCCTACCAAACTGAAGCCAGTTGAGATTAACCTTGAGATTAGAAACTCAATGCTTCCTTGGCAATATATGAAGCCAGCTTTTCAAAATATTATACAACTCAATACAATGCAAAAATTTAGTATTTACTTTCGACAAGTTTAAAAGAATAAAATATGAGATCCTATAGTGTTTATACATATCTCACAATAATACACCTCTGTTTTCTGAATTCTTCCTGAAATTGACATACAGAGTGATTTATCATTTTGCTAGAACTAGTTGGTCACCTTTAAAATAAATAAATAGGACCACAGGGATGGCTCAGCAGGTAAGTGTACATACCTCCACCCCTGACTACCTGATTTCGACCCCCACATGATGGAATGACAGAATCAACTTCCACAAGTTGTCCATAGATCTCTAATGTCTCCATACATGCCATGTCATGTACACTCACATGAACAAGCACATGTGCGTGTATGCGCAAAAGTACACACAGACACACATAAACACACACACACACACACACATGCACACGGCTTAAGGAACATAAAAGAGAATCATACAGTAATATCTATATAGTATGGTATTTACAGGACTTTATTTTCGAACAGAAAGTGTTCTATAGCTTAGGTGAGTGTTTCTAAGTTTAAGTACTGTTTTCAAGAATGAGGATTCTTATTCTCTCATGCTCTGCACCTGGAATTAGGAAAACTGACTAGAATTTGACTTTATGTCAACTTGTTATTATTAGTTACAACTATCGAACAATAAAATGGTATCTATGGCAAAACAGCATAGTATGGTATGGGAATTGTATCCAGAGTCTAAGAATAGAGACATGTCTAGGTCTGGTGGGTAATGCTTCCCACTGCTTCTGCTCACAGGCTTCACAGATCTCAAGAGGAAGACTCTCTTTCAATGAAATTGTCAGGAATGTGTATTCCTCTGAAAGTCCATCAGCTTGACCATATTTTCCATTTTCTTGCTTAAAATAAGAGCATGTGTTTCAGCTACACAAATCATTCTCTGTTTCTGTAATGTAATATAGATATATTTATTTTATGAGGATTTTACTTTACCAAGTAGAATATCTCCCACTTGCAGATGTGGAAACTATTAGTGTTAGACATATAAATATTTCAAATAAATATTATTCAGCTAGCTATTTTTGAAAGTTAAATAAAAGAATATAAGGGAAATAATTTTCATTTAAATTTACTTATTCATTTGTGTGTATTTGCATTACATGCCATAGTGCACATATAGAGGTGATAAAATTTTGAGAGGAAGTCATTTCTAGAAATACTGTATGTTTGAATGTCTGGTTTATCTTCTTGAAATAAGCAATCACAATGTGTGTTAAACCACACAACAGAATTAATTGTCATTTTAACACCAACATCTTTTGAAAAAATAACTGTAATTACTTCTCTTCACATAGTTATGTTGCTCTCATTTTTAAACACTATACACTCCAGAAAAATTTCATATTCTCCACTTTGTTAAAACTAAGCTAGAAACCAGCATTTTCTCTGAAAACTAAACAATTCATGCAATTGGAGAATTTTCTGGTAACCAATTTTAGCTCTTTCAGAAAAGATGATATGTTAGATTTCCTGCTGTTAGAAAGCTAGACTCTTCCTGACTAACTCTGCAGATTCAGCTGAGGAAACACATTTAAATTGGAGCAGCAGGACACTCACTTTAGGCTTAACTCATTGGAAGATAGATGTTGAAGGTAATTTAAAAACACATAGGATTATTTTTAATTGCTTGAGGAACAATATGTGTTCCATATATGAAGTTCAAAAAATATAGAAGTGCTTGAAGAAGGAAATAAAAAATATGCCATTATTGGATTATAATTTTGAAGCAGATTTTTGAAAGGTAGGCATTTATTCCTTTCAGTATTTAAAAAATGTCTTCCCCAGCCTTGTAATTGAAGAATTTATTTATATGATACAATCTACTGAAAATTATCCAGTATATATCATCTTTTCCATAGATATTTGCTATATACCTTTTCTTTTTGTTAAGGTACTATTATTCAATAGTTGTCAAATTTATGTAAGAAGTAAAAAAAAAAAAGGACAAGTTTTAACTTCATGGGTTGAGCCTGCTTCTTGAACAGTTTCAACCAATTGGCAATGTCTAGAAATAATTTATTTATGTTCTCTAGCAAAGCCAAGACAGGAGCGTCTGGTTTTGCACTGGAGCTCAGATCATGGTGCCAGGAAGCTGAAACAGAGACGCCTACACTATCTAAAAAACCCCTTCCTTTGGATATTCCATCTGGCCCTGGGCTATAGGATGAGATTCACCACATTCAGGCAGGTTCTTTCCTATTAGTTACTACACTGGACCCAGATGTGTTTCACTAAATTACATGGTTCTCAGTAACATTAAGTCAGTAAATTTAACCATCATCAATGATAATATCTTCCAGACAGTGATAATTCTTAATCTTATAAGTGTTCTAACTCCTCTCCAATTTTTCGCTCCATTAGCTTTACGTAGCATATACAGTTTCAATAAAATGCAAACATTATTAAAATAGTTCCCTAATTTAAATACTTTGGCGCCTTTACATTGATCTTAAGTTCAAAATCTTGAAGAGGGTCACGCATGATTTAACTCACTAATGTGTCTCTTCTTTTTCATCTGTTCTGATGACTTGTTTAGTATAGTTCTTTAAAATGTGCTATTTGCTTTGCTGTTAAAGATCTTTGAATATTCTGTTCTCACTACTTATAAACACTCTTCTTCTGTTCTAACATTCTTCCTTCCTTTACCAAGATAACATTCATCTAATCATGGCTGGAATTCATTTCCTCTGGAAATCATCAGAGATCTTCTAGACTAGAGTAATACTGATATCGTATTGCCTTAGAACACACTGTACTTATTAAGAGTCATGATTACAACCATAGTTAAATATTTTATTAAATTATCTGATTCTTGTCTATTTTGCATTACAGTGTAAGCTCGGACAGAAGCTACATGTATTAATTTCTTTATAGCTCTCAGAACTTGGAAATTTTTCTAAAAACTCTTTAGTACAATAGATGCTTATGAAATAAGCATGTTTTTCAAGGCTTGGGATTTTTAAACTAGAGTTCAGTGATTTTATTTTATTTTTTAAAATTTTATACTGGATAAACTATAGTGAAAGGCAACTAATCAACACTATAGAGCATTTGAAAAACTGTATGGAAACCTAATATTGTAAAAGATTCCTAAAATATGTGCATAGAAGAAGGGAATCTAAATTGAGTCACAATATAGTAGGGATATATGCCTAGTCTATACATTATGTACCACCAAGTAAAACATCTAGTGCCAGAAATGAATTACACCTTGTTGAGTCATTTGACAAAGATTTTCCATGGAGTCCCCCAAACATCCAAGGCTTTTGCCAAGGCAATCCTTTGCTTCCTACAACATGATGATAAGGCCCTATTGCTGAAGGCAATACTGAAGCTTTATACCTACTGAATAGCCTTCATGGTACTAGACTGTATCCTGCATGCTACCTGAGGCGAAAGGGAAGCATGGATCATCATGCTACAAATCCTGCAACCTACAGCAGTGACATCCCTGCAACGCATACTGGTGCAATGATGTCACAAATGTTATGGGGGAAGCCAACCACATCTTTTTTGGATTCACTCTATGAATTAGAACCTATGCCTAAAACTGTTAAAGTGGCCAGGAATCTGAGACTTGATAAGCCATGAACTGACCGCATGTACAAGGAAGGCATGGATAGGTTCAAGTCAGACTTGGTGCCCAGCACTGCGACAGGAAAGTGAACACACTTTCTAGTCTTGTTCACCAAAGAAAGAAGCTATATCTAACACATGTTCATATTCCCAAAAATTATCTCAGGGCTTAGAAAAATAATACTCATTATACTTTTGATATCTAATGATTATTAAGGTTTAAAGAAAGCAGAAACTGATGGTATTGTAGAAAGACAAGTTCTAATATATTTTTGCCTGGAAAGACCTGTTTACCTAGAGAATTTGATCACCTTGAACACTGCAGTCCTTTAACCGGTTTTGTATTGTTTTATGCACTTTGAAATAAGGTAGAAGTGAAACATAGACACTAAGAGGAAAGGACACATGGTTCAGAGTGGGATGAGATATCAAAGAAAGAAGTAAGATCTAATGTCACTACTATACTCAAAACACTTATTGCATGTGACACAGGAAATATTTAGCTTTGTTCTTCAAGTGCAATTTTAATAGCAGCTTGGAAAATTGGTGATCGATACACTCAGGAGTTTTCCATATCTACATATATAAAATGCAATTCTTTTTCTAGTTTTCCAGGTTAACCCACATCTTGAATTTCTCAAGGGTATGCTATATTGTTTCCATTTGCTATCATATCTTTTATCTTTCTTCATAGTGATTTCTACTCCTGGAAGATAACTTATATTTATATCATGTTTATATCATTTCCTTGACAGCTGGCTTGTGTTTACAAGCAAATGAAAGACACTATCAGGAAAGCAGAACCAAGGGGAGTGAAATTAGCCACTGCTTTAGCTATGGCCACCATCCTCACTAAAGACCTCTACTCATGTTGCTCCTGCTGATGTCATTCTGTCTTTTGGGGATCCAGGCAGGTCTATTTGCCCTGGATTCACTTTTCTTCTTAAATTTAAGATATTTCTTCATCTTTCTTTTGTTCTTAAATACTTTCATGGAGCTCCCTGACCAGTCTGAGGGATTTTTTTTTTTTTACAGTTTTAAGTATGACTCTATTAAATTATATCACTGTCTTTTTTTATGACTTACTTTTTACAATTCATTCATTATAGCATTTCCATACACACTATAGATATGACATAGCTCTTACTACCTTGAAACAAAGTATTTGTTATTACTCACAAGTGCCACCACAAATTAAGTTTGTTGGCACTCACTCTTAGAACTGGGCAGGACTGCTTAGTTCTTTACTTGAGATTACAGCCACTTACTCCCTTCTGCCCTCCTCCCTGGAACTACACAATAATTCTGCCCACTACATGTAGTCTGGGGAGAGTGGAGTGCTCTTTTTTTTTTTTTCAGGACTTAATAGGTGTCCCCTATGCTAGAGTTGGGATTTTTAGGGTTTTGAGTTCATGCATTCTCCTAAAAATAACCCTTCCCATTCCTATAAGTGGGTAAACCGTTAATGAAGTCGTATTGGTTTACCATCTGAAGTTCAGGGGAATCATTTCTTAGATTTTATATGGAGGAATTAGCATTTTTCATATCTCTCTTTGAACATAAATGCAACACTATAACCTTGTACATTGGACCTGCTCCTACTCCCAGCACATTCCCCCACCCCTTCTCATTCTGCCTGTATTTGTGCAGGTGAGATGGCGCATTCCATTTTCTGCCACTGGACTATGTGCCTGTTCTATACCAACATTTTACTGTTTCTATTACTGTGATCCTGGAATAATCTGAGATGGGTATCTGTGGTGATGCCTTCTGTAGTTCTCTTTTATCTTGAGATCAGTTTTCTAACAAGAGGCCTTTGTGCTTCCAGATGAAATTTAGAAGGATTTTTCTCTATTTCTGATCTTTTTGGTCATTTTTTTCTCCATTATTCTTCCCTTGTGCCCTGAACAGCTCATGTATTATGAAGTTTTTATTTTTTCTGTGCATAGAGCAAAAGGAAAACTGTTTGGATAGGGCAGTGAGAGGGCTTCCAGGGTATGGAGTAGTATGGAGATTGGCAAAAGAACAATGTATGCATAAAAATGTCCTAATAAAACACATTATTGTAATGCTATCTTTTAAAACTAATTTTAAAAGTGTTCAAAGCAAGAAAAAGACAAAGAAAAAAAAAAAGAAACCACCTCCTTCCATGAGTCTTCTGTTATTTGACTCTTTTCTTCTGTATGTACATGCTGCTGACTTCCTGGGATATATATTTGCCTCACTGAAGAATGTTTAAGGTTTTCTCTTTTACTTTTAGCCTTTGGTTCCAAAGTCTAAAATTTTTGAAAGGCTAATTCTTGACTCACTGTTATTATGTACAACATTACAGAGATGATTATTTAGCTCATTACTAACACAGGAGGGGAAGCTTTGCTTATTGCAAATAAATTACAGTTTTTATTTTCTAACAAATGCAAATGTCACTGAAGACTTATATTGTAATACCTCTACACTAGCTCGCAATTAGTGTTATAGATTTACTCATAGAATATTTGGCTTAAAAGTTTGGAAAACTGATTCATGGAATTTAACATGCATATTTGAAATGCAAATTATATTTATATTATGATAACTATGAGAAAATGAATTACCTCCTCACCAAATTGAGATAATCCATTTTCATTGCCTACGTCATGTGAACATACCCATATGGTAGAAGATTAGAATAGCAGCAGCTTGCTCGTTATAACACTAGCTATACCTAGAAAGACTTCATTTTATCTTGGGTAAACAGTATATATTTAGAGTCATATTTTATTACATATGAGAAAATTTTAGAAGAACTCTTTATGTTTTCAATTCAAAGCTATTAAAAGAATGAAAACAATAGTTATATTTTCTCTAACATCATAGCCTGATTAAATTAAATTGAGTGTGCTCTAATTACATGTGTAATCCTCTTGTTCTTTCTACTCCCATTTTTGCTTGATATTTAAAATAAAACTGAAACCAACAGCTGCTGAATAGAATTATGTAGTTTAGTATTGTGGCTCTTCCCCCAATCCTCCCCACACCCCTAGAGAGCATAATATATGTTCAACACACAATTCAGTGTCCATTTTACTGCTGGCTGTGTATGAGGTCATCGGCTTGGCTTGGAGAATGTTCATAAGCCTAAGATCAGATCTTCATAGTGCCAAGAATGCTCATTATCTAATAGATGATAAGCTTCTGCAAGACTGGGAATGTGAATCTCCATGGTAGGAAGTCTCATGTATATTCTAAAGCTAAATTTAAATTATGTTTGGAATGTATACTCTTATTTTCTCCATTACTTATTTAATTCAATTCAGGCAACTATATTTTGGGGCACATATTAAAGCACCTCTTGGGAGTTTCCCTAGATAAAAAGATCAACATAATCCCTTTTACTCCATCAGGAAATACAGATACTAAGTAAGTGTTTACAAGAGGGTAATGAGCTTTAGAATCAGAAAGTCTAAGGTGTTAAGGAAATGTGCTGAGTATATTACAAAGCTGGCTGAACATTATAATGAAGGACCAACACCTTTGCAATATATGTCATTTAGTAATTAAATATATCAGGATTTCTAAAGTAATTTATAAAGTACATTTCATATTAACACGACTACTGTCTTGCAACATAATTTCAACAATTACTTTTACACAATTGTATGTATTCTGTAGACTCATAGCTGGATTTTCTGCGCTAAAACTTTGAAGTGATATTAGTTAATTGCTACACTTCAGGAAATTTCTAACCTTTTCTTGGGTATGAAAGGGTTTATTTGTAAGACATATTGTTACTAAGAGAATGTTTATCTTTTTTCTCCCGGAATCTCAACAGCAATTCCCATGTTAGAGGCTTCCCCAAAAAGCTTGTCAAAATATTTCCACCCACACTCTGAATACCTAATAGGGCTTGACCTATTTTTCCCCTTATTAATATAGCAGATGCACATCATTTGGAAAAAATAGATGAGAAAGAGGTATCCTAAGCTTGGCATTTCAAATATTTATGTACATGGATCCAAGAAATTATAACATGAATCAAAATTAATCTTTATTTCTAAGTAAATCATCTAAATATATCAGAAACTCATATCTGGCTTAATCAGTATGGTGATGTCAGACTTAGCAGCCCTTTTTTTAACTCCATCTTACATAAAATCTGAGTACCTTGTGTCACTGTGGACCTTGTCCTCCTTCCTTTATATCTGGATTCATTGTCTTTCTTCCCTTCTGAACCACGTGACCAAATTCCTTACTGGTTCCTTTCTTCTCTCCCTATAATACTTGTTTTTTGGGGCTCATTCTACAAATATATTTCTGTCAGTAATCTCTGTGGCAAGATTTGTTTCCTGCTCATTGTATTTGCAGTGGAGCTCGGTGATGGTGATTGGGCAGTAAAAGAGGTAGGTGGAGATGAGTGTTGGGAGGAGGAAGGAAAGGGAGAAGGAGGGAAGAAGGAAGCAAGATGAAGACGTACATGTCTCTAGGAGTCTTGGGTAGTTATTTATATTAAAGGGTTAGATATTGGGTTAACAATTCTGATTGTGTGAGCGTCCTGTGTATTGAGCATTTGCTAATATATAAATCTATTGGATAATCTTAACCATTAAGAGTCTTATTTCTACCGGGTACTAGAATTGTTGTATCTACCGTATGTGGCTGGTTCTTATTCCCTGGGTTTTGGGGCATGGACTCTAAGGAGATGATCGGTGGAAGCAACAGCCACGCTAACTTTTCGTGGGTCCCGGGTGGTACTCCTGGCAAGCCAGTGCCTCTGTTTGAATGGGAACTTAGAGCGGTAACATGGTGGTGACCAGGGAGCAGTAGCAGAGGAGCCACGCAGCCGCTTTTTTCCAATACTTCCCCAACAATACTTCTCAATTGTCAGCATAAAAATCTATCTGAACATTGTTGTTTCTCATCCCTAGTCCCAGCACTTCCAATAATAGGTATCTCTGCATTCTTTTATCTCCTAGTTATGTTTAGTTGTTATGGACTACCTAAGATGCAGACTTCCTGTGTTGAGCTATGTATTGTTCAGACATACTGGAAAGTAAAAAATGTGCTTTTAAAAAAAGCATTCATTCAGATGTCTATTCTATTTCCCCTTCTCAGTGAGATTCAAACATCCCATATAGGTTAATTCTTGTTACTTTGCTTCTTTGGGTCTGTGGTAGCATAGTTATTCTAATACCTTATGGCTAATATCTACTTATAAGCAAGGATATACCATGTTTTTCATTCTGTGTCTGGGTTACATCACTCAGCATGATCTTTTCTAGTCCCATCCATTTCTCTGCAAATTTCATGATGTCATTGTTTTTAATCGCTGAGTAGTAATCCATTTTGTAAATGTACCACATTTTATCAATTCTTTGGTTGAAAAATATCTAGCTTGTTTCCAGTTTCTGGTTATTATGACTAGAAGTCTTACAGCTGATAAACACCTTCAGGAGAGTGGCTGGATACAAAAGTGACTAAAAAAACCAAATCATTAGCTCTCCTACATATAAACAATAAGCAAGATGAAAAAGAAATTAGGGAAACAACACCCTTCACAGTAGCCACAAATAACATAATATCTTGGTGTACCTCTATCCAAGCAAGTGAAAGATCTGTATGACAACAACATCAAGTCTTTGAAGAAAGAAATTGAACAAGATATCAGAAAATGCAAAGATCTTCCATGTTCATGGATCCATAGGATTAACAGTACAAATGCCCATCTTACCAAAAGCAATCTACAGATTCAATGCAATTCTCATCAAAATTTCAACACAGTTCTTCATGGACCTTGAAATAACGGTACTCAACTTCATATGGAAAAACAAAAACACAGGATAGTTAAAATAATTCTTTACAATAAAAGAACCTCTGGAGGTATTAACCATGCTTATGTCAAACTCTACTACAGAGTTATAGTAATAAAAACCTGTTCGTATTGGCATAAAAGTCAACAGGTTGATCAACGGAATTGAGTTAAAGACCCAGAAGAAAACCCATATACCTATGGACACTTGATATTTGACAAAGAAACCAGAAATTTTACAGTGGAAAAAGGAAAGCATTTTCAACAAATACTGCTGGTCTAATCCATATGTAGAAGAAAGCAAATAGATCTATGTCTATCACTCTGCACAAGACTCAAGTCCAAGTCAACATAGAATGAAATATTCTAATCTGATAAAAAAAAAAACAAATGCATAGACACAGAAGACAATTTCCTGAACAGAACACCAACAGTTCAGGCGCTAAAATTAATAATTATTAAATGGGACCCCATGAAACTGAAAAGTATAAGTCAAAGTTCACTGTCAAAAAGACAAAATGACAGCCTCGAGATTGGGAAAATATCTTCACATCAGACAAAGCACTTATATCCAAAATCCATAAAGAATTCAAGAAACTAGACATCAATAAACCAAATAACCCAGTTAAAAAATAGGGTACAGATCTAAACTGAGAATTCTCAAAAGAGGAATCTCTAATGGGCAAGAAGCACTTACAGAAATGTTCAACATTCTTAGTCATCAGGGAAATACAAATCAAAACTACTCTTGAGATTCCATCTTACACCTATCAGGATGTCTAAGATCAAAAACTCAAGTGACAGCTTATGCTGAGAAGGATGTAGAACAAGGGGAATACTCCTCCATTGCTGGTGGAAGTACAAAATTGGCCAACTACTTTGGAAATCAGTTTGATGGTTTCTCAGAAAATTGGGAATTGTTCTACCTCAAGATCTACTCCTGGACATTTACCCAAAATACGCCCCACTGTTCCACAGGGACACTTGCTGAACCATGTTCTATTTTGATTGTAAATAATTGCATAAATATTAGCATTTTGTTGATTGTTCTTGATGACAATACCCATATTATAATTTTGATTAACAGGAGAGGACTATAGGATCTGTTCTCTGCTTTTGTCAAAGTGTTCAGCTGGTGATCCTCAATGTTTTGTAAGGGTGTTCTGCAGAAGGTGGTGATAAGCTGTTTCAGTACATAATCCCAGAGAACCCAACCAGTACAACATTTGGTTGGCTGTACTGACTCAGTTCTTTCTCTTGTTGAGTAAATACTGTATGTTTTAAAAGATAATTGTACTAGGTAAACTTTATGACCCAACTGACACTATCGTCTTCTTAATTTACACCATTACACTATGATCTCCTTAACTTACTGTTTTCTTAATAAGTTTACAAGCAGAGTACTTAGATGTCTGTAGAAGTTTCAGATGATTAGACTTAGTCATCATGGTTTCTTTTACATGAACATTTTCTCTTAGTAACAAAAGAAACATTTGCTGCAGTTAAAATCATCGAAGTAGAAGAACACCTCAAAAGCAGATGTGTTATTTGCCTGTATTTCTGTCATTTAAGATCCTATTGTGTTGATACCTGATTTGAGGACATGGTATTATTTATAAAATAATATCATTTGAGGGTCTTGAGAGATGGTTCAGCAGTTAAGAGTAGTCATTGCTCTTACAGATGACCCAAATTCTGTTTCCAGCATGCACATAATGGTTCACAGTGATCCCAGTCACTAGTAATATAGCATGCAATGCCTTTTTCTGACATCTGATGGCACCATGCATGTAAATGACACACATACATTCATATATAGATACAATACATTCATGAGCATAATGTATATAGTTTAATTATATTATTTGGGACATTGTTTGAGAGGAAACCATTTTATTCTGTTTTTCTTTTTTTCTTCCCTTTAGTAAGTGTTACTAGCATTCCAATTCCTAAGATGCTAGTATAGGAGCTTAGTCAAATTAATAGTTATATTATGGAAACTCTGCTGACCTTTGAAGACCCCTTCTGACTATTTAGTGTAACTTCAGGGTGTGTGTGTGTGTGTGTGTGTGTGTGTGTGTGTGTGTGTACACATGTGTACACGTACACTCATGTTAAAATCTGGAGGTTGACATTGGCTGTTGTCTTCTTCTGTCATTCTCTCCCTTATGTTTTGAGATAAGGTTTCTCATTTGACCTAGAGCTCATGGATTTGGCTTAAGTTCCTGACTAATGCATTATAGAAATCATCCTGTCTTTATCTCCTAGTTCTAGGAAGTCAGACATACTGACATTCAGCTTTCACAAGGATGCTGGGGGTCTAAATTTGGCCCTTATACCTGTGTGACAATCATTTTACCCACTGAACCTGTAGTGAGATCACCTGTCATTCTAGATATTCCTGATTTACTTTTTGTCTCTTTATTTCATTAGTCTGGCTAGACCTTACTTATCTTGGTTCTTGTTAAAAAATTTGCTTTGTTCCACTGATTTTTAAAATATATATTTCATTAATCTTTGCAAATTTCCATTAATGCTAGGATTTTAGATATACAATGCCATGCCCAGCTTCAGTTCACTTTGTTAAATATGACCAATGCTTTCTCTGTTTACCAACACATTTACTATAGTTTGTATTTACTGTACGATGTATATTGTATTTATTCATTGTACACATGATGATTTTCATCTAGTACTGTATTTCTTTCTCCGACACACTTTCATCTTTTCTCCACAGTTCATTTGGTGAAAACAATCTTTCAATCTTTGCATCTTCTACAGTGACTCTATTTGTTATGTGTTTTGAAAGATACTCTCACCCAGTGTAATATTCTGGCTTGAAAATTGTTTTTGGTTTTGTTTTTCTCCTTCTATTCTTACAATATGTTTCTCTAACTGTCTTGCAGATCATATTATTTCTGGCAGAAAGATTTCATTATTTTTATATTTGTTATACTATACATAATGCATTTTAAGACTTTTGTTTATGATGCAGTTTATGTAATGTCATTATGATAAGCCTTGTTAGAGTTTTCTGTCTCCTGTGCTTAAATCTTTGAAGTTCTTAGCATTCAGCTGTCATTTAAATGTCTGTGTCCCATTTCTTTTAGGTGTTTTCTGCATGCATTTGATGATTTTACATTGTCTTTCTCTTCACCAGTGTATTCTTTTTAACATCTCTCCTGGATGGGTAGTCTTTTGGGACTGTTTTCTTTCCCTGTATCTTGTTCCCTAATTTTTTGTTCGATATTGTCTAATCTTAGGGGATCTCATCATGTATTATTCATCTCAAAAAGTATAATTATCACCCTTAGAAGTATGACTTTTAAATAGCCTTCAAATTTAATTAAAACAGTAATTCTCTGGTTTGCAGTATATATGTTATGATAGTCTGCTTGTGCCAGCTACTTCTATTATCTTTGTATTCTCTAGGTCCTTGGTTAGTTTTTTAAGATTGTTCTTCATCCTAGCCCATCATCTATACCTTTTTTCTGTGCCAAGAGTTCCTCAGTAAGATAGTTATCAGCCATCCATAAGCTCCCTGTACATGATTCTTTAGAACCTTCTTGTGTGATTGCTTCTTGTTGAATATTTTTTCTCTCCTCTGTTTCCTTTCTCCAACCCCCACCATATGCCTCTTGTTGCTCTTTCTTTCAAATCATGGCCTCTGTTTTCATTAACTGTTGTTACATGAATTTATGTGTATGTATGCATATACATATATATATACATATATATACATAAATTTATACATACATACATTTAGAAATATATTTTTTTCTAAACACACAAATGCAACCTGTAAAATCTATATAATATGCTTGTGTGTATGCTTTCAGTTTTGGCCATTTGGCATTGGTTAACTAGTTGGTGTTCTCTTCCAGTGAGAAGAGTAGTTCTTCCGCTCTTAGCCTTCCGTAGTTACCTACAGTTCTTTGTGTATGTTTGAGGCTTCCTGTCCTTTTTTCTGCACACATTAGTATATATACTGAATTATCCTTGTCCAACTCATGTTCAGCCATACGGTTTGGTGAGTCTTAATAAGTGTAGTCTCTGAGAATCCTTGGAGACAGTCTCATAGAAAACTCCATGATCCTCTAGCTCTTACCATCATTGCCCCCTCTTCTATAGTTATCCCTGAGCCTTAGGTGTGGAAGTTGTTTTGTAGATGTACCCAATGGGACTAGGATTCACAACTCTGCATTTTGATTGGTTGTGGTTTCTGAAATGGTCTCCATCTGTTGCAAAGAGAATTTTCCTTGGTGAGGGAAAAGGACTACACTTATCTGTGAGTATATGGGCAAACATCCAGAGTGCAGCTAGTAGTAACGGACTTCTGTTTCTACATTTCATCTGAAGTGCAAAATATTTCCTTTTCTTTTTTCATTGTGATTGTTTTGTGACTAGAGGTTTAGTATTTACCAACATTTAAACCATTTGAACTAAACTGTGTTGCCTTCCTCTTTGCCTTCCTCTCTTTTTTGGTGGGGTTGACTTTTATTTTGGTTTCTTGAGAATGTATGGCAAAAGTAAAAAAAAAAAGTGTTGTTTTTATATTTCACATAATGAAAATTACTTTGTAATGGTATTTTGTAATTTATACTGTGGTGATTAGGACTAGGTTCAGGTAACACATATCTTTAATTTCACACAGCATAAAAGTACTCCAGTGTCTACCAAGCAGTCTTCAATACATATATTGGTTTGATAATCTCCTGAACTCATGCCTTTCCATCCACTCCTCTCTGCTTTTGTCTCTTAATTTCTGAAATTGTATTCTAGGAGATGTACCATTTTTTAGGTCACCTATGTGTAGCAGAAGAACCATTCTTCAATGGGAATCTTACACTGCTTACCATTTGACTGGATTAATGGGAAAATATAAGAGAATAACCTATAATTAACCATAAAATATGCAATTAGACTGACCATTCTACATGGTAATTGGCAGAACCTTAGGCAAATTAGTCTTTAGAAACTTTTTTTGTATTTGAAAATAAGGCTGTCTTAGTTATGGTTTCCATTGCTGTGAAGAGACACTATGACCAAGGCAACTCTTATAAAGGTTAACATTTAATTTGAGCTGGCTATGGTTTCAGAGGTTTAGTCCATTGTCCTCATGGTCGAAAGGTTGGCAGCATGCAGGCAGACATGGTGCTGGAGGAGCCAAGAATTCTACATCTTGATCTGAAGGCTACCAGGAAAGACACTGTCTCTTCAACACTGAGTAGAGCTTGACCTTAGGAGTCTCAAAGCACTCCCTGACAGTGACACACTTTCTCCAACACTTTCTACACCTTCTCTGGCAAGTCCATACTTCCTAATAGTGGCACTTTCCATGGGCCAAGCATATTCAAACCACCACAAAAGCTAAACTATTTTCATAAACATTTCCTGAAATTTAATTTATGAAATCTTGAGCTAAAGCTTTATACATGTTACACTTTTAACAAACTATACTTTAAATAATGATGATAACGATTTCTAGTTCTTTCTCATACCTTTGGGTACTTAGGTGTTACAATACCCCGTATTGTAATGTATAAATATACCATTCTTAGCTGGGTTTTTTTTTTCCCTGTTAGTTGAAACTTTATGATTCTTAAATCCAATCATTTCCTTGTTGCTTATATCTTGTTGGCGATTCCATTGTATTTACTAATGATGAAGTGGTAACTTTAAGTCATTAAGTCAGCAATGCTTGTCAGTGTATACATCGTGTTATGTAATTTTGCTTTCTTGCACAGGTGCATAAACAATGTTGCTCTGTGATGTTTCCTAATCTAGCACTATTCTAATAAGGCATTTTAGAACTGATATTTCTCCTGAAATTATTTGTTTCATGCATTTCTTTCTCTGATAAGTGGGAGCAGAGTAACCTAACTTCATTACTTGCTAGGTTGTATTCATAATGGAGTTAGCAAAATTGATTGAAAGAACAAAGCAACCTTCTGTTGGTTGATTTTATTTGTCTAAAAGTCATCTTCTGCTGTTTTCAGCTGTGAGAGAAGCATCTTCTGCCTCGTCAGTAGCATTCTAAAGTAGCATTCTTTCTACATTACTGATAAAATACATCCACTCAGCTGCCTGGTCAGCGTCAGCTTTCCTCTTCCTAGCTCACTGGCATTATTTGCAGTTGGAGTTTTAAGTGAAGAATTTCAGGGATTTCTCCAGATATTTTGGGAATGGTATGATTCTACAATTGATAACCTCAGATTATTATTTTTCTTTCATCTTTTTTCACAGCCTCTCCTTAGTCATGCCATGGTATATAACTTTGATTCTGTGAGAGTTTGTGATTGTCCAGCCTATTTGCTTGTCCAGACTGCACATACATGTTATTCATGGGGAGGGTAATTGCCAAACTCTTTTTTCATCCCAGACTTACCTCAATAGACGAGAATCATCCCTTTGAGGACCAGGCTCTGGCTGCTGAATGAGAAACTCCCTGTTTTGGATAAAATTTTGTTTCACTCTTCACAACTAATCCTCTTAGCAGTAAATGTTATAATTTAAAGTTGTCAGCATTGGGCTTACTAAGGATCTTAACTAACTTCGAATTTACAAACTTCTCTTTTAAAATAACCAATGTCTGCAACAGCGAGACGATTCAGCAGGTGAGGACAGTTACCACCAAGCCCGATGATGTTAGTTCTGTCACTCATTCCCATGTTATTATCAGAGAGACCTGCCACTTGCAGGTTGTCCTCTGATTTCCACATGTTTGTCATTGCATGCATTCAACTCCTCCCAAATGGGTAAATATGAATAACCACAAAGTGTAAATATAGAAGTAGTTATACATTGATGTTACTTTTCCACAAAGATAACAGTTTTCTAATGTAAACCAGTCTTTACTTTAGGTGTCTGAGATTCCCATGTAGGAAATTGAGTTAATTGAAGTGTAAAGACCAGCTGACTGTGAGCCCACCATTCCTGTCTGGGATCCTGGACTGTGAAGTAGCATGTGTTCTACTACTCTTTGTTTGGTGTTTTGTTTTTTTGGGTATGTTTTAGTTTAGTTTAGTTTAGTTTAGTTTAGTTTAGTTTAGTTTAGTT
>NW_021604618.1:13017639-13033911 GCF_004785775.1 Grammomys surdaster | reverse complement strand
TTTAGTTTAGTTTAGTTTAGTTTAGTTTAGTTTAGTTTAGTTTAGTTTTTATTGTGGATATTATGTGACCAGTTGTTTCAAGCTTATGCTGTCTTTTATATTCATTCGTATTACATTCATTCTCCCTCTGTCTCTCTCTGTTTGTCTTTCAAGCCTCGCCTCTAGCCCTGCCCATGCATGGGTGCTGTAGGCTCTGACCTCAGAGTCATTACCTCATTAATGATTCTTCCCAATTTCCTCTAATGCACTACTGGTTGTGATGCATCTCTAGCCGTTGCCCTTGGCCTTTTTCTTCAAGCTATTCTTTTTCAAAATTTGATACATTGGCTTTTGAAGCTATTGCTTTATTTGTCACTCTAGAATTTATATACTCAGGCCTAACCTTTTCTTTAAGCTCAGATCACATTTAATTTAATTAGATGCTTAAATATTGCTATTTAACATTGTTCCAAATGAAAAGATGCTTTGTTCCTCTGCAAATCATCCCTTCATTCCTACCTCATTAATAGGTACCTCATTGCTTGTGTAAAAAACAGTCATCCTCTTCTCTGCTCACTTCTCTACTACTCTAAAATTCTGCTTCTCTCATTTGTACTACCATAAGCTAAGAGAGACTACTGGTATTGCCAGCTTTGTTTGACTGCAGAAGCTCCTAATTTTGGCCTGTTTTTGTGAGCTTGATTCATCTACGTGACCTCATCTTTTTGAAGTTTCTTACTATTGTCGCAAGTATAGAATACAGTCTGTTATGAGAACGTGTCTGGTTTCTATTCCATCTCATGTCCAGTGTCTTACTTCTTAGCCCATCCTTTCCTGCATGCCTCCTTCTTTTCATTTGGCATCCAACACAACAGATTCCAGGTAAAATCTGTTTCAGCTCATTACCACTGAAACAGCCACATTCCCATTTCTCATCCTCATTTAATCCATTTATCCTCTTTTGTATGTATTTTTTTCACAAGGGAGTTTTTAAAAAATTGGTGTACATATTCATTGTACATGGTGCTATGTTTTATGAAGACAGTTTTAACTGTATATGTTGTACCAGTTATACCTGCTCACTGCTCCTTTGACAGTTTTCCTTCTAACTTTATATCACACACATTATTTTAATTTTGTATCTTTACCTAAAATCTAAAACCACATATATGAGGAAACATGATTTTCATCTTTATCATACTAGTTCATTTGTTTAATATGATTATGACTAATTATCTCCATCTTCCTACAGATGACATAGCTTTGTTCTTTGTGACTGAATAAATAAAATTCCATCATGTGTATAAACTATATATTCTCTTTGATTTTTTTCTGTCCAGGATTATTTATAAATTATTATGTATTTTGACATATATGAACTTTTTTCTTTATGATTTTTTCTCTTTTTTTGAGATAATTTTTTTTTTGTATAATACTGACTGTTCTAGAACTCACTGTGTAGAATAGACTGGCTTTGAAGTCACAAAGATCTATCTGCCTCTGACTTCTGTGTGCTAGGATTAAAGGCATGGTCCACTAAACCTGTCTTCTCCATGATTTTTAAAATTTAATTTGTCTTGAGAATACACGAATACTTGAGTAATTACATATATGCATTTACATATTTTCCACTGCTTTTCCTCCCCCTTGAACTCTTTCCATACTCCCAAATTCTTGATTTCTTCCTCAATTATTGTTTCAAACACAAACATACACACACACACACACACACACACACACTCAAGCCACTAACTCCATTTAGTGAAACTCATTTGTACAAATGTTTAGAAATGATCATTTGGAATCAGATAACTTACCAGAGGACGTGGAGCAAACTGAATCGCCCTTCCCTAGCAGCCATTTTCCTGTAGCTTTTTAATCTCCCACAAATTTTTAATGTATCTAAATTTATTTCTTAACTCTGGTTTTATTAATATTACAATCCACATTGATATGTGTTGTTTAACTGTTTTCATGGGATGGAAACTTTCTGCTCTGCAGAGAATTTATTTATGGCGGAAGTAAAAACTCAGAATGGCTTGATGGAATCCCTGAAACTTAGTGGATTAACTAGGCCCTTTTCTTCCCAAAAGTATATGAGCAATAAAAACTACTGAGAGTCTCTTCTAGACCAAGTAGCCTGGAATAAACAGAGAAAACTAAGAAAGTTGAAGAAGCAGGCCACTCCTAAAATTCCTAGAGAAAACAGACCAAGGCTGAGCTGCATAGAATAGTCTCAGACCACTGAGCCACCAGAAAATGATACACTCCAAGCCACTTAGCTGCCTGCAGTCTGAGCAGTTCTTCAGGTTTCCAGCTTATGAGCTATCACCATGCTCGAATGGGCTTTGGCAATATAGCTGTCTTTGAGTTTCTCCTCTTGTAATCACTGACATCCCATAAAAAACCTTAATGACACTAATTGGTTCACCAAGTTAGACTTTGATGGTATTTGTACTTTGGTCTGTCATCACTTTTCTGACTCAGGTGATTAACGTTTCTTTCAATCTCCACAAGAATAGTATTACACAAGACAATGAAAGTGGCTCTGTGATGTCATGACATAAAGCTTTTGAGTAAATTTCTATAGTTGGGTCATATAAAATCTTACTATTAGTTGCTTTTTCATTGGTGTTGTTGCTGTTGTTGGTTGGTTAATTTTTTTTTTATTTAATATTTACTCCATACTGATGTTTTTTCTGGCTGTTTTACTGACAAGTCTACATTCCTATCAATAGTATTTACCTACTTGCTACCATTAATTATTACTTGTTTTCTTAATATCAAATTGGGGTGAGAAAATATCTCAGTAAAGTTTTAATTTATACTTTTCTGGTGGTTAGTAATATTGAACATTTTATTCATGCTTATTGGTGATTTATGTTGGTCTTTTAGAATTTCTTGTTCATTCCAATTGCTTTTTTATTGCTTAAATTTGTTTGATATTTTGTTTGTTTGTTTAGGGTTTGTTTTGCTCGTTTTGTTGGTTTCATTTTTGGTACTTTGTTTATTACATATAAAAATGCTCTGTAAAATACAGTTAGCAAAACTTTCCATCTATTCTGTAGATTGTAGCTTCCCATATTGTTTCCTTTATAGTGCAGATACATTTTAACTTTTTGAGGTCTCATCAGTTATTGATACTGTTTCCTTATATTTCTCTTCAGAAAGTCCTTAACTTTACCAATATTGGAAGTATGTTTTCTCTAACAGGTTCAGAGTTTGAGATCTCACACTAAAGACTTTCTTGACAAATTATTTCTTTTGTTAATATGCATTGAATTTTTCATTTTTTCAAATTTTAACTAGATATTTACATTATCAGATATCTTAGGAATGACTATTTCATTTTGTCTGTTCTTTAAATCTCAGTCTCAGCATATCTCTTTCAATGAGGTACCCTTTTTGCAGAAAATTATTGAATTTCTTTATTTGTTTTAAATGAATCAAGCTAGTCTATGCCTTTTAATTGAAAAAGTATGGCCATTTACATTTTGTGTAATTACTCAGAAAGGTTTGCTGATTCCTAAACTTTTGTTGTTATTTTCAAGTTTAGTTCAGCTATCGTTTGGCCCTTCTTTCTTAGAGGTTTGTTGACTTAATGAATTAGATGCTATTGACTTTCCCCATAGTTCCTTTTTGTTCGTATAGTCTTTTCATGAAATTAATTGATTTTGTACTATTCTTGAATCTTTTTTTTTCCTACCTCTATATGTATGGGTATTTTAGGTATATTCTGCAGTATCTACTTGGAGGTCAAGGTTTCCTTTAGTTCATACATTTCTTGAAATGTGTTTATGTAGCCATCAAGTTTTTAAAAATAGCTTTGTGGATATCATATTATCAGCAGTTATTTACTTTCAGGGCTTGAAATATATCATCTTGGCTTTTAATGTTTCCTGCAGGGTATCTGATGGTTTTGCTTTTGTGAGTGGATTGGCATTTTCCCTTTGCAGCTTTTCATGTTGTTTCTTTGTGTGCTGTTTTAGAGTTCTGGAGATAATGTTGAAGTTAAAGGGCTGCTCCCTGGTTATGTTTATTTGTTGTTCACATATTTCTTGTATTGTATATTGATTTCTTTTCCCTAAAGTTTGGAAATACCCTACTATAATTTCATTAAATAATTTTTTCCAGCTTTACTTCCTATTTCAGTTCATTTTTCTTCCTTGAAACTTCTTAAATCTGTACTCTTGATCATGTCCCAGAGCTTTTAAAAATCACATTAGCAGTATTTTTAGTTCCTGGTATCTTAATATTATATTACCTTGACCTTGTCTTCCAGCTCTGATATTTTTTCTTCTACTTTACCTAGACTTTTAGTGATATTTTCACTTTGTTTTTATTTGGTTTATTGAGCTTTACATTTATAATATATCTTTTTCATTTATGCTACTGGTTTTTTTTTTCTCATTTGGGCTGCTGAATTTCTTATCAAGCCCTGTATTGATTTCCTCTTTTCCCCTTCAGATGCTTCTTTATATTCTATTTGAAGTCAATGATGATTTTATTAAAATTCTTTTTAATGTATTACCCTACACTTACTATTTTCAGTATCCCTACATTCAGTAAGTAGGGAGTTATGTGATTGGAAAGGAGTTGTGGTACCCTGTATTAACATGTTTTTATATTTGTTTCCTTTTTCTTGAGGGAAAGGCAGTATTAGAGATTTTTGTTTCTGGATTGTGATTTGTTGATCTGCTGAACTATATACTCTCATTTTATTTGATGTTAGTGAGAAGCATTCTCTAAAGGTCTGAATCATCAGTACACCTCCAAGAAGAGAAAGTAAAATACAGTAACATGTATAAAATCAAATCAAATATACATGTGTACTTATAATTGAATAAAGACTGTTAATCTACTTCTGATGATCATAAAACAGAAAATGTAAAACAACAACAACAAAAACAAAACAATTTACAAGGACCTAGAGAAGTGACTCAGCAATTAAAACATTGTTGCTTTTCTAGAGGATCCTGGTCTGATTCCCAACATCCACATGGCGTCATAACAGTTGGTAAATTTAGTTCTGCGGGAACCAGTTCCTTCTTGTGGCATTTCTGGGCTCAAAGTACACATGTATTATAGAGTCATATATACAGGCAAAACAATCATATACATAAAATAAAAATAAATATTTTTTACAAAATCTACTGATTTGTGAAGTTAAAATTATATAGAGTAAAAGTAATACTGATTAATGAATGAAATTAAGGAAGATATAGAAATAGAGACAAAGAAGATAGAAAGTTCAGTAAAAGAAATAAAAGAATAGAAAAAAGACAGAAACAATCACTACATAATATATTCAATAAAAAAAGATTGTAACAATAAAAGTAAAATGCCAAACTGTAAAATATTATTACTTGAAGATTCCTATAGTACATTGAGTTTACAGCAGTTCTATCCTATCATTCTCCTCTGATTCCTGTGTCTCTTTGACCATTCATCTCTTGAATTCATAATGTCTTCTGTATCTATTCTGTTGTATTATATGTTATATTATTTATAAGTGTTGAATACTTGAATGTGTTTAGTGGTGTCCACTTTGGGTGAAGTCTCACCCCTGAAATCAAAACAAAGGAAACAAAACTAAGACCTAGTTCTTCTTCCTTCTGGTTCTTCGTCTACTAATAGAGCTTTGTGAAATATTCCTTCATTTATATCGACATGTTGACTGATGTGGTCTTTTCAGGTCCTGTGTATATAGCCGTATTTTTGATAGTTCATAAAAGAACTATCTCTTTCATGTGCAGAAGAAATTATTTTGCAGCTGTCATCCCAGTTCTCAGGCTCTTAAAATCTTTCTACCCTCTCTTTCATGATTTCCCTACCTTGTAGGTATAGCAGCTGGATTACATATACCATCTCTTTTATGTACAGAGGAAATTATCTTGCAGCTGTCATCTCAGTTTTCAGGCTTTTAAAAATCTTAATACCCCCTATTCCATGATTTTCCCCACCTTGTAGGTGTAGAGGCTGGATTACAGATATTCTCTTTGGGGCTAGAGTACACACAGTCACTGATTTTTCTGCCTTTCAACCAATTTTTCCTCTCTCTGTGCTTCTACATGTTAGACTGGAAGATTCTTTGAGATGTGAAAACTGAACTTACCTATGGGTATAAGGTTGTGAATTCATAATACAATAGGAAACTGTACTACATAGTAATATGGTGTCAGTGGACTCTTCTATAGGTCCTAGAACCTACCAAGACATATAGGACCAGGCATATGTACCCTCTAATTGAGCAGGCATTAAGTACAGTGACACCAAGCTTTTGGTTCCTCCCAAGACATAAATGCCATCATTCCACTATTGATAGGTAGCCTGTCATTCCTGTAATGACTAGTTCTCAGGTGTTATATCTGGGTAGAACTATTGATAACTTTTCAATCTTGCATAGCATCTTCTGACACTAATAAAGCTAGTCTTTAAGAAGAATGCTACCAGGTGAGTTCTAATTTGTGTTTTTCAAGTCTTGTGACTGAAGCATATATTATGTTTGGCAATAGGGTCTTACCTAGATGATCTGGCAGGCAACCAAGAACAATATCAATACTCTATATTTTGTTGGAGTATCTCGGAAACCTCTCCTGCCCGACCAACAACTCAAAGGAACAGACATCTTCTTGTCTGTTCCTGGGAATTATTATTTTAAACCATAGCTCTTAGGAGTCTACTATCTTTCCAATGGGGGCTAATTACACTATAACTCCTTCTTCTCCTCTTATCCCCACCCCACCCTTGTGGCTACATATGTGTATGTCTGTGTATAATGTATATGTCTTTAAGTAAGCTTATGCATAGTGATGTCTGGCTTTTCCAAACATGCTTTGTATTATTTATTCCACTCACTTTGCTTTCCTTGTGTATTACTCATATCCCTCCAATAAGTTTTCCCAGTTTCTTCCCTTCCCCATTCATAGCACCTTTATTGTTTATCCTCCTTCCTAGAATGTTCTCAACCCCTCACCAGTAGCTCCTTTCTACCTTCCTAACGTTTATGGTTACTCTAGATTGTATGTTCCTACCTAAAGATGGGGGGTATATGATCTACATATAAGAGAAACATTTTGTGTTTGACTTTCTGTATTTTGGGTAGACTCACTGAGTATAATGTTTTCTATTTGTATCCATTTACCTGCAGAGTTCAAGGTTTTCTTTTTCTTCAGAGCATAATAGAATTCCATTTTGCATCCATAACTCATTTTCATTATCCATTCATCACTGATGGATATCTAGGCTGCTTCCATCTCCTATCTATTGTGAATAGAGTGTCAGTGAACATGGGCGAGCCAGTATCTCTGGAGTCAAATATTGAATCCTTAGGGGACATACCACGGAGTGGTATTACATTTGGTAATGATAGGTTTGCCCTCAGCTCTTTGAGGTTTCTCCACACTGATTTCCATAATCGCTGCACCAGTTTACAATCCTACCAGCAGTGAGTACATATGCATTTACCACATCCTCACCATCATTTGTCATCAGTTAACCTTGATGATTCTTACTGGGATAAGGTAAACCCTCAAAATGGCTTTAAATTTTATCTCATTAATGGCTAATGATTTTGAACATCTTTTAGGATACTTCTTTGCCATATTTGTGGAAGAGTTCTATGATAAATAATTAGTAATTGTTTTATAATGCTAAAAGATAAAGAAACTTTAAAAATATGTTTGGTTGTCTAAAACAATGTTGGTTAAGCATGATATCCAGTTATACCTTCCATAGGTCACACAATTTTATGCTTAGGCTTAGGACAGCTCCATTCCACATCTTCACTACAAGTCCTTAATACATACTTTATGATCTTGACATCTCCAATATTTTAGGGGCTCTATTGTAACTAAAGCTGCCCCTTCACCAGTGGCATATTTTGGCTGCCACAGGAACTTCTTTCCAGAACTTACGTCTTCATGACTGCTCCAATTACATCTTCTGTGCCTTCAAACTCAGCACTACATGGATGATGCATACACATTGCCAACTTTGGCTTCCAATTTATACATTCTCTATTTGCTCAGTTTCTGTGGCATGAGGACATACTCTCCTATTGTCCAGATAAAACATAGAATTTGCACCTCAATGGTGCTGATCTTTTATTAATCACCTCTGATTATTCAGCTCCAGCTTGATCATATAGGTAATGAAGTACAGAGTGTTCTTCCTCTCTCTAGAGAATATTCATCTATGTTGCAAGTTACAAGAGAATGACAGGTGTGCCAACAATGCCAAACACACTTTCCAGTGTCATGACTTCAGGACTCCCCTCTAGCAGTACAGACCCTTCTGTATTGTTTGATTTCATTATGGCAGCAGGCATTTTTCCTTCATCTGGTACCTGGGGAAAATAGACTCTCCAAACTTCTATTTGCTGGCATTTTCAAACCTTTTTTGTTAAATAGTTGTGAAGTTCTCTCTAGACTGTTCAAACACAGCTTCCCAGTATTCCTGGAGAGCCTCTGAAACCCACGGATAGGAGGGGATGTACTCCAGCACAGGAAGGTCTGGCAGCTTGCTGCTACCCTTTTTTTTCTGTGTTTTCTCTCTCTCTCTCTTATCAAGAAACCTAACCCACCAGCCCAGCCCAACTTTTGGATATCCATCAGTGATGAATGGATAATGAAAATGAATTATAGATACACAATGGAATTCTATTATGCTCTGAAGAAAAAGAAACCTTGAACTCTGCAGGCACATAGGTACAAATAGAAAATATTATACTCAGTGAGTCCACCCAAAATACAGAAAGTCAAACACAAAATATTTGTAACTCAGGAGGCCAGAGGGCAGTCTCTTCTTACCCATTTTTATTTCTTCTTTTGAGAACTCTTTGTTCAAATCCATACCCAGTTTTTAAATTTTTCTCTCATCTGTTTGTATTTTGAGAGTTTATTTATTTATTTATTTATGTATTTATTTATTCACTTTACGTCCAGATCATAGTTCCACCACCTTACTGTCCTCAAAATCCCACTCTTATATACTCTTCACCCTGTCACTCCCTCCCTTCCTCTTAAGAGGGGGGTAAGCCTCTTGGGTACCACTTCACCTTGGCACATCAAGTTGCCACAAGACTAGGCACATCCCGTCCCACTGAGGCGTATAAAAAGAAGTCCAGCTATGGTAAGGACCCAGTGGCAGGAAATAGGGTCAGAGACTGCTCCTGTTCCAATTGTTATGGGACCCACATGAAGACCAAGCAGTCCACCTGCTACAAATGTGTAGGGAGCCTAGGTCCAGCCCCTCTGTGCCCTTTGGATGGTAGTTCAGTCTCTGTGAGTCTCTGTGGGCCCAGGTTAGTTGACTCTGTAGGTCTTCTTGTAGTGTGCTTTTCCAGTCCAGCTCCCTTAACCCTATCCCCAGTCTTCCACAAAACTCCCCAAGTTCCACAGGATGTTTGGCTGTGGGTCTCTGCATCTGTTTACATCAACTGCCGAGTGAAGCCTCTCAGGGAACAGCTATGCTAGGCTACTGTCTGCAAGCATAGCCGAGTGTCACTAATAGTGTCAGGGCTTGGCTTTCTCCCATGGGATGTGTCTCAAGTTGAGACAGTTGTTGGTTGATTGGTCATTCCCTTAAGCCCTGCTCTATCTTTATCCCTGCACATCTTGTAAGCAGGACAAATTTTGGGTTGAAGGTTTTGTGGGTCTGTTGATGTTTGCCTTCCTTTACTAGAAGTCTCTACTGGCTACGGAGATTTCCACTTTAGTCTTCATATCCCTATCTGCTAGAAGTCTTAGCTAGGGTCACCCCCATAGACTCCTGGGAGCCTCCCCTATTCCAGGTCTCCAGCGAGTCCCAGAGATGCCCCCATGAATTTCCACACTTTCCTAGCTGTCTCCTGCTCTCCCTCCTCACACATAATCCCCATCCCTGTTCTCCTCACCCCCTCTCCCATCCAGTTCCTTCTCTCCATCCACCTTGGATGACTATTTTATTTTTCCCTCTTAGTGAAAGTCGTGAATCTTCCCTTGGGCCTTCTTAATTTTTCAGTTTCTTTAGGTCTGTGCACTGTAGCATGGTTATCCTGTACTTTATATCTAATGACCACTTATAAGTGAGTACATGCCATGTGTGTCTTTCTAGGTCTGGGTTACCTCATTCAGGATTATATTTGCTAGTTCAATCCATTTGCCTGCAAATTTCATGTCTTTGTTTTTGGTAGCTAAATAGTATTCCATTGTATAAATGTACCACATTTTCTTTATCTGTTCTTCAGGTGAGGGACATCTAGATTGTTTCTAGTTTCTGGCTATTACAAATAAAGCTTCTATGAACATAGTTGAGCAAGTGACCTTGTAGTATAGTGGGCCATCTTTTGGGTATATGCCTAAGAGTCGTGTAGGTGAGTCTTGGGGTAGAGCTATTCTTTATTTTCTGAGAAACCACCAGGTTGATTTCCAAAGTAGTTGTATCGATTTGCACACCTACCAGCAATGGAGGAGTGTAGCTTTATATATAGTTTGGATATTAATCCTCTGTCAGATGTACAGCTAGAAAATATTTTCTCCTACTCTTGGGCTTCTTCCATTTCACATAATTGTCTTCTTTGATGTAGAAAAGCTTTTTATTCATTAAGTACTATTTATCGATTGTTCAGACTAATTCTTGAACAAATGAAGTCCTATCCAGAAAGTTCTTCCTTGCACCTATATCTTTTAGGATACTACCTATGCTTTATGGAGCAGTTTCAGAGGTCTCTGATCCTTTTGGAGTTGATTTATGTACAAAGTGATAGATACATGTCTAATTTCATTCTTTTACAGATGGACATCGTGAATATTGTCTTTTCTCCAGTATATGTTTTTGGCATCTTTATCAAATATTAGATGATTATAGTTATATGTACTCATGTTTGGGTCTTATGTTGTGCTCCATTGACCTACATGTCTGTTTTTGTGCCAGGATCATGTTTTTTGTTACTATGAATCTATAATTTTAAATCCCATATGCAAATCTGTCAAGCAGTATTTATTTTTCTAGATTCAAATTCAAGTTTGAAAAAAAATTCCAGCAGATTTACCAAAAAAAAAAAAACAAAAGAAAGAAAGGAAATGAAATGGTATTCCATTCACTTTGTCTTGGCCATGTAAAATGAGCATCTATAAAGTGAGCAGGTTATCCACTCGAAGCTATACTTAGTTTACATTTCCTAATGTTTGAACTAGTGTTGTTACTAGACTTGTCAAGGGCCAAGATCTGTCAGGGCTGCCCTTATTATAGATCCCAAAGGTGTGTCCAGCCTATAACACATGGCCTGTGCATCTATGAATTCTATCCAAAACAAAATTTTAAACTTAGAACCATGTGAGTTCAGGTTTTGTTTTTATTATCTTTGTTTCTTTCTTCTGCCAATGGATTGTCCTGTTGGTCAATGTGAGCTTCATAGAGAGCAGTGTCTATATAGCTTGGATTTTTGTGGTATTTTATGGTTAAAACACACACACACACATAAACAAACACACACACATACACACACACACACACACACACAAGCACACATATAGACATATATAAGAATACATTTTTCTGTATAAATATTTGTGTAAAAATGTTAAATAATGTTGTATAATGCTGTGATTTATTTTTATTTATAAATTGTTTTATTGATTATTTCATCATCTTTTGACATTATTCACATAAGTATTATTGGTGAGAATGTTTTTGTTTTGTTTTCTCCTCACTCTTTCATGAAGGTATATTCTATCCAGTTCACACCATGAATTGGCATGGAGAGATTCTTCTCTTGATTTGCATTGTTAAATTAGTAAGTAACTGAATCCTTTGAAGGTGTCACTACATCTCCTTTATCATGAAACAGATTATAGATCCTGATTTTTTTCAGTACGGATTATAAATTTCAAGGCTTTTCAACTAATACTTTCAAGTCTAATCCTAAGCACAATTATTATTTCAATCATAAATTGCTATATGCATTTCAGCAATAGCCATACTGAAAAACAATTGTATAGCAGCCTATCTTTTAATTCTATAGAGATTTCTTACCATGTACCAAATTAGTACTCTTTTCACAGGATATTAAGAATTTCTTCATATTTGGAATATGTGAATATTTCTATCAATATAATATCAGCATTGGATAACTCGCTTGCATATCAGTTCAGAAAAAAAAGAGAGTAAAATATAATATTTTATTATTTCAAATTTGAGAATCTGGGCATCTTAAACCACCAGGAACTATTTTGGTATAATCTATCACCTTTGTTAATGTTTTATTGGACATAAATCTTATTGTATCAGGTTGCATAGAGACAATATGGTTCACCAGCTTTTCTATTTTTATAACTTTATTTAAAACTGACATGTAACTTGCTGTACTGAAACTTCAAGTGAGCCAGTTATTGGAGTGTAACAAAGTTTTGACGTCAGAGGAGCTATTTATTCTGCTGGAAACCATTAGCAATGCATTACTCTTTGGCACTGCTGTTTTTTGCAGGGGCATGGTTAAAATTTTATGACTGATTTTGACCAATTAGGCTTTTCTCCTTCTTAGAATGAAGGAATTTAAATATACTATACAATTATATTTTATATATGCATATGTATAACAGATTCTTAAGTATATGTCTATATATTGAAATTATACATATTGAAATGTTCTTTCTAAATAGTCATGTATTATGTTTTTATTATAATATAATTACAATTGAATTATTTCAAGCCTTATTAATATTTTACAAAAGAGACATGGGTGATAATATTATTGGATATTATTTTGGATATAGATGCTGATTAGCTGAACAGTGCTGCAATATTTGTTAATGTTATTGCTGCCACCATTAATTTTAAAGTACCCCTTATAATTTTGTTTGTTTGCCACTAGGAAAAGATTCTTTGTAAGTCTGTGGGTGTGATATAATTAATTCAGTTATAAACTGAGGTACAGACAGGTTTACTTCCTTCCTGGCTCCATCTACATGCCTTTGACATTGCTTAAGTACAGGGATAGGCATATGCATCCATGCATGGAGATTGACTGCCTGGCTATCCTAATGCCAGGTTACCCGGTGATCTATGCCAGAGCATTTCAGTGGACCACCATTTGGAACTAAGTAGAAGAAAATATTTTAGTCTTTCATCAAGGAAAGGGGTTACTTGTTCTTAAAACCTTTGCCGTAGCCTTGGCAGTCCTTAATTACAAAATAACTTCATGGAATTATCTAAATAAATGCTTGTATTTAAGAAGATCAAATTGATTCTCTCAATTTCCAGTGTGATATCAGGATTTAAAAACATTGCATTTTCTTTCTATTTGTCAGGCAATGTCTCCCTTAGTATAGGCTAGCCTGGACTTCAGTATCAGGCCAAAGTTGACCTGCAATTTGTGATCTAGTTTCAGCCTCCACTGGAGCTAGGGTCTTCATGATCCATTGATGTCTGCATTATGAACAGTTTTGATTTTCTGTAACAGTTTCTATTTGTTGTAAAGAGAAGCTCCACTGGTGAAGGGTGAGATGGGTTGATGTAAAGATAAGCTGTAGAATGTAGTAAAGATTTGCACTGCTCTAGTAAAGTGCTGATGGCACGTTCTCTTCTGAGAACCCATGCCCTAACTAGCCTTGAGTAGTTGGCTAGGCATCTAGTGCAGATATGATTTACCTCCTCTTTAATGAACTAAGGATTTTAGATTTTCTTTAGGTCCATTTCTGGCGTTTCATTGACTTACACACAGGAATAATTTTCCACAATTCGATAGAATTTCTGGATGTTGTGACACCTAACTTAGAGATATCAGATCCTGAAAATACCATTTAAGTATTTTGTTGAGCTCATTTAAGTGAGATAGAAATAACCAAAGTTGTTGAAATAAATGACAGGAAAAATTGAATGGTTCAACTTAATAATTTTATAATCCAAATCTCAGGTTTTGTTAAGTTCCTCAAAAGGTCACAAATGTGATTTCTTTAGGGAAGCTATTAAAGCCAATGTGACACTAAGCTAGTATATTTAATTCCAGATTAATATTTAAATTCTTTCTCTTCTTTTTTTGTCATTTATTTATCTGCATGTGACAGTGGGTGCTACAATCTGTGCGGGACCATTTCTCTTCCTCTGTCATGTGAGACCCAGGATCAAGCTCAGCTTACAGGCGTGTTGGCTACTGCTTTGCCCACTGAGCAATCCTGCCAATTTTGATTATTCCTGCTCTTAAGCATACAATAAAGCTTGTGTTCAGGAGATGATTTCTATGTCATAATCTGTGCCTATTCATCCTCGTGAACAACACAGATGCTGGATCTCTATCTCTGTAATTTCTTTACTCTTGCTCTCTGTTCCCCGAGTAGATGCTAAAACTAGAGTACTGAATAAATAGACTTGTCCCTACCATGCTCTTTTTCCTTTCTGAAAATTAAAAAAAAAAAAGAGTATGAAGCTAACATGTATTACTCAAATAATTTTACCTGAGTTTAATTCGTAGTCTTATTGTTTCTACATGTGTGACCTTGAGCAGGGTTTTATTAACTTATCAAATATCCATTGCAGACTCATTATCTTTCCTTTCGTCTGCAAGGTTCTTTCCTTCAAGCATATGTAAAAAAATTATTTATGTTTTTGCTTTTTTTAGTTTGAGTTCCTATAATTATAATGTGAGGATAAAATGTTTATATAATATATATAATTCTAAATTGTTTTAAAATGTATATAATTATAAAACTTTTATAGAATGTTGTGATGAAAATGAATATGCAGTTATCACAGTAAAAATATTTATGGACCATAAGCTTGAGTGGAGTGTTAGTCCCTGTGAACCTTTCACTGTGAGCAGTATGTCTTACTGTGTTACTTTAGCATCTAGCATTAGTTGAGATATGCTGAGGAAGCATTTAGAAAGTCTGCAGCTGATTTGCTGATTTTATTAAGCATTTGAAAATCATTTATATAGTTATAGAAGACTAAAAATGTAAATCTACAAATATAGATGGTATGTCTTTTATTTTGGAACTATTATATCTATGCTTAGGATCATATGGAACATTCCTGTTAGATTTCCTGAAAGTAATTTTGGTCTTTGATAAAATCTTGGTCTTTTGTGGTTTCTTTTGTTTTTTCCTTTTTATTTATTCTTTTAAAATTCTCCACAATTTGTTTTAGTTATATTCATCCCCTACTGCTTTCCCCAGTTCCATCCTACCTTCTCCATTTACCAAACATTTTGCTTTTTTTCCCATCATTACCAATTTTTGCTCCCCAAATATTTTTTGATGTGTGGCTTTCCACTGAAAAGTGGTCAACATAAATTTCCCTCTCCCAGCAGCTACAATTGCCAATAGCACTATGAGTAGGGGTGAGTTTCTATACCCAGCTCTCCTCTCCATGCTGGCTGGGATTAGGTCTGCATAGGGCCTGTGTGCATCTGCCTTGTGTCTGAAAGACAGTTTCGTGGCTCTTACATGGTCTCCATTCTTCTCTTCTGCAATTATCCTCAAGCATGGAGGCATAGAAGAAGTGGGTAGAGTTCATCTGTCCCATTTAGGCCTGAGCATTCTGCAGACTCTTATTTTTTGTGCTTTGGTTACTTGGGTGAAGGGATCTCTGTGTTAATAATCATCTCTTAAAAGTAGAACTTCTCTGATGAAGATTGAGAGATGCATTGATGTATGGGTGCAACAATAAGTCCATTAAAATCAGTTTAATATTATGTTTATTTTGCAAAATAATACTTAAAGGTTTTCACTTATGGCCTATGGCCGGTCTAACCATAGATTCCCAGTGCAATAATGGTGCAAGGTAGGGTTTTCATCTTGTGGGAAAGACTCATTAAATACAATCAGAAGGTAGGGTTTTCATCTTGTGGAAAAGACTTATTAAATGCAATCAGAAAATAGTTGGTTACTCCGATGACATTTGTGCCACCCTTGAACCAGTGGACCTGTCTTGCCAGGCAAGTCATGGCTGTAATATGTAGGGTACACAGCTGGATACAATTGATCATTGCAGTTTCTCCTCCAGGACTTTGCATACCACCTTTCAGCACTGTGAAAGTTATCTACTAGAGGTTTAGCTTCCATGTCAGTTCCAGTTTGCTATCTCTGTTCTGTGGCTCAACTATAAACCCTGTGCCTTCAGCAATAGGGTTTTTCTCAAGTTTAGGCAAGCACTAGCAATATCCTGTAATAAATGAGAGTCTTTGGGACTTCATTGGCCAATGACTCCAAAACAAGTTGCTCATTTTGGGAACTCGGTTTTTGATATTGTTGCCCTCCTATTGTTCAATTCTCTCTCTCTCTCTCTCTCTCTCTCTCTCTCTCTCTCTCTCTCTCT
>NW_021604618.1:12931824-13017629 GCF_004785775.1 Grammomys surdaster | reverse complement strand
TCTCTCTCTCTCTCTCTCTCTCTCTCTCTCTCTCTCTCTCTCTCTCTCTCTCTGTGTGTGTGTGTAAGCTTCTACAGTAGAGATTTTTATATGACATTTCCAGATAGTTTTTAGTATTATTCACTCCCCATATTCTGTTCTCTACCCTGCCTTTCACCCACACCTCAATCTAATCCTTCCTATTCCATTGTTCCCTTTTAAACATTTACACCAGTGTATTCTAGACACCCTTCACTGAAAGACCTCCCAATGACCCCTTAGTAATTTCCTGATCTCTGTGTGTTTTCTAAATGAAATACATATATCTGAAGACTCAAAGATGTATGTACAAATCTGAATGTAGATCTAACATATGATCCAGCTATGCCACTCTTGAGCAATACTCAAAGGCCTTTATATCCTGCTATTGAGATACCTAGTCATCCATATTCATTGATACTCTATTCACAGTAGCCAGATGGAAACAGCATAATGCCTTTCAATTGGTAAACAGATAATTAAAATGTGCCGAATTTACACAATGTGCTATTATTCAGCAGTTAAGAAAAGTAAATTAAGAAATTTGTAAGTAAATGGAGGGCACTGATATCAATCATTCTAAGTGAAGTAACCCAAACCACCAAGGCAAATGTCATATTTTATTTTTAGTTTTGCTTTTTTGGAGTAGGGGTGAAACAGTGTCTCATTTTGTTGTTCTGGCTATCATTGAAGTAAGATCAGGCTGGCCTCAAACTCACAGAGATCTACCTGTCTGTGCCTCCAAAGAATATCCCATTACACCAAGTTTGTTTATTTGTTTGTGGGTTTTTTGGGGGGTGGGGTTGTTTGTTTGTTTTGTTTTTTGCATTTTGAGTTAGGTGCTTATAACTAGTCATTTGCTCTGCTTGTATAAATCTTGACTTACAACCTTTATACTTCTGAATGATTATTTTTATATGTCAAATACCACTTTGTTATTGGTAGAGAATATATATGCTTTACTAATTGTTGATAGTCTTTGTATAATTAAAAAAAAAAACCTCTCATTACTCCATTTGACTCCTTTTCTTAGTTACTTTTCTATTGATGTGATAAAACACCATTATCAAGGCAATGTAATAGACAAAAGTATTTAATTTGGGAGTGAAACTTCAGAGCATTAGAGTCCATGTTGTCTAAGAAAAGGCATAACTATGGGAGCAGAAACAGCCAAGAGCTCACGTTTATCTAAAAATTTGAAGTAAAGAGAGATACAAGAATATCCCTCATCATTTGAAATCTCAAAGTCTACCATCAGCAACACTCCTCCACCAAGGCCACATCTCATAGTCCTTCCCAAACATTTTTATCAACTGAGAACCAAGTATTCAAAGATGTAAGCAAAATTAAGCAACTATAATTTATGGGAATCTCCTTCTTAGAGATGTCACTGGAAAATAGTGTGGCTAAAACGATTTTTTTCAGAAACATGCCTGAATTTTCAAAGGAATGAATTTGTATTTTCAAAGGAATGAATTTGTCTTACTCCCACTGAACTTTAAAAAAAAAAGAAGTGAAATCCTAGTAGAACTCAAATTGCCTATTTTAAGTTTTTAAAAACTTTATTCGAGAGGTCAAGATCTGCATTTTCATTTCATTAGATCAGAGCCATTAAGTATTTGTGATAATCTTTTTATATATTTTACAGTACCCACATTTAGTTTTGGAGCTAATGAGAACCACCAACACAAGGAATGATTCGTATGCTTTCTTTTTCTTTGGATGCATGGTTGTGGTGCTATCAGCAGTTTAGAGAAACATTGCCCTGGTATTCAAAACTTCAGGAAAAATGTGGTCTCTCTTTTTTGAGTACCTGATTTGTTAACAAATAATCACTTCATAGTTTTTATTTGGGGAGGGGGATAGAAAGAGAGAGAAAATGAATTAGTCAGTCTCAAAGTGTAGCCTGGCCTGCACTCAGACTGACTACATAGCTTATGCTTATCTTGAATTAATGACACTCTTCTTACCTGCCTCACATCCTCTAGTTCTAGCATTACAGGGATGTACCCCATTCCTGGTCATAAATTAAATGTTTTTTATATAAGAATGTAGACACGGAATAGGATAAAATATGCATATTGATTTTAAAATCAAAATTCCAGATGCTATGAGGTATAACTTTGAGCTCTTCAGGGATCTTTTCGTTTGAAAGATGGACTTCCATTATTAGTCTTTCTTTTATATTTAAACATTTAATGTCTAAATGTATGTATTATTTTTCTTTACTTCTCTGGCTTTTTAAAGGCTGCCTATAACTGTTTGAGTGACAGTGTCTATAGGATCATGTATTTGAACACATGGTCCCTACCTGATTGAGAAATTTGGAGAGTCTATAGAACCCTTAGGTCATGGACCCCAGATGGAGAAAGTTTCTTACTGGAGGAAGGCTTAGAGAGTGTGTGACTTACCCACTTCCAGTTCCTGTCTCCTTGTCACGTGTAGTTGAAATATGATTTCTCAGCTTCCTGTTCTTTCAACTGAAACAGTAGACAAAATAAACTCTTATGTAAATTGTGTAGTTATATTTTCTTACAGCAGTAGTCAGTTCAATCCTATAACTCATATGCACATAAACCAGCATATGTATGTGTACCTGTACAAATATGACTGTGAATATCTACATGTATAAAATATTTTTCATTTAACACTCCATAAACTTTTTTTTAATTGGATGATTTATTTACATTTCATATGTTGTCCCCTTACCCCATCCTCCACCCAACCAGGAACCCCCTATCCCCTCACCCCTCCTCCTTCTTCTCTACTGATGTAACCCCTACCTACCCTCCCACTCCCACCTCACCACCCTCAAATTCCCACCCCCTGGAGCGTCCAGCCTTCATGAGGTCAAGGATCTCTTCTTCCACCTATGCCCAGCAGGGCCCTCCGCTCTTACATATACAGCTGAAGCCATGGATCCCTCCCTAAGTGCTCTCAGGCTGGTAGTTTAGACCCTGGGAGCTGTGGTTGGTTGGTATTGTTGCTCTCCTCATGGGGCCACAAATCCTTTCAGCTCCAATGGTCTTCACTCTAACTCATCCATTGGGAACCCCATGATCAGTTCAATGGCTAGTTGTGAGCATCTGCCTCTGAATATGTCAGACTCTTGCAGACCTCTGAGGAGACATCTATATCAGGCTCTTATCAGCATGCACTTCCTGACTTCCACATCAGCATCTACCTTTGGTGACTGCACATGGGATGAATACTCAGGTGGAATGGTCTTCAGACGGCCCCTCCTTCAGTTTCTGTCCCTCACTTTGTCTTCATATTTGCTCCCTTGAGTATTTTGTTGCTCCTTCTAAGAAGGACCGAATCATCCCACTTGGTCTTCCTTCTTCATGAGCTTCATGTGGCCTGTGAGTTGAATCTTGGGCATTTCAAGGTTCTGGGCTAATATCCAATAATCAGTGAGTGAATACCGTGTGTGTTCTTTTGTGATTGGCTTACCTCACTCAGGATGATAATTTCTAGTTCCATCCATTTACCTAGGAACCTCTCGAATTCATTGTTTTTAATAGCTGAGTAATACTCCATTGTGTAAATATACCACATTTTTTGAATCCATTCCTCAGTTGAAGGACATCTGGGTTCTTTCCAGCTCCTGGCTATTATAAATAAGGCTGCTATGAACATAGTTGAGCAGATGTCCTTGTTATATGTTCGAGCATCTTCTGGGTATATGCCTAGGAGTGGTATAGCTGGATCCTCAGGTAATGCTATGTCCACTTTTCTGAGGAACCGCCAGACTGATTTCCAAAGTGGTTGCACCATCTTGCAGTCCCACCAACAATGGAGGAGTGTTCCTCTTTCTCCACACCCTCGCCAGCATCTACTATCACCTGAGTTTTTAATCTTAGCCATTCTGACTGGTGTGAGATGGAATCTCAGGGTTGTTTTGATTTGCATTTCTCTGACGACTAAGGATACTGAACATTTCTGTAGGTGCTTCTAGGCCATTCGAGTTTCTTCCATTGAAAATTCTTTGTTAAGCTCTATACCCCATTTTTTAATAGGGTTATTTGGTTGTCTGGAGTCTAGTTTCTTGAGTTCTTTGTATATATTGGATATTAGCCCTTTATCAGATGTAGGATTGGTAAAGATATTTTCCATATTTGTTGGTTGTCATTTTGTCCTATTGACAGTGTCCTTTGCCTTACAGAAACTTTGCAATTTTATGAAGTCCCATTTGTCAATTCTTGATCTTAGAGCATTTGCCATTGGTGTTCTGTTCAGGAAATTTTCCCCTGTGCCCAAGTATTCGAGGGTCTTCCCCACCTTCTCTTCTATTAGTTTCAGTGTATCTGGTTTTATGTTGAGGTCCTTTATCCACTTAGGCTTGAGCTTTGTACAAGGAGGTAAGAATGGATCAATTTTCATTCTTCTACATGTTGTCCTCCAGTTGAACCAGCACCATTTGTTGAAAATGCTGTCCTTTTTCCACTGGACAGTTTTAGCTCCTTTGTCAAAGATCAAGTGACCATAGGAGTGTGGGTTCATTTCTGGGTCTTCAATTCTATTCCATTGATCTTCCTGCCTGTCTCTGTACCAATACCATGTAGTTTTTATCAGTATTGCTCTGTAGTACAGCTTACAGCAAACCAATAGCCAACATCAAACTAAATGGAGAGAAACTTGAAGCAATCCCATTAAGATCAGGGACTAGACAAGGCTGCCCACTCTTCCCCTACCTATTCAATATAGTACTGGAAATCCTAGCCAGAGCAATTAGACAACAAAAAGAAGTTAAAGGGATACAAATAGGAAAGGAAGAAGCCAAAATATCACTATTTGCAGATGATATGATAGTATACTTAAGATCCACCCAAACTTCCACCAGAGAACTCCTAAACCTGATAAACAACTTCAGCAAAGTGGCTGGTTATAAAATCAACTCAAACAAATCAGTAGCCTTCCTCTACATGAAAGATAAACAGACTGAAAAAGAAGTTAGGGAAATGACATCCTTCACTATAGTCGCAAATAATATAAAATACCTTGGTGTGAATCTAACCAAGCAAGTGAAAGACCTGTATGACCAGAACTTCAAGTCCCTGAAGAAAGAAATCGAAGAAGATCTCAGAAGATGGAAAGATCTTCCATGCTCGTGGATTGGCAGGATTAATATAATAAAAATGGCCATCTTGCCAAAAGCAATCTACAGATTCAATGCAATCTCCATTAAAATCCCAACTCAATTCTTCACAGAGTTAGAAAAGGAAATTCTCAAATTCATATGGAATAACAAAAATCCCAGGATAGTGAAAACTATTCTCAACAATAAAAGAACTTCTGGAGGAATCACCACTCCATATGCTTAAAGTGCTAATATGTATGTGCATTTGTGTGTTTGTTTATATAAATATATTTGTGGTTTATGAAATGGTCGATAGACCTTAAGGGATTTATGTACTAGGAGCAGAAGCAGTGAGATACATATGTAAATTTTAAGACGCTCATTGAAATATTGTGTACTAAGTGCAAAGTAGTCATCAGTAAGCTCAAGTGGTTCTAAGATAAGAAATTATCATCAGCCATTGGAGTGGTGCAGTTCTTTATTGCTAACCTTCATTGTCAACCTGACTAGAATGAGAGTCACTGAGGAGATACACTATTAAGTGTATCTGAAGAATTTTCCATAGAAAATTAACTGAGGAGTGAAAACTCACCCTGAGTGTGTGGTCCCATCTTGTGGACCAAAGAAAAATGGAAAGGATGCAGAAAAGACCAAAGAGTACCAACATACATGTCTTTCTGCCTCATATATACATATATATATATATATATATATATATATATATCACACAAGATATGTATCTATCTGTGTGTATGTGTATATGTATGTATATATATACATACATATATGCTTGTTCTCAGGCCCTATACCTAGAATTTTTGTACTGCTATACCTTCCACAAAATTATACACCAGACTCACATACTGTCACCAAAAATAAATCCTTGTTTAAGGTGTTTTTGTCAGGCATCTTGTTACAATAGTGAGAAAAATAAAGTAGAAAACTTCCATAGACGATGAGGCCATTACTGAGATACTGATCATGTCATCTTCAACCCTTTAGAAATGCCTTATGGAAGGAATATGGAAAAAGTTTGCACTTTGGGTTGGAATATCCCCAGAGGTCTGTAAGCAGATCTTAATGAGTTACCCTGGTAGGAGTGGCAAAAATAAAACCAACATCTGACTGAAATGCCAACAGGGGTGATTGTGTTCTTAAGTATTCAGAGAATATGATCAGTTTCAGGAACTATAGATAAAGAGTCTGTTTGTGGCACATGAAGGTACCCCTTGCTGTCTTCTCCCTGCATGCAGAAAATTGAAGGGAGCTATAATAGACTAAGCTGTTTGCTGTGGGAAATTTCAAGACAAGAGGACATCCAGGCTGTGGCATGGTTATTATTTGATTAAATTAGTCATATATACAGTGAGACTGATCAAGAACATGAAATGGATGTGTTTCAGTAGGAATGAACTGTGAGTGAATTTAAATTTGCAGTTAAAATGAATGCACACTAAGCAGAGGTAGTGGTAAAGAAAGTAGCATCATGAAAGAGACACCTCAGGCTCTTCACTGAGCTAATGTATTGTAAAGGTAATTCTAAGACCAAGATTATTGAAGGCCCTACCTTGTATAAATGCAGCTTGATTTGAAAGGAAAGAGCCCAAATAGAGAACATTGATGAAACGGTTCTCTCCTTTAAAACAGCCACCTATGGATTCCCCTTCCCCCAGGTTTCTCAGCCAAAGTGTGCAAAAGTCATGACAGCTGTGACAGAAGGGAGACAGACTACATATTGAATGGGTTTCAGAACTTGTCAACATCTTCCTGGTGGATGTTTGTTTTTTAGGCATGCAGAAATTCAAGAATTATGCAGTCATAAAGTCTTAGTTTGCAGGTTCTCAAAATCTGATGAAGCCAGCTAATGTATGGTAAGGGCAGATTCTCTTGGGAGAAACATTGTAAAGCCATTGAATGTACCTATATAAATTGTAATGGAGACATCAGGATACTGAAAGGGGCCAGAATCATTGGAGGTTGCTTAAACATATGGTCGACACAGAATGGAGCTGGCTCAAGAGGGACTCTCCTTTTGATACAGGTGTCAGAACTAGAGGAGTACTGTTAACCTAAACACATTCCCAGATGATGCTACTACAAACCCCAGGTACTAGACATGGAATAGCTGGGGTTAATGGTTTGCTTTCTGAGTTTGAGTCTGCTCTTTTCTCAACATGCTTCCCGCCCTTTATTTGTGAATAGGAATATCAATGTTTGCTATTGTTTTTTTGGTAGTGTGTAATGCTGGATTTTTCTTTTTTATTATTATTATTCTTTAGTCATTTTTTTTACAGTCTATTTGCTATTCCCCTCTGACTGTTCCTAATCCCATTCTTTCTCCCCCATCTCCAAGAGGATATCCCCACCACCATCCCCTGACCCCCTACCCCACCAGACTTGCTCACTCCCTTAATTGAGTCTTCTCTCACTGAGGCCAGACCAGGCAGTCCTCTGCTGTGTATGAGTCCGGGGCCTAATACCAGCTAGTATATGCTGCCTAGTTGGTGGCTCAGTATTTGAAAGATCTCAGGGGTCCAGTTTAGCTGAGACTGCTGGTATTTCTATGGAGTCACCCTCCCTCCTCCTCAGCTTCTTCCATCTTTTTCTTAATTCAGTCATTGGGGTGCCCAGCTTCTGTCCATTTGTTAGGTGTAAGTATCTGCATCGGACTCTTTCAGCTGCTTGTCAGGCCTCTCAGAGGACAGCCATGCTAGGCTCTTGTCTGCAAGCACACCATAGCATCAGTACTAGTGTCAGGCCTTGGTGCCTCCCCTTGAGCTGGATCCCAATTTGGGCAGGTCACTGGACCTCCTTTCCCTCAGTCTCTTCTCCATTTTTGTCTCTGCAGTTCTTTTAGACAGGGAAAGTTCTGGATCAGAGTTTTGACTGTGGGATGGCAACCCCATCCCTCACTTGATGCCCTGACTTTCTACTGGAGCTGGACTCAACAAGTTCCCTCTCCCCATTATAGGGCATTTCATCTAAGATCTCTCCCTTTAAGTCCTGAGCATCTCTCACCTCCCAGTTCTCTGGTACATTTTAGAGGGTCCTACACCCAACTTCGAAGGTTGCCTGTTTCCATAGGAAAATGAACAGAGTCAACTAACCTGGACCTTTAGAGGCTCCCAGAGACTGGATCATCTACCAAAGAGCTGGATCTAGACTTCCTGCACATATGTAACAGATAAGCAGCTTTGCCTTCATGCAGGTCCTCCAACAACTAGAGCAGGAACTGTCCCTAAGCCTGTTGCCTGCCTGCCTGTTGATCCTACACTGCTAAATGGACCTCCTTAGCTTGCCTCAGGGGGAGAGGAAGCTCCTAGTCCCTCTTTCACTTGATGTGCAGAGGAAGGAGTGGTTGTTTGTGTGGAGGGACAGGGGTAACTCCCAGAGTGGAGTGTCGCCTTATCAAAAGAGAAGGGAAAGCTGGATTGGGGGAAATCTTTTCAGGAGGTGGTACTGGAAGGAGAGGTAGGGCTGATACTGGTTTGGAAATTCAATAAATAAAATTTAAAAACCTAATATATATATATATATATATGTAATATATATGTTATATATATGTATATATATACATATATATATTATTGTGAGTGTGTATGTGTGTGTTTGTGTGCACACACGTGTGGGGACAACTTTAATAACCTTCACCAAGTCCTTCCTATCCTAAACAGTTCCAAAGGCTTTCTCCAGCCACATACTATCCTCAGCATAGAGAGATCATTGTTTGTAGGTGTTTATCTTGATTTGATCTGCTTGTATTTTTAGTGTTTTTGTTATTTTGTCCTCTGCATAAATTGGCATTTGTAACATTGCCATTATTTTAGGTTTTTCTTTGTTTTGTTTTCCTTTGCTTTGAACTTAATTTTTTCCTTTTTAGTGAAGATAGATTTTTTTTCCCCACGTAATGTATCCTGATGTAATTTCCCCTCCTTCTACTCATCCTTGGTCCTTCCCACTTCCACTTTCATCTGGATCCACTTCCTTTCTCTTATTAGAAAATAAACAGGTTTCTAAGTGGTAATAATAAAATAAAATGAAATCTCACACATCAAACTTAGACGAAACAAATAAAACAGAATATAAAGAACACAAAAGTAGACAAAAGAGATACCCACTAGTTTCCATTAAAAAACATCAAACTGGAAGTCAACATACACAGGGGGGGGGATTGGGGGACCTGGTGTGAACCTATGCATGCTGCCCCAGTCTTTGTTCATATAAATATTGATCATGTTGATTTAGGAAGCCCTATTTTATTGGTGTACTCCATTCTCTCTAGGGGATGCCTCCTCTTCTGAAAGGTTCTCTGACTCTTGAATGCTAAGATTTGATGGGCCTCCTATTTAAACATTGACTGTTTTAAGGTATCTGACTCTCTACATAATGTCTGCCTGTAATTCTGTGTATTTGTTCCCATCTGCTGCAAGAGGAGGACGCTTCTCTGATGGTGACCTTGCAAGATACTGATCTATGAGTGTAGCAGAATGTCAGTAGGAGTGATTTATTGTTGGGCTGTTTCGCGTGGGTGTGGGTCCTGTTGGATTGAATTGTGGGTCCCGTGTCTACCCACCAAGGGACTAGTGTCACATCTCAGAGAGGCAGAGGCATGGAAATTGGACTGTGCTTACTCCACACTGGCTCTGGATGGACGTCAGCTGTGAGAAGCCACAGGACTCCAGGGATGCTCCAGGGATGAGGGAACATAGTCTGGGGTCCTGCAGGCGCTGGAGCTCTTGAGTTAGGGGTCTCAGACCAGGAGGTATCTGGGAACCGACCGGTCTCAGGCACTTGGGTTCTCAGGTGCCACTGAGAAGCCACATAAGGGTTGAGATGGAGGCATATGGTCTGGATCGACCTGCAGCCAATGGGGGTAGGGGGACAAGCTCTTGCTACATCCAGTGAGGATGAGAATCTTGGTCATGGAGACTCACTTGCCTGGGTCACTGTTGGCTCAGCTTGCTTGGTTGAATTGCTGGGCCTCCGTGGCTGGAAGCATAGAGAGGTCATCAGCGGGAGGTTAGAAGGTGGCTTGGTAGTTGAAGACCTTCTCCATGGTTCCCCAGGGCAGGTCCCAAGGAAGAAAGATAGTACATGGTCTTAAGATATTTATTGTCATGGCGGAAAATGGATGAAGCTATACCCCATATCCTCAGGGCCAGCCTGAGGTTAAATACCTTTTTGCAAGGAGGAGGGTCTAGGAAAGAATGCTTAATTGGCTATGCCCCCTGACCTTTAGGTATCTCATGAATATGGAGATCTGTCTTGAGGCTCTGTGGCCTGTAGTCATGTCCTCTACCTGTGCTATGTGACCAATGGCCACAAACCTCTCTGTGGGAGGGCCTGTAGCTATGTGAAAGGAGACAGGGGCTCAGGAGCAAGGCTGAACTTCTACCGTCCCTGAGGGTCTCTGGGGTTCAAAGCCTGAGCTCAATCAGGTACCCAGCTGTCTCTCACAGCCCACTATCCCACAATTTATTGGTACATCCTTTTTGTAGAAAAGTAATATTTGCGTTTATCTTATGTTCCTGAGCTATCCAGTCTCTAGTTCTATGTCACCCAAGTAGTGTTCCATAAGGGTTTCATTTGATGTAGTGGGCCTTCAGTCAAATCAGATATTGCTTGGTTATTCCCATAAGCTTTGTACCACCATTGCCATAGCATGGCTTGCAGAGAGAGCACCATCGTAGACCAAAGGGTTTGAGGCTGAGTTGGTTTTTCCTTTGCTAGAGTACAGAGTACCTTCTTGTAACAAAGGTACAAGCATGTAGGTGTGAAGACTCTATGTAGGTACCAGTTTGACTCCTCCATACTCAATGGGTTGTGCAGGCAGTGTCTTTAGCAGTAGATCCTTGCCATCAGCTTGTGGAAAGCAACCTATAGTCTTGACAATAGCCTGGATTGTTTGAGGATTCCCATGGAACTCTATTGGCCAACAACTCAATTAGCTGTAACCAGATCCCCATACTGGAAGCTTCATTTTATGACAAGAGATAGAAAGTAGGGGCTCTATCTCCATCCATTATTTGGCTTTTTCATTTAGATTGCCTTCATATATGTATATATTTCAGGAAGATTTTACATATTAGGTTTCCAAAGCACTCCTCAAATGGCCCTTAATTTTAGCTGCCTTTCTCACATTCGGTCATTTGTCTTCTTTCCTCTCCATCCCCATTGATCGTCTTGTTCCAGTGCTCCCCATCCATTTATAACTATTTTATTTTCCTTTCCCAACAGGATCTATATGTCCTACCAGTCCCTTCCTCTAGTCTTTGATGCTCCCATTTCATATGCCCGCAAAACCATCCAGCATGCTTTCCCTGTGTTCTAAGTTGAAATAACTGTATCTTGTATTTTCTGGGAGATTTTATTATAGTATCAGTGTTATTTTGTTTATATAATATTGGAGTTACTTAAATAGCTAAATGATTAAATATTTGGAATAATACATGGTAGAACCACCTGTCTTTTTCTCTGTGGGAGACTTTATAATTAGAGATTAAATTGTAAGTTATTTTAAGAGTGTATTTTACATTTCTTGTATCAGTTTTAGTTATAGTTTCTTGAGGATATTTTTATTTTATCTAAATCTCTAATCTACTTGTACAACATTGTTATATATTGTATCACAATTGCCACAGTAGTTGAGATGTTACTTCTACATGTGTGTGTTCATACATACATATACAGCATTACTAGACCTTTACTGAGTCCCTCCTATCCTAAGGCAACTATGAATGGAGGCTTTCTGCTCCCATGCACTTTACCTTCCACCTAGAGAGAAAATTGTTTATCTGTATTTGGCTCAATTGATCTACTTAATAATTTCTGTTTTGTTGTTATTGTATATATGTAAAAATTTTAAAAAGTGGAACCTTTCCCTAGGTTCTGAGAAAATATCACTTGTATCTTACTGGCCAGAATTGTACACATGTTGATCTATGAACAAATTATGGTGGCCATGGAATGATGTGTACCAAGCAACTAAATTGAAATATACCCCTAAGCTGATATGTATTGACCAGGGTTCACCAGGAAAACAGAAGTAGTAGGAAATAGGTACACATAAACATGCATATATGTGTAATATGTATAATATTATGTAAGAAACATGTACAAGTGTGGTTTTGTATATAGAAATTTATGTAAGAAATATAAACTGTTAAATTTTTTATTTTTAGAAATTAACTTTATTTTTAATTACATTTATGTGTGTTTTTGTAGGGTTAGGTATACTTGAGTGTGTATATGAGTGTAGGTGCCCATGGAGGCCAGAAGAGGGTGAAAGACTACCTGAGACTGATGGTATAAATGGTTGTGAGCTGCCATGTGGGTGCTAGAAACCAAACTTAGATCCTCTGCAAGAACAACTCTTAACCACTGAGCCATCTGTCCAGCTCATACAAAATATAGCTCTTTCCCGCCCACTCCCACTCCTATGTATAAAGAGAAAGAGAGAGGAGAAAGTAAAAAGAGAGAGGGAATGGAAAGGAGAAGGAGAGAATACTGGGCTGGGGGTGATTTACTTCAAGGAATTTGCTCACACAGTTACGAGGTCTGTCGTGTGGGAAATCTGTATAGCAGCGGGCTAAACAGTCTGTGGTAAGAAATAATGTTGCAACCTTGAGGCAGAATTTCTTTATCCCTGGGAAACATGATTCTTTGATTTTAAGTTCTTATTGCTGATTGGATTAGATACACTTCCATTCTTAACATTAATTTTCTTTATTTAAAAGCCACTCATTGAAAGTACCTTTATGGCAGTATCTTAACTACTGTTTAAATAGGCAAACTGTCATATAAATCATCAAACACAGGGTAGTTTTAAACATCAGTATCTGAAATTAGGAGGTCTTACTGGAATGGAGAGTTTGGCTAAAAGTGTGTCTAGAGTAAGTAAAGGGTCATGTGTGGAAGGATGCATCCACTGTTGGTTCTAACCTTGATTTGCATAAGGTCATACTAAAGAGAAAAGTTACAGAATTAACTGCTTAATTGAAATGTAGTGATTTTTTTTCTGCTTTGACTTTTTATTTTACTTGGTCTTTTCTGTGGTTTGGGGGGATTTAATATACAGGCTTGTACAGGCATTTACCCTTGAGCTATGTCATCAGCCCCAAGAGTAATAGTGAACTCTTATTGAAAAAACCCACTCAAATATGAACTAAATAACCAGCGCTTACTGCAGATTGTTTCAATATTATATGTTCCTTGACATAAGATGTAAATAACATATATTGTAACATGAGATTTGTGTTCACATGGAGTTCAGTAGGTAATAGACATAAAAATTTTCTACAGTTCAGTTATATCAAACAGTGAATAGTAGTTGATATATGATAGCATCGGAGTTCCCCAGAGAAACAAAGTACTTAGGCTTGGAATTAATTGTATTGAATTATATTCATATCTGTGTGTATATTGTTTCTTATATATAAATATAAGATGATTATTTTAGCATATGTAAAACACTTGTTTCTTTACATGTCTAAGCCAAAATTTTCCTCCCTACTGTGCTCTTGCAGGTAAGATTATCTGGCTGAACATCTCTCCTTTGCAAAGGGATCTCTCGGGCTCTATTTCTGCTTCTCCCAGATCAGCAGGTTTCATTTCTCTGATTTTGTGCAGTTGTTCATACAAGCCAGTCTCCTCTGTAGCAATGAAGAGTCGCTTTTTGACAACATAGACTCTTCTTCCCGCATCCATGTTTACTCTGCTCCTGAGTGAACTCCTATGTGCTCTAGCAGGGCATTTTGTTTTCTTGTTCAAAAATTTGTTGGTAGATGTCATTACTCGACTCTTTTCTATCTCATTCAGTGATGAGTGTTGGGTGTTTGGCTCTCTCTATAGCCTGTGGTTGGGATTTGGAAGAGAGAAAAGCAGAATTCTTCCCTTCTCAGCTCAACATTCATGAGATTCAGTAAGCAAAGATACAAATATCAGATATTGGCATAAATGACTAATGAGCTGTCTCCTAATCCTAATATTAATTGGTTTTGGTTTTCCAATACTACTTTATTAGCACTCATATTTCCCAACATAGAGAGGCAATTTATTTATCTATCATCATCAGCTTTTGCCATATTGCTCTGTAAATTGTATCTTTTCCACTCTGCTGTTACGTCAAGAAGCATGGTTTACTAGTCTTCCTGTTCCTTGCTATATCCTCCAAATAGCATAATTAGTAGCAACAATAGAAATTCAGTAAATATTTGGCATGTAATCTAAAAATCACTTTTTCATTCAGATTTCAAGGAAAACATATCAGTCGCCTGTGAGTTCCCCTGAAATAGCATAAGCAATAAGTAAATACCCTAAATGTGAGTTACCTAATGTTGCTAAAATATAGGCTCATTCCATTCACTTTCAGAGAGGAAAATGAGAACTTGAGGATGTTACCCAATTTCTTTACTTATTCTCCTTCCAAAATGAATTTTAGTTGCCTTAAGACATCTGAGGAGACCTCAGGGCAGTAGCTCACTTAGTATAGGAAGAATAACTGGAGTAAGAGCATCCAAATGTCTTCCTGCCTGTTGATTCTGAATGCTTCATGAAAAACTTGAAATTCTTGATGGAAGCTAAAACAGCACTTCTTCAGGAGTTGTTTAGTCTTGTCCTATTTCTTTCTCAAGTAGGTAGCTATATATCCTAATTTATCCTATATTATATATCCTAATATATTCTATAATATATCCTATATTATCCTAAGAAAAGGATAAATATGCACAGCAGTAAACTAAATGCATGAACATATTAAACTCATCTTTTTATCTTAGTTCTTTTCATTTAATTAGATTTATTTTAACAGGTACATAAAAACTGTACATGTAAATTGATGTGGTGTTAAATACATGTATATATTATAAAATGCTTAAATCAGGGCACAATAGCACATTGAAAATCCTTATCTTCTCTTTAATTTAGTATCCATTGATTAAACATTTACATTTTCTTCTTTCCCCAACACTTTCCTTATCACTGCAAGATACCATATTACTCTCAAATTTGAGTCCAGTGTATTATTATTTCACAAATGAGTGGATTATGTAGTACTTGTTTTCCTGTGCATTCTTAATTCACTTAGGATAATGATCTCCAGTTCCATCTTCATTGATGTAAATATAACTGGATTTTCTTTTATATGACTAAGTAACATTCATGATATGTGTACACATTTTATTTCTATTATTTTTGTTTTTATGCCTACTGTATTTGAATTGCCTAGGATGTTAAATATTTTGAAAGAATATCAGGTGCTACTTTTTTACTTATAAATTTAAGAACTTTTTACAAAAAAAAAGAATGAAATACCTAGTCTGACAAAAGAATATTGCTAATTTGTAAATAGGTATATATTCTTAAAGTATAATGCTAAGCAAGTACTTGACACTTAGTTCATTTATTTTGGGTATATCATCTGGTGATAGAATGTACTCACTTCCACGAGTCAGAGACTTAAAGAAAGACGAGTACAATCAAAGTATCTTTATCTCTTGGATTTATTCACAGGACACAGATCCAAGCTATGTTGGGCCAGTTCAGCCAGGCAGAGGCTTTGCTAATGAAAGCTGGAGTGCAGCCAGGGACTATTGATGGAGTCCTTTTGGATCTAGGGTGTTCCTCCATGCAACTTGATGCTCCTGAAAGAGGCTTCTCCCTTCGGAAAGATGGCCCCTTGGACATGAGGATGGATGGAGACAGGTTAGTATTGAAAAAGCATTGCTTCTTACCACAAGAAAATCAATTTCTTCAATATTCTGAATTTAATTACCTTGAAGACTGAAAAATTCCCAGCACACTCCCACATCCAAAACTGTCCATGCATAGTAAATCAGCTGTGTTTGGTACTCATTATATTCTTCAGTATTTCTTTAGCTTTGAAATTCTAAAAGGAAAATATTTACTGTCTTTACAGGAAATAGTGAGGTGTTCAGAATGGGGGAAGTCCATTTTTAGGTAATTTTTTTCACTAATTACAACATTAGCTTTTTAGTAGTAATGTGGAAAAATGGAGGCTAAAACAATAGCTTCATTTTTGTGCTTATATACACATGTCTCTATGAAAAAAGCTCTATTTAATTGATTTTATTTAATAATGCTGCAAAAGAAAAGTAGGGTAGGATCTCAGTGATCAACATTTATATTTCTGTCCTATCTCTTCAGCAGTCATTGTAGTAGATCCTGTTTCAAAAGACCTGCAAGGTATGACACTACATCATACATCACTACATATCCATACATATCTGTACAGAAATATCACTTATGACTCCTCTTCATTCTTTATCATTCTTTATTCTTTATTGTAGAAGTACTAATGCTTGTTCACCATTATTCAATTCAAATGGACACACAATCCATTATGGCATTGTATTGCACTGTAGGAGAAAATCAAGGTTTTCCTTTTTCTACATTAGTTTTAAAAGGTTAAATTAGTACTGACATCTAGACAAGAAACATTTAACACTAGAGTCTTAATTCTATGTTGACCCCAGTTTCAACAACCACTACTTTTGGATTATATTATCTTATATAATTGAGAGGAATTTCAAGCCTCAAGGACTTGAAAGGCTAACTCTGTTAACAGATATAGTCTTCGTTGGGAGATAATAAATTGACACTCAAGTTAAGACTTTCTCTTGGGAGTTAAGTCACAGTAAGTCACTGAACTATAGACTAACACAGGAAAACTTCATGTTTGCAGGAGAAGCAGTTCTTGTTCATATTAATGCCTGTTCTAAAGTAGATTTCTGGCATGCTAAGGCAGAATCATGTTCCTTTTGTCTACTAGCATTATGGAAACGTCTATACATCTATTTTGTTTTAATGTATGAATAAAATGAAATTTTACCTAGTGTCCATTGAATGCCATTTGACCAAAATGCTACTTTATTTTTCTTGTTTAAATGAGGAAGTTATCATGAAACTAAATCTATGTATACTATCTTGTGCGGCGCCTACCACCCGGACCAGCAGGGAAGAAAGACTCGCACACCAGTTCCTTCCAGCAGCAGTTTACTCAGGAATTGCTAGTTATATGAAGCTTGAAGGTGTGCCCCTGAGCCAGCCCAGGAGCGAAGCTTCATACCTTGCGTAGGACTGCCCATGAGCCCATACCACGTCTCGCACTGTGATTGGTCAAGGACCCATGACACAAGATCAGGCCACCAGGAAGTACCGCCCCAGGACCAAACAAGGCTTGTTTACTCCAAGTCAGCAAGGGCTAGCCGGCACCATCTTTAAGGCGCGGCAGCAGCGCTCCACATTATCTTATAACTGTTTTAATAGAGCTAAGGGTCTGAATTTACTAGCAAGTATTTTGTTTTCTGTGGTCAAATAATGACTGGCAAATATATGAATGTGAAAGGTCTGAAAGACATGAACATTTCTTGTCCAGTCATTAAATGGTATTTATTTATGTAGGTCTCCTTTCCCAATAATTCTGATAATTGAGATAAGCATTGTTATATTCATTTTCCAGATTAAAATTGAGAGTCTAATGCATTTAAAACTCTATCCAATATAACAAGGTTGCAATTCATCCTTAATGAAAAGGTCTTTATTTTATAAACAAAAAAGGGAACCCACTGAGATGAAAGTTAGGGATACCATATAAAACATTCATTGGTACAAGGATATCAAAAGAAAAAGAGGCTGTCAGTTTGAGGGGAATGGGAGGGGATGGCGGGAGGAAAGATGGAGTAGTAGAATCTATTTTAATTCAAAACATGCACAAATAGATAAAAGTAAGTGAAACCAAAAAGAAACCATCATATGTAGAACAGGATCTTTCTCTACTTCCTAAAACAACCAGAGACACTAAAAGTTTCAGAGACAGACTGAAAGACAGATATATGCAAACGGAGTACACACCAAGGACATAAAAATTCTCCTGAATGCACAAGCCTGCTGACAAGGTAATAATTTTCAAAAAGAGTTTTAGATGTTTTCATAACCTCACTCTGGTTCACTCTGGTTAAACCTCAGGTCTTAGTGCTCCCATATCTTTGGAACTCATAACTAGTCACAGTATGCAGCTAATAACCCAACATATTTATGTGGGAGTAGTAAGTGTACTACTAGCAGATGTTCCTAATAAGTCAAGTCATGGCTAGCTCATCAGTTAGAATGCTTTGACCCACTTCTGTAAAGGGAAAGAAACTAGAATGATCTGACAGTCAGCACAATTTCCTGCTTGCATAATTAGTCTATGTGGTCAGAACTTGGGCTTTCTTTCTGTCCCCTTATTGAAACTAATATTTAGGCTTGTTCAATCAATACTGTTTATTTTGAGGACTTAATCAATGGTGATCTTTGCCCCTGATAACTGAGCTTATATCAAATACCCAAAACATGCATGGTTAACACTAGGTCTTTTCAGCTATTGTGAGGGAGACTACCCAGTGTCTTGTGTAGACTTTCAAGGTTGGAGTTTTTTGCCCCACTCATAGGTTCATTGCTGCCATACATTAATTCCCTCCTCAGCCTTTAGACCTGATCAGCTATCATCCACACCATATCTCCCATTCTAAAGAAAATAATAATAATAATAATAATAATAATAATAATTCAGTTAGTAACTTACATATTGAACAAGTTATATTGAATATTTTCCTATTGTTTTATTCTACGAGAAACCTACAGGATCAATATTAAAGTTTCTAATGAATGAAATTTAAAAGTTAGCAAAAGTACTTTAACTTCCCTTTACTTTGACTTTATTGAATGTTTCAGGTGCCTCTTTCCATGATGATTACAGTGTAAACTGGAAACTTCTTTCATATGTGTGATATTTTAGTCTGTTTTAGAATTTTGTCTGGGCAGTGTGTTGTGACTGCCTGAGTTCATGTTCCCAGTGCTCTGAAAGACCAATTCTTGTCATTGAAAATGGTGTCAGTAAACTGATTGGCTCCTCTTGTGCACAGGTACCCTGACATGCCCACTGCTGCTGATGTTGTGAATGCTTTAGATCAACAAGCACTTGCATCCATCCTAAGAGCATATGGAGAAGAGAAACATGCCAAAAAAATTGCTTCTGCGATCATTCAAGCACGCAGCACATACCCTATTTCTAGAACTCAGCAACTTGCCAGCATTGTTGCAGGTACCCTTGCTAATTCTCTGTACTCTCTAAGAGTAACAAGTTAAATTAACAAGTGTGGCATATATATGTATATATATTTTATTGCATATATAATGTATTGCATATATATATACACATATATATATTGATAATGTGTGCGTGTGTGTGTGTATGTGTGCGCGCACGTGTGCACGTTCATGCCTCCCTGCTGACTCTCAGAGGGATTCATCTGTATATGAAATCATTCAGAAAAGAGTCCTTCATATCCTTCTCCAATGTCAGGATTCTTTTTCTTTTTTTCTTTTTTCAAACTTCCTCACTCCAACCACTGTTAATATCACACACAGTATTTTTAAAGTATTTGCCATAGGTGTCTGATTAATATAATAGAAATTTTGTACATGGAAACTTATCATTTGTGCTGATCAAGGTGAAACATGGAACGACAAGGATTAAAGAATATCTTGCCCTATCACAGTGGTTGATAAGCATCCTGTTGCAATTTGACATTACCTCTCATAGTTTCATATTTCTAAAATTTAATATTTCAGGCAAAAGGAGAATTGCATTGCCTGACTGCTAAAATAAACCTCAGTGACTCATACATCTATTCTAAACAGTCAGCCAACAAAGGGTATGTGATGTATAGATTATTCTGCTTTGTGGATGCTAACTAAATCAGCCTAAGGGACTTATTGAAGCATTTCATCTTCTCTGCTGTTCACCACCATAAACCTCTTGAACCTGATTCTAGCTAGGCGCTGCTTTATTGCGTCCTTTCCATTTGAAGCCAAAGCTGTTTCACAGCTATGTTCTGATGAAAGTTTCTCAAAGTAAAAATGCAACTCCTGCAGTTATTTAACAGAATTACAGAGGTAATTTTTTTCATTCTGTTGGACCAACAGAAACACTATTACCATTTTTATATATGAAAATATATTAAGATTGTTTTCATTGTTTTTTATATAATTGTATAAGTAATAAGTAAGTAAAGGGCATATTTGTGTAGTATTTTAGAAGGCGCCAGTATTAACTAGGGCTGTGATGATACTAGATGGAGTTTAAGGAATAAAGCTTCGTTATGAATTCACTCAAATCATTAAGCTTTCTTATAATAATTCTTTTATGGCATAATTAAATATAACTAAAAATATTGTATTCTATTTAACAAATAATAAAATATAAAGAATTAACTACATTCTTAAGTTTCTAAGAAGCATTTATCAGGTCCTTTTGAACTTAGTATCTTTTATTTAACTTAGGGCTGAATTCATGTGGGTTTTGTAAACATACATTATTTTATGATTCCGTCCCCCTGAAAAGAGTTTACACTGGCATGTTAGCAGGTAATAGATTCCAATTCTCCTTACACACTTTGCCCTTCCTGTTCTTTACTCACCAGCCAATGGTACTTGTCCTTGCTGTCTTTAAGGGGCACAGCATGCCGTTTTCTGTGCGAAATCACATTATTTATTCATAAGAAAACACAATTTTGTCTGGTACTGATATGAAGGCTTGTAGCTAAAGATTGTTCTGTTAAAAATCTTTATCTAGTAACTTGTGAAAACCATTCTAAAGAGGACCAGTGGTTTGCTCAAGACTAGAGCCTAATTAAGGCCAGTTAGTATTAATTAAAATTTAGGAGACCATGCACTTGAGACATAATTGGGAGTATTTCTTTAAGAAATTAAATTAGCTGTTTTGTTTCTGGATCTGAATCTGTGAACTTGTGGAAATACCAATCTGGTACTAGATAAACTGATAAGAACATATACCACAGGAACAATATAAGCTTTCTTGGAATGTTGTGATGTTAAGAATGCATTAGCGCCATATCAACAATGAAGGAAAAGTGAGAATATTCACATATGGGCAAGGAAAAAAATTGTGATTGGCATTAAAGCATTAAGTTCTCTGAGTCTGTTTTTATGTCTTCAATATCAGTCAATAGAAATACAACTTTATTGATGGCATCATGAGATTTTGAAAAAGAGAAAGACTTAAAAAAGGAAATTAAAAAAAACAAAACAATAAAAATGAGAGAGAGAGAGAGAGAGAGAGAGAGAGAGAGAGACTATGACCTACTAGAATTTAACCAAGGGATTAGAATGCTTAATAAATCTATATCAAGCAGTGAAATTGGAATTTTCTAACTAAACCAGCTCAAGCCCATATGTTTTCTTGCTGAGTTCTATGAAACTTTTGAAGGACTAATCAACACTCCACAGAACACTCCATAAAACAGAGAGTGAAAGAATGACACCAAGTTCTTTTTATGAAACCAGTGTTAACCAGATACTGAAGCTGAGGGAGGACACAATAGGAACGAAAATCGTGAGCCACTCTCCCTCTTTTTGTGAATGCCACATTCTTCCCTAATTTCTATTTTTTGAGATTATAATATAATAGTGTAATATCCTTCCTCCAAACCCTCACTTATATCCCTTCTTGATCTCTTTCAAACTCATGCCCTCTTTTTATACTAATTGCTGTTGCCTACATGCATACATATGTACATATATGTATATATACATACATATATATTTCTAAATATACAACTACAATTTGCTTAATACATACAATATTACTTGCATATATGTTTTAAGGGCTAATCATTTTGGTATTAGATACCCAATTGGTGTGTTTTTCCCCTAGGGACAGCTATTTTTACCCAAGATTCCTTAGTCACCTCTAATATTTTATATAGGGTTGAAGCTTCCTGGGATTTCTCACTTCGTAGTAGCATGTACACGCTTGTTTTCTTTGTTCGGATCATGTTTAGGCAGTCATGTAGATGAGAGTATACTATATGAGAATAGCTTCTGTTATTACCAGGAGACACAATTTCACAACAAAACAGTGTTCCTCTGGCTCTTAAAATCACTCACTTCCTCTTCCACCAGGATCCCTGAGCCTTACATGTGGGAGTTGTACCACAGGTGTATACAGTCATGCTGGGTTCCACAGTTCTACATTTTGATTAGTTGTGGTTTTCTGTATTCGTCTCTGTCTGTTGCAAAGAGAATTTTTCTTGATGAGGAATAAGGATAACACTTTTCTGTGAGAATAAGGACAAATGTTGGGAATGTAGTTGGGGCTTATGCTGGTTTAACAAAGTGGTGGTTGTAGATTCTCACATCAGTACTTCACTAGACCTGGATAGTTTCAATAAAGTACTTGCAAACAGAACTCAACAACACATTTGACTTTGTAGTGTTAACATAAAGTCTTGATTCATTCAAAGAGCCCTGTTTTCATAGCATTTACTACTGTCATTAGGTAACTGAATGTAACATTACATAAAATGATGAAATATTGACTATGAGAGAAAAGGCATACGTAGGAGGTCATTTCTTTGCAGGAGTGTTTCCATGGCTGTGCAGAAGCCTTTTAATTTCATGTAATTCAATTTATTAATTCTTCTCATTATTTCTGAGCATAGCTGAGTCTTTTTCAGAAAATCAGTTCTTTCCATGACCAAATGGGCTTTATTTCAAGGTTGTAAAGATTATTCAACAAACACAAATCAATAGATACAGAAAAGGTCTTTGATGAAAACTAACATTCCTTTTTGATAAATGTCCTGAAGAGAATAGTAATAGAAGGAGCCTTTCTCAACATAATAAGAGTGTATATGCCACATCTGGAGCCAGCATTATAATCAGTGGAGAAAACCTGCGATCATTTTCACAACAATGGGGAAAAATGTGAGTATTCTTTCTTCACTCATCCAATATTGTCACTTAAATCTTAACTAGATTCATATTACAAAAGAAAGAAATAAGGAATATATATAAGAAACTAAGAAGCAAATTATTCTTATTGAAGATGACATGACACTATACATAAAATACCTATAGATTCTACCGGAACACTCTATGAACTCATTAACAAAGTAACAGTATATAATATTAATGTAAAAATGAATAGCTTTCCTACGCGATGATAACAAATCACCTGAGACAGAAATGAAGAAAGTGATCACTTTGATAATAACTCCAAAAAATTAAATGCCACAGGATTAGAGAGGCAGATTATTTGGTAAAGTGCTTGCTGCTCAGCATGAGGAAATGTTTGATCACAGAACTCACATTAAAATGATGAAAATGGTGGGCATATGTGTTATCTCCTTACTGAGAAGGTGGAATCAGGTGGAACCCTGGTCAGCCAGCCTAGTCAGCTAGGCAGGATTCAGACCTTGTCTCAAAAAAGCAGAGGTCAGTCGACTGAAAAGATAGCTCATCGGTTGAGGGTACTTACTACTTTTATAGAGGACCAAGGTTTACTTTCAAGAACCGATGTGGTAGACACAGACTCACAGAGTCTCAAAAATAGACATGTAAATATAAAAAATCATTCTTTAAAACACAACAGGTGGCCAGTAACTTATCTTGACCTTTGGCATCTCACTTTCATGGACTGGCAAAGTAAATACTGTGAAAATTGCTGTGTTTCTAAAAGTTATGTTGTGTTGCTAATTCTTACAAGTTGATACATTCCCTTCTAGAAGAAGAATGGAAAGTCATAAGAGTAGAAGATTGGAAAGTCATAAGACTGGGGTGCTTCAAAACTCACAAGATTCAGGAAATTTACAAAACTTACCAGACTTAGGAAACTCAAGAGTTACTAGATTTCCAGAGCCTTCTGCCTATTGTAAAAGTAGTGACCAACTATTGAACAGAAAAGACTCTGCATGGAGCCTCCTACAGGTTAGTTAGATAGAGTTTTACAGTTTTCATGAGTTCTCACCAAGATTTTATGATGATGATTCTGCCTTTGAATACTCTCCTAAGTAACTCTAATAAACTCATTTCATTGAGCTACACTTGGGTGGAATAGTACATTTAGTCTTTTCCTTGTTACTACCTCAGGAGAGTAGATGTGTTTTCATGTGTAGTCAGGAACAGTCATATAACACTGATCAACAAATTCAAGGCAATGTCAATGAAACTTCCAGTGACATTTTTCACCCCACTTGAAAAACCAACTCTAAAATTCACATAGAAATACAAAATATCCCAGATACGCAAAAAGAATAATGCAACAGCTATCACAAGTCTAATTTCAAATTATAGAATCATAGTAATAACATCATGGTAGTGTTACAAAAATGGACATCAAAACCAATGGAATAGGATAGAATAATTAAAGATATACACTATGTCTATGGTCCAAAGGATTTAATACAGGTACTGAAGATATTTTTTATAAAAGAAATATCCTTTTTTAGTAATAGTGGTATGAAATGATATGTGGGAGAATGAGACACTCCTCTCACTTGGCTTGAAATTAAATTCAAAACTAAGATGGCTGGTGTAAGATAGAGAGAAAACACATGAAGATAGAGGAATAAGAAGTGACTTTCTGAAGAAGAGTCAGCTATGCTCAGAAATAATGTCAAATTGATATATTGGATTACATGGAATTAAAAGGCTTCTACACAGCCAAGGGAGCAATCCTGCAAAGAAACTGCCACCTCTGTATGGTTTTTTCTCTCGTAGTCACTATTTCATCATTTTATGTAATATTTCAGTTTCCTAATGACAGTAGGAAATGCACTCTCTTAACTGAAGCAAGATTTTATGGTAACACTATAAAGTCAAATGCTACTTTCAAACAATTTCTTGAACAGAAATCAAGCTGACAAATCAATGTGTTATGAGAGCTGCTTCCTCAAGGAAACAGGTAACAGTAACAGAATAACATCTCCATCAGTTCCTATGGTTGCCATTACTAACCATTGCTGACTAGGGAGCTTCAAGCAATAAAAATGTGTTCCACCAGTTTCAAGACATGAATTGAAATGGATATGCTAGCAGGACCCTGGCCAAGATTCTTCCTCAGCTGTTCCTATATCTTACTGGTCACCAGCAGTCAATGATGTTCTATAGCTTGTAGATGTCTCTGTCTCCAACTCTACAGTCACTTGACAGTTTCCCTTTGCCTCTGTTTTTGTTTCTGAATTTTCGTCTCATAAGAAATTATTGATTTGGGATTTAGGACATATCTGAATCTAGTATGTGCTTGTTTCTAGGGCAGAACACAATCACAGGTTCTGCATAGATGCAAATGGTAGAAGGCAGATACTCCTCATAACAGTGTGATTCCTAAGTAATTATTTGTTTAAGAAACAAGTATTTTTGTAAATCTGAAATTTTTATAAAGGCTATATTTAAATGTCTTTCTACTTCTAATAAATTCACATTATCATGTCTAAACCTGTCTAGGATTCTAGGATATCTCCTAGACCTTCAGGATATATTCTATTCAATTCCTGACACATCTTAAAAGCCATGATTTATGCGATATAAATCACTTCCTTTTCATTTCAAAAGAATATATTGCAAGAGAACAGGGAGCACCAAGAACCACACCTAGAGTAACACTATCATCAGGAAAAGTCCTCAGTGTATCAGATCAACATGCAGTAATGTTTAAACCTAAAGCCTGGTGCCTTTTGTTAGCACTAAGAGTATTAGGGAAGTTCTCAAAGGCAAAAGCCAAGCTCTTAGTTGGGAATTGTACTTTCACTAGTGTTATGTATTGTATAAATTGTAACAGCTACAATTTATAATCCTTTTGATTTCCCAAATTGCCTCTGGAACTTGAGTGTTTATGTTTCTACATGTATGCAAATGTATAATATTTAAAAATATGTAGCCTGGAATTTTAATATCTTTAACACACCCACATACTATTCTATACAGTATATATAGTATTTCTCCATAAGTAATTTATAAGTAGCAATTCATGTTTTCAGTGTAACTTTTATTCTAATATGATTATAAATAAAGAAGCAAAGTAATAAAGTTCAAGAATTAAAAATGACTATCAGTCATTTACTAAATATCAATCTAACGGTAGACTGTTGATCACCTCTGCTAAGTCATGGTCTGGCTGTAGTCTTTTCTACTTTGACCTTTTGTATTCCAGGCATGCTGAAATTCTTGGCTTTCAGACATATCATCGTCACCTTCCCACCGGCCTTACATATACTTGTCCCCAGAATTGCAGCCGTCCTGTTTCTTCTCTCACGTCCATTTCCTCTGACTAATTCTAGCTCATCCTTCTGGGAGTCCTGCAAATAGCTAAGATGTTTGTATATCTGCCTCTGTAGTGCTGCATGAACAAAAAGTTCATTGCATAAAATATGATGCATGTATTTTTTTTTACTTGTCTGCTATGTTTGAATTGCTCAATACATTTCTCAGTAATAGTTACATTTGGTCCTGGTGCTTGATAGATGTGTACTCAAAAACAAGTATATAATCATATATGTGCCTGTATACACACACACACACACACACACACACACACACACACACACACACAAACATACACAATTAAAGAAAAACAGGCCATGAATTTGAGAGAACATGAGGGTACAAGGAAGGGGCTTAAGAAAGGAAATGGGAAGGGTCATTGATACAATTATGTTTTAATTTCAAAACATAAAAATTATAAAATCAATGCCATAAATGTAAACTATATGCCACATTTAATGCTGTGTAAATATAAAATAATTTTCTCTTAAATATATGTTGAAATGGAATACTTAATGTTACCTGTATTACATATGGTTTTAAAATTAACTTTCTCTTTTGAATATTTTTAAATGTGGCTATTTAGAAATCTTTTACTTAATGTGTATATCACATTTTAATTTTATTGAACATGGTGCTTTAGCCTGTAAGTACCATGAAACAACAGCATTGTCATATAATGGCATTTGAACCTGAAGAGACATTTTCCAATGTTAAATGCATGAAATTATCAAAATGCATATTGAATCAGGAGATACTAACTTTAAAATAACATCAAATAATAAAAAAAATGATTCCCCATTTTATATGTCCTAAGACTGTCAATCATAAGAATGTAAATGCTCTAACAACATATATTGAAATAGCATATGCTGGCAAACTAAAAAACCACACTGCTTCTTGATGCTTTGCTTTGTTTGATTTTAGGATAGGATTGTCTATATTCTTATTATTCAATAACATGCTAAAAACGATTCTCAGACATTTTTTATTATAGAATCATTTAAATGACTGTTAACATATTCAAACACATTCTTGATGAGAAAATACTCTTGATTAAGGAAGAAGTAGCTGTAGCTACACCTTTTCCGAATGTCTGTAATTTTAAGTAGTCTTGAAATGCAAATAGAGTGTAGATATGCTTCTTTTTGAAAAATTCAAGTCCATGTATTTTCAAGAGGGTGGCTGCCTGCATTTTGTACTGGAGCATTTCCAGATTCTAGTGTCCTTTCTCTATTTTGGCTATAGCAGATGATCACTCATTAAATGCTAATCTTGTGAAAGAAAAGACTTAGTTCAAACCCCCAGTCCTCCAGCTTGCTTCCTACAGAAAGAGCCCTGGACCATCTTTCTTATCGTGAAAAAGAAGTGAGCACTAGCTATGATAATAGTTGGCAGTATTTTTGTTCAGCAGACATGATCATACTATTTATATTTTGCTTAAATCAACATAACTATACATTTGTAATCTTAAAGCTTATGGCTAATTCAAGGGATGTCTAAAGGACTTTACATTCACAAGTTAGACAGTTGATCCTTCCATAGTCAACAGTTAGTAGGTGATTCATGATACTATTTGAACAGAAAAAAATGAAGGCAGTGAAGCTTCATTTGTATTTGTGTCAGGTTGATTACATGTATATGTTTATTTCCTGACTAGAATTTTATGTAACCTTTATTCTGACTCATAAACTAAATGAAAACGCAGGGCCTAATGTATGCTTGTTGGACAAATAAGTTGGTGAAATAATGTGTGCAATTATAGCAGAAATAAAATGAAAATTCAGGGGAAATTATAGATTCCTAGTGTTAACTAGGAATCAGTTGTAAGGAGCTATAGAATAGCGAAGGGATCAAGAAGTTTGAGGAAAGCTAAGAACAGAGCACATGAAAAACAGCCTCCTAGAAGCAGACTGTTGAGAAAGTTGAGTCTGAGCACAGTGCCACACAGGCTGAGCATCTGAATCTGATCCTGTGTTTAAAAAAAAAAAGCCAAGATAGTGACATGCAATTGTAATTTCTGTGTTGGCATTTACCAGTGGAAACAGGCAGATGGTGGTGATTCTCTAGCTGGTCAATCTAGCCTAACTGGTGTGTTGCAGGATAGTTTGAGACTTTGTTTCAAAACAAACTAAAACCAAACACCCAAACAGAAATCAAGAAGGTGGATGACACCTTAGTAACTACTGAAGATGATTGTTAGCCTCAGTACACATTCATATAGAAATGTATGCACACACATACAAACACACACACACACACACATCTCTCACACATGTATACAAACTCTCAAATCTATTGCTTATCCATATTTGCTCTGTGAACTTGAGTGAGTGATTAGTCTTCTGCAACCCACTTTGCCTATTTTTGTGGAAACAATTTCTATGAGCAGCCAATGAGATGGCCTCTAAGAATAGTGAGATTTAAGGTTCTCTTCTATTCCAGAACCAGGGTAAGTCAGCGATTAAATGAGTGTACTGCACAGAAGTCCTGTGTGGCCTTTTGCTAACCTGTGCTTTGTCAAGCAGTATCATCTGTGATAGGTTGATCACTTCATCTCAGCCTTTCTTCCCACAGGGATGACATGACTTTTAGGAAAAAGAAAACTAATCATCTTTTCCTGCACTGGGACATGTAAAGCATATCTTTCCACAGAAATAAATTTACTGTTGAAATGTCAATTGATACTTTAAGGAATAAGAAAAGTTATATAGTAATACAGTGCTTAATAGATTGAATGTAAAAAGTAAAATGATTTACATCTAAATGTGTTTTTTTCTCAGATAAAAGGATGAGATGAGAGCCCTACTCAAGATGTAGGAATCCATGGCTTGGGCTGAGGCGACAGCATTTTTTTCCTCTATTCTACCTATCCCTAGGCCTAGGCCTGGAAGCTTCTAGCCTCCATCCAATCTAACCTTCCAAGCTGACTGATTCAGTCTGCCTTCTCTGAGCTTCTCAATGTATTGCTCTGCTTGTCTTCAAACTAACTCTGGCAATTTATTCTAACTTTCTCCCTCTTTCTTATTCTGTGGCTTCCACTGCCTACTGACCTGCACTGAGCTGCATGAACTCACTAAGGAACTCAACCCCATTGCACAGACTCCACTAACTCTCTGCCTATGATGCTCTTAAATAGATTCTCTTTCCTATGCTGTTCTCATAAGAGTTGAGCATATTCTATCTCTGACTAATTCTATCAAATCTTTCTCTGGTTCATCACTTTGCCTCCCCTTCAATTAGGTGTCAATTTCAAACATGGCTACTTCCTTCTACAAACCAATTTTATCTTCGAGGTGTGTACTAAGGGCATATCCTTATTCTAGCCAAAGGTGCGCGGCATGTCTGCATTCCAGCTGGATTACACAGACCTAGGTCTTTGGATGTGATCCCTTCCACAGCAGCATGTGGCTGGATTAAAATTTCACTATATTTACATTAATGTCTTATGCCTTTATTTGTTTCTGAAATAAAAAAGGGAGTCTTTTTTTCAGAAAGAAGTAAAACATTTATCAAGAAATAATTATTGATGTCAAACTTTAGTTCAAACATATTTTTGTAAAGCAATTAATCAAGGTAGTTTTCTATCACTATATTGTTGTGCACTATTTCTGTCTTAAAAAAGAAACAAACATATTCTTTATACTAACATTGAACAAGAAATGAAGTATTAGCTTCTTCCATTTTCATGTGAATTAGAACAGTACGGGCAAACCCACAATCAAATTTTGATGTCATGTCAGCATATCATGGCTGCAGCTCAGAACAGTGATTGTACATTATTATCTGACATTTTAAATTTGTTGAATTTAAACTACTGTAGACCATATCTGTCAATGTTGTAATGTGTTTGAAACTTAATTATCAAGCAGCGTTTCATGAGTAAACTTTCAAGAAGTCCAGCTTAGAAGGAAATAAAATCTGGACCAGGACAGGTAGGAAGAAAACCTGAAAGTCTTAAGAAGAAAATGTTTCTCAGGGCTGGAGAGACAGACAGCTCAGTGGTTAAGACCTCTTGCTTTGAATGGGGAAGATGACAATTGCCTATATCTCCAGCTCCAGGTGATGTACCATGCTCTTCTGGCCACTATAGCCACCTGCATGCATGACATACACTTACACAGACATATGTACACATATGATCTATCATTACCTAGCCTTAATCAGTAGTACTAAGTAGGAAGGAGGGATGCCCCAACACCAGCTCACCTAGACTGAGCACTAATAAAATAATGATAATAATGAGAAATAAAACTAATGTTTAGTGAACAAATTCAAGGTTCTACCTAAAATTATGTTTATATATAACCTCGTGGATCCTTACAAGAGCCCATGAGTCCTGTGTGTTATTCCCATTTGCAGACCTCGAGTACGCATGGTAAGATCATGTTGTCATCAGAACTGACCTGGTTGGAGTTAGAGATTAGATGAGACTTTGAAGAAGGTTAAAAGAACCTCACTGAGTAAAGCCAATTTTACCCAGAATCATTCTGTTTCACAGATTTTAATTAACAGTTTGAAATTTGTAATATTACTTGAGTTTCAGACTGGTGAAAATTGAACACAGTATTAAAGGATCCCAGGCGAAAGGACACGAGTTGCGTCACAGAGACTTATTAAATGTGATGGAAACTCAACAGATGAATGCCGGCAAACAGGTGCAAGAGCTCAATTAATTTTTAAACCCTATGACTCAGGAGGATCGCAATGCATCGTGTTGACAGCCTCAGCACATTGCTAATTTCATCCATGAGCTTCAAAGTCTCAATACACTTGAGCATGTAGATGTATTACATTTTAAAAAGTGTAAGGAGTACTAGCGTACCTGAAAACTAAAAATGTTCATTTTTCTGTGGGAACATCATTTATCTAGTAAAAAGATAGCATTTTTTATTACTGAAATCAAATTGCTTTCACATACAGATTGAGTTCCATTATCATATGTAATATAGACTGTTGCTACTGAGCACAATTTTTTCCTTTAATGTGGAATCCTTTTTGAATCTGAAGAAAACTGACAGTTCACTAACAGTTTCCAGCTTCTTAGGTGACCTGTAGAACCCATGCAGTGCTGGATAAAGGGGTGAGGGAATGCTGAGTCCTTGGGATGGCATGATGTAAAGTGGTAAATTAGGAAGTAAAAGTTGAGCTACCATAGTTTTCTTCCATGGGAATTCACCTTATTTGGGGTTTTGGGACCATTTGAAAATGTGCTGGAGATAGATGTATGGCCACATGATCCTGTACACATAGACAATCTTATGAAGAGGTGAGATCCAGAAGTGACTACCATTTCCTATTCATTGCTATCTCTGACTCAGAAGAGGAAGATATCTTCTATCCAATGGGTTTTCCTCTTTGTCGTCTGTCACTCACAACTCTCTATACCTGAGATCGGGAAATAAGAATTAGAAGACTGTAAATTAGAATTTACAATCTAATATGAGCTGAAACATGTACAGCCCAATACTAAGTTGAAATATGTGTTGAAAACAATAAAGCATCTTGGTGAGTATTAAGGATAAGTAGATGGAAACTTCAAGAGGAAAGAAAAGGCATCCTAGTCAATGGAGAGGGTATACAGACGCTGAAGGAGAAAGCCAGACATGCCTTACCATTAAAACCATGTGTTTATGATGAATGTATAACAACGAATGTTTGGGAAATATTTTACTTCCTCTGTCAAGATTTCTGAAGACGCTTTAAAGAAAATAAAAGGAACAGGACTTAATTACTCAAGATTTTTTGCCAGAAAAAAATAGCCTCTATTACATTCGTATATAAGCTTACTTCTCCCTATGTTTGCTTAACTGGAGCATATTCAGCAAACCTTTAAAAAAAACATACATACAACTGTAGAGTACACCCTTCCTAACAGATGAATTTAATGCATCTTGATTCTTAATCAGAGACATGTAATCTGTACCTACCCAAAAGTCTAGATAATGGGACCAGTCACAACTGTCGCTTTATAAACTTTCCACTATCATGAAAGTAGATGAAAAGGGGAGACAAATGTGCAGTCTAATAACCTGAGCTAACAATAAGTTATTTTCAATAGAATGAGAAAGACAAAAGCCAAAGGTATTCATTTCCATTCCCAGGTTATGAGACCAGGGTGGTTGCTGCTTTCACCAGATGCACAGTCTCTAAGGTGGACAATGCATATCTCCCCCCAGGGACATGCAGAGAGAAAACCAAACTCTTGCAATTTGATGCAAAGAGATTTGGCATCCATTAAAACATCTCTCAGTAACAAGCTATTCAGCTTGAGAGTAAAGGTTCTATACTTGTTTTCTCCGAGAAAATGAGATTGTTGCATCAAACACCTGACGTGGAACCAGAGCCCATGTAAAAGCACTCAGACCCTGGTGCTATCATTTTAGCTTCTTTTCTTCCTAATCAGGAAAAAGGAGATAAGAAGATTTTCTGAACAGACCATCTTAAAATTCTGCCTTCTTTTGAACACATTCAAGTCCCAAACCATCATAAGGACACTGAATTACATGCAAACAGATATGATTAAGTTTAACAGCAGCAACAAATAGTGCTGATCTGAATATCCTTTGGTAAATGTCCAATAAACTGCTGAGAAATTTAATTTTCTTCTCGAGTGGTTATATACACAATGTATTATCCAAAAGACAAATAACTGGTGTTTTAAAGAGCCTGAGTTTCATCCACACACAGTACCTACAAATTGTAGAAGCATTTGTTGACCCTTTGGTTTTTTGTTTTTGCTTTTGGTTTTGGTTTCATTTGGTTTGGTTTGGTTTGGTTTGGTTTGGTTTGGTTTGGTTTGGTTTGGTTTGGTTTGGTTTGGTTTTCTTTTTTTAAGTATAATTGTGTATAAGGATGTCTGCTTCCTACCTTTCATTATTTGTGTTGGGATTTATTGACATAATTAAAGTACATAAACAAGATTAACAGAAAGTTTACTTTCAACATTCCCCCAAGTGTGCTACCTGTAAAATAAATTTGATGGATTTATTGGTGTTGGAAATAAAAATAACTGAAGAGATAGCTTAGTGGATTAAGCACTTGCCATGCAAACCAAGGATAAGTTGGGATCCCCAGCATCCATATAGAGCCAGGTGTGTGTCACCTGGAGGCAGAGACAGAGAAGCTAAGCCTAGATGCTTCGATAAATTAGCCTCAATTGCTAAGCTTCACTTTTACCAAGAGACCTTTCCTTAATTTATAAAGTGGAAAGCCATTAATACTTAAGGCCAGCTCCTCCAATTAATGCTTCTGTCTCTCTCTCTCTCTCTCTCTCTCTCTCTCTCTCTCTCTCTCTCTCTCACACACACACACACACACACACACACACAGGCTCACACAATATTTGAGAAACACTGACTAAAGAACTTTAAATAGTTCGATATAACACTTCACCATGTACGTTGTGGGTTTGCAGAAGGGGAGTATGGCCTGCTGCATTTTCTATACTTACTTGACATAAACATTCTATTGCTTGGTTGGGATGTTAGGGTGTTATGTTTCAGTAAGCCAGCTTCCTGGAAATGTCATGTTAGAAAATGTCTTTTAGACAATCAGGTGTCTTCTTTCTCTTTGCTCCTATGTTACTGTGCACTGTGTCTTTGATAAGAGTTACCATAACATCTGCTTGTCATTCATTTTAAACATTTTAATAAGAAATTGCTGTTTAATAATTTATTGAGGACAATGGTAAGATACCTTCAAGTATTTTTATCCTCAGTATTTATACTATTAAAGGTGCTAAGTATTGGCTAAATGAATGAGTGGTGTATTATTAAGAATAGGCATCTCTCGGGTTTTGTAGACTATTTCATGTGACATTATGGACTATAATTATTTTAGTCTAGAGGTTTTCTACTGGTAACTTTAGATGCACTTCAGCTAATAGGCAAACTAAATGCATAAACTAGCAGAGCAAGACTGTGAAAACAAAGGAGTGGATTAAAATGACTCAATATATTTTATTGTTGTGGAGCTATGCTTAGGAAAGAAGATACCTGTGCAGAAAGATACCCTATTAAAGCTAGAACAAAAAAAAATGAAACAGAAAAAAAATAGTAAAAACAAAAAAATTTTTGTATTCTTAAAATGACAGAATGCAAGTTGTATAAATTGTATTGCAAGAGAAATCTAGAAGTGTAATTATGGAAAATAATATCCTGACCAGATGGTTGAAACATGACCTGGATGGTTTATGTTAATGAAGCTCAGGTACTTCTTCATAGCATTGGCTATTAAATAGTCAACATCAAATGAGAATAATTCTAAATCCTCATCCTTTTAATGTATAAGCACTACTTTGTAAATTTGGCGCTGCATCATTAATTTGTGCATTAAAAACATTTTTTACTATCTTTTGTATTCTGACCCACTCTCCTTTTAGTCCAGAATAAATATTTGGCAAATCCTTAATGTTTAACATACCCTTTTCCTACATACTTTGTTTTACAGCTTAGAATAGGAAAGAAGTACGTGTGTGAATGGTATCCACCTAGGATAGGTTGGGGTGGGGGGATGGACACTAAATACTCTTGAGTGCTTTTAATATTTTGTTTGTTTTTACAATAATACCATGTTTCAGAGTTATAAATATGACATTTTGCAACTTGAAGACAAACTCAGAAGTTAAACATGTTACTCGACACCTACAGCAACAAAGACAAAGGCTTTTCTGCAGTTCAGCATTGTGTCTGTTACCCAGTGCTGTCTTGACATAAGCATAACCATTCTATGCTTTTTCTTAGAGATAATTAAGATGTGTTTGTGTAAATGATGTACTTACAGATGCTTGAACATGCCTTAGATGACAACAGCTATTAAATCACAGTGAAAATATGTAAAATGTGAGCAGAAATACTATATTCTTTAGATTGATTAGTTTAATATTATGACAATGTTAATTATTATTCAAATTTTCCTAGAAATTTACTGCAGTTCTAATTATACTACCACCCTTTTTACATGCTTCATTAAGTTTTTATTTAATTTGGAATGATAAATGCTAGATAAATATCCAACACAACTTTGAAAAAAAGATCAATTATGGACTGGAATGGTTACCAGGAGGTTACACCAAATGACAAAACCTAACATAAGGAAGCAATGGCCAGTAATTAAAATATTGTATTGGTAGAAAAAAATAGAGACGTGCATCAATAAGAGAGAATTGAGAATGTCGGAACACTTTTATCAGTATCTTGAATTGTGATGAGAAAATGTGTGTTAGTGCTCATAGTATAATAAAAGTTATTTTTCATGTGAATCAAATGCTTAAGCATATAAACAAAACCAGAAATATTCCCAAAATAAAGCTGATACTGTTTGAGAGTCATAGGCTTTCCTTATTGAGATTTACCTTAAATAAATTAATAAATAAATGGGGGGGCAGAAGATGCAAGGAATGACTCAGTTGAGAGTACATGAATTGCAAGCATGAGAACCTGAATGGAATTCCCGGCAACCATGTAGAGTCAGGCCTGGCTAAGCCCCAAGGACTGTGGACTGGAGACAGGCAAATCACGGAAGTTCTCTGGCAGTCAGCCTAACCCAGAAGTGTGCTTCTGGTTCCAAGGCATTATCTGAAAGCATATAAGGAAGAGAGCAAAAGAGGAAGGCATCCTGTGACCTCCTTTGGCCTCATGTGCATGCAAAAGTACACATACCTGCTTGCAAATATACAAATACAAAATTTGTCACATACAGAATTTTTTTTTCTGGGTTGAGATTCAGTTCTCACACCAAAAAATCCTTAATTTTTGTAAAGTAGAAAATCTACAAAATTGAGGTCAAAGTCGGAAAAAATAATTTGTATATGAGAGGTCAAGGGTTGATATTATTATTTTATAAATAAGCCTTCCAAATCAATAAAGAAAAAAGCAATATCACATTAGGAACATGGGCATAAGATTTATTCAAGCAATTTACAACCGGAATCAAATGGCTATTAGATTTGAAAAGATGCCCAAACCTACTAATTGCCAAAGAATGCAAATTAAAACAACAGAACACTATCATTTGCCTACTATTAGACTAGTCAGGGCTGAAGAGTACTCATTGCTAGTACTGGCAAGCATGTGGGGAAACTGACTCTATAATATACAATTGATGGAAGTAAATTGGTGCAATCTACTTAGAGGGTAAATTTAGAAGTATTGATCCAAATTTAAATGGGCATAAATACCCTTTGACCTAAACAATTCCAATTGTATGTATGGACATGCAAGGTTCTCATACAGGGCTAAACACTTTGCTCAGAATCTGACTAACATACTTTGTAGAGCTTTTGTGTCATATAGAAACATAAACTGTGCAATATATATGTATATTACAGACCCTTTGTGATTACAAAATAGGAAATATCTTACATATTGCTATTATGGTGGCAACATGAATTTCACCTGTATAAATGCACCTATATCTTATCTACGACTGTAGTCTGAGCTATATGTGTATGTCAATATAAATACTTGATAATGAACAAAATTAATTATAAAACATTTATTCACCTGAAATTGTTTTTCAAAGTAAGACATGTAAGCAAAGCATGTGATAGACTGTTTTACATATCATTCTCTTATATATACTATAATACATAGGTTCGTGTAGGTGTGATTATATATGTAACAAGACACAGGAAGCATCCATGCCTTTGGTTCTTGAGGAAGAATTTTTTATTTTAATTTTTTCTCTTTCCATAATGATTTATTTTTTGAAAAATTCATACACATGTTCAATTATTTACATTTCAGTTATTATCCCCCTTCCGGGTTTCCCCTCACAACCCCCCCATCCATTCCCTCCTCTCCACTGTTTCTATGAGGGTGCTCCCCTACTCACCCACCCACTCCCGCCTCACCATGCTAGCGTTACCCTACACTGGGGCATTGAGCCTGAGGAAGAATTCTTAAAGTAATAATATTAACAGTTTACTTCATGTATAACAGCATTTCCTTTAGCTTTTCAATTTTCTTTTAAACAGTGGCTATGTTTATGCAGTTTAAATTGTTTAAGATTTTAATGACTTTTAATTGTAACTTTCCAATTTTATTTTTATTTTGCAAAAGAAATCTGTAAACATTATGTTCAACTTGCATGTTGATAGTATCTTATAGTAAAGGTTTGCAAGTTTGCATTTTCTGAAGTGAAAATTATCTGCAGGTGTTCTATTAGATGTGCAGATGCCTGATGAGTTAAGGCCAAGCCTGGTCATTATCCCATAGAATTAAATCCATGCAATCGTGTTTGTTGAGACAATGAAATTGCTAGCAAATTTGAGGGCACAGTTGCCCCATTAACATCATAATTTAGTGCCCACAATTACATTTGACACAGTGGTCTGGACCTCTCTCATGATTTTGTTTATAGTGGTTGTCATGTTTTCAGTAGCTGACGATGTTTTTGCTTTTCGTGTAGTCACTCATTCCTATGAAAGTCGTGCCTTTTAGGATGCCCTGAATGATGGAAAGAAAGCTCTGCACTAATAGTCCTGAAGTTATATTCATTCATTTTTCCTTTCTTCCTGTCCATTATATATTCATTATCTAGTCAATACACAGTTATTTAGTAAATACTTGGCTGCATGCCAAACATCTCTGGCATGAACTCTAGTTTACTGTGGCAACACACACAGGACCTGCTCAGGTTGATGCCAGATGGGGTCTCAGCACTGAGAGGGAGAGGTGCACATGGAGTCCACGAAAAGGCATTTGTAATTAATACCCAGTGGCGAAGAGCAAACCTGTTTCCTCTAATGGAGTATCAGGCACACTTCAGGGCACACCCATGCACATGAGTAACTGACCAACATAAAATGAACTCTATATCGTTTTGTGGACTTCTTGTTTCATTTCATTTTGAGCAATTTTTGTCCTATTTTTTTCATTTTTATAATTTTTTTATCTAGTTTATTGCAGGGAGAGATAGAGAGACAGGAAAGGTCTGGGAATAGTTGGGGGGAGGAAAATCAAGATCAAAATATATTGTACGGAAAAAAATTAACTTAAAAAAGAGGATTTTCCTTGACCTGAAAGAAGTAAAACTCCTGTAAAGTACTGTCATCTAGGTAATGAACCCCTGAAGCTGATTTGCTAGGTCAAGAGTAGAGCCAGCCACCTCTATTTTGTCAGAAGTACTACAGCTGTCCAGTATGTGCCAAAGAGGAAGAACTGCAGACTCATCTGTCACATGCTAGTGCTGGAGGAGAAAACAGAAAGCATCTCTTTTTTGTCAAGTTCATCAGAGGCAAATTAATGAGTTGGGTAAACAATGTGTAATTGCGAAGAGTTGGTTGCAATGAGTTCTACTTGGAGTAAGCATGCTTTTTCCTACATAGAACTAATATACATTGTCCTATGGCAGCCAAGTCTGTTAATGGAATTTAAAACACAAAAAGAGGAGAGTTCTCTCCCTTTACAAAACCAAATCACTCAAATTGTGGTTGAGACCATATTTTCTATCTTAGCTACTCTATTTCATAATTGAATGTATTAGGTATACTAGACTCTTGTGATTAAACTCCGGAAATGGAAAAGCAGACAGACAAGTTCTATTTCTGATGACAAGCTCCTGGGAGGTTAGATAGGGGTGAAGGGTTACAAACCTGCACTCCTCAAAGACATGGAGCTTGTCTCACTTACATTAATATTTTCTTCCATGTAGACTAAGTCAGCAAGAAGCCACCAGATCTGGTGAGATTTGAATCTTTTTTGCCTAGTGATTTGTGAGTAGGGGATTCTACCTAACCTTTGATGATCATGAGAACTCTGCCCTAGCCCTCTGACAATGACTACAATCAATAAGAAACCCATTTGAGGGTTTTCATATGTGCTTCTCTTTCATCTTAATAATTGTTTTCAGGAAACCTTAACTAATCCTTCATGTCACCTTAGGCAGGCAGGCATTTTCTTTTTCTTTTTTTTTTTTTTTGTATTATTGCTAGTTGATGCTTTGTTCATACTTCTTTGAGTCCTGTTCTTTTCTGCTTATTTTATTTCGGGGTGTGTGTCTGTGTGTGTGTGTGTGTGTGTGTGTGTGTGTACATGTGTGTGCTTATATGTAGAATATAGAGATCTATTCTGGTGCCTTCCTCGGTTGTCCTTGTTTTTTGAGCTAGGGTCTCTCAGTGAACCTGAAGCACATCAGTTTGTCTAAGGTGACTGGCCTGTGCCCCTGGGATCCAACTATCTCTAGCCCCAGTTTGCTGGACAACAGGCATGCACCACTGTGCCAGGCTTTTACTGGTCACTAGGTATCTGAACTCAAGTCTCATGAGTGCACATCAGGCCCTCCATTGACAGAGCCATCTTCCCAATCTCCCCTTTTTATTATCTTTTCATTTTATTTTATACAATCTGAATTATCTACCTTTCTTCCCTCCTATAAGCTACAAAAACAAAGCACAAATACTAATAAAAAGAATCATGAGACTTACTTTATCTAAATAGAGGAAGTTGTGCTACAGACACTGAACAATAGCCAAGTGCTTCACAAAGCTCCCTGTCCCTGTTCTCAGGAGACAGGAGAGTTACAGTCCCACATCTAAAAGTCCTCTCTAGGAAATCCACTGAATATAGTCCACATCAGAATCCCACAAACAACAGTCACAGAGCCCCAGAATGAAACCTTAATAGATTTAGAATACCTTGTTATCATCAAGACTGAAAGATAATTGAAAGATTTTTTGTTTGTTTTCTGTGACTGTGTGGCATTGCAAAGGTCAAATTGAACATTATTGATGAAAAGGTCATCTGATTGCAAGTGTGTTTGTTGATTCATCAGCTAGAGGTTTCCATGTAGTATAGATATAGGTAGTGTGAATTTGTTACATAGAACAAAATATTAACAAAATTTTCCTTTGTGTTACTATTTTGAGATCAAAATAGATTTCTTCAGATTAAAAGGATTGGTCAAGATCCTCATAGTTTTATGAGGTAGCTGACTCTCAGAATTATAAACTGTCTATTCTGAGGCCATAGGAAGGTACAGTGTGTCTAGGAAACAGAATACTTTGTAAACCAATAAAATTGTTTATAATAGAATTTCTATGATTGCTACAGACACCACTTAGTTATTCTTATTATATTGTTATAAAACATTCTTTCATTATTTTCAAAAATATATAATGACAGTAGCCTGTAAAAATCCATTATGCTCACTGCTTTTCTCTATTTTGTGAACTCATTCAACATAAAGCCATTTGTGGATAAATCAGTACTGTGTTTAATACTATATCTTGAAATGAATATGTCTGAAATGAAAATTCTGTTTTAAAATATCAATTAAGTGATTACCATGTATAACCATGCTTTTAAGTTCTGCAAAATTTTAAATATAATGGTAAGAATACATATAAATCATTTAAAAGCACTCTGCAATATTTGTTAATTCATTGCCCATACGAATATTTTCTTGTTATTTAATATAAAAATATATGTTCTTTATGTATATAAAGATTCATGTATGATATAAAGATAATATATAATGTATTTTACATGCCACTTCTCTTTTGAACATTAGTGTTAAATTATGTAAACTTTGAAACAGCTAGGAATCCTGTCTTACTCAAGCTTCCTCCAAATCTAAGCCTCAAATAATGACTCACTGCATTTTGTTTAGGTCTTAGAATTCTTTTTCCTTTAAAATGAGATCAGTTAGCAAATTGAAAGAAATTGACCTGGCTTTTCTGTTTTGATGGAGGCACGGTGGTATCTTGTTTCTGAGAGACACATCAGGTTAGAGTGTAACTATGTACAGTCCAACCTTCTGTGGCATGTAGTTTTTACAGGGACAGAGTGCGCTCATCATAATGATTGCTCATTTAGATCCCCAGGTTCTTCATGCTGCTGTATGTTATTTCTCTCTCCTATGATCCAGTTAACCAAGAAAAGTAATTTACGGTACTGGCTGTATCCATACTGTGTAACCACTATGAATTATGAGCTAAGCATACATATTCTTATATGATTACTTTTTTGCAAGAAGCATTTTAAAGATATTAAAATACTAGGATTCCAGTTATCCTCTAGATATTCATTCATAAGAAGCAGAATGGAGATGTAGTTTTTATGGAATATTCACTAATGACCTGTTCCAAGAGGTAAAGTTCTTGAGTAATTTCATTGAAATTCCTACAATCTATTAACATCATGTCTGCCCGTGTACGCCTGTATAGAAGTCAGCATTTTTGCTCATCCCAGTGCTTGAGCTGTCTTACATGCTTGTTGCAGAATGTCATGGAGACAGTATTTTCTGTCATTCAGCAGTTTGCTTCCCTTGTATGTTCTAGATTCAAATCTCCTTAGATTTGTGATTTAATATTTATTCCTTTCTGTGGATTCTTCAATATCTTTTGAAGCAAATGTTTTCATTTTTAGATTCCTAACTTATCACACTATTCTTTTTGCATTTGTGAATTATGTATTTTAAGTGATATTTTTATTTTTTGAGGATTTCATGACCACTTGCTCTGATTTCTCATTCTTGTTTGTTTGTTTGGTTTGGTTTTTTAAAAAAAAACAAAAACAAAAACAAAAACAAAAAACAAAAAACAAAAAAAAAACCTTTGTATTAATTCTTCGTGAGGTTCACATCATACACCCCAGTCCTTCTCATCTAACTGTCCCTTTGTATCTCCCCTTGCAACCCCCTCAAAATAAATAAAATAAATAAAACAAAGAATTAAAAACATTTCCCTATGGAAGTGGAGTATGTCACAATATGTCCCAAAGTATAACCTTTTGTCCACACAACATTACTTACAGTGTTTATTGCTGTGAGGCACTGGTCTGGTCAAGGCCTCTGATTTCTTTTACACCATCAATTCTGAATCCTCTCCAGGATTCCTCTCTCTTATAGTGATGTTGCCCTGAGTCATGGAGATCCTTGTAGCTTTGGAACTGCAGGAGAAGCCCTTTCACACACTCCAGCAGTTTATAGATGACATAGATTTTAGAGGTGGCCCACTTAAAAATTCTGGATCTGGACCTGGTAATAAGTATCTTAGTTGGTCAGCCCACCAACTCTTCCATCCACACCACCAGGGCAAGCTCTCCATTGCTCTGACTAGCTTACTCAAGTGGTAGAGTTAGCTCTCCTGCATTCGTGCCCACACCCTTAGGGATAACTGATTCACTGGTGCTGCTGCCCCCAGGTCCAGCATGTGCTGCCCAGTCGAGGTCCAGGGCCTGCCCTCTCTTATGTTGTAGCCAGAGAGCGTCAGGGTCACCTCTCCCATTTTTGTTATTCCCAGGGCCACCTCTCCCAACTACTACTGAAGGTGGTAAAGGGCCAGGTGGGGAGGGCATCATGCCTTCATCCATGCCACCTCACAACAGACAAGTGACAGAGCCAGCTCTCATGCACTCATACTCTTGGGGCCAGTTCATCCACATCCCTGTCACCCGGGTCAGCTCTACTGTGCTGCCCAGGTGTGGTACAAACCCAGCTCTCCTGCTTTCTTGACCTCAGGGACAGCTCTCCCAACTGCTACCGTTGGTAAGGGGCAGGGTGACAGTGACTGTCTATTCTTTTCCACCAAACATTGAACATTGTTTTTTCCTCTACGAAAGTTCAGTTTCTATTGCCCAACAAGTCTTAGGAATGAAATCTGTGGTCAACCTACTAGGGAATATACCATTAAAGAAAACTGAAGCTCCCTCTGACAACAGCTATCACATGCCAATAGCAAGATGTGGGACTTGTGCTCACCTGTCCTCTTCCGTGGTGGCATTTTGTTTGACTTGAGCCTGCACAGGTCTTATGCATGCTGTCACAGTCAGTGTGTATTCATATACATAGCTGCTTTGCTGTGTGAGAAAACACTGCTTCCTTAAAGTCATCCTTCTCCACCGTTGCCACTACCACTGGCTCTTTATAACTTTCTGCCCCCTCTTCAGGAAGATCCTTATGCATTGAGGAGAGGATACATAAGTCTTATTTAGGACTGAGCACTCCCAGGCTCATATTCCCTGCACATTGACCCATTGAGGAGCTGTTATTTTTCTATTGCTTTTACTTTGGTTACTGTCCTAAGCATGTTCAGTTAGGATGCAGCTACATGTGTCTTTCTTTATATTAATTGCAGCACATGGTATTTCTTATTACTTTAAGTTAATGGCTTTTGAAGCGTTATGAAATTTTATATCAATGTCGTCAATATATCTGATCTATTTTCCTCTCTGTTCAATTACTATTGTTGTTGAGTTATTATGACATTTGGTTTTGAACCATGAAGAAAACTTCAAATAAGAGGGAAGTGTGAATGAAATGTCACAATTTCTCAGAAAATTTAGTTCTTGAGTATGCATAAATAAGTCACGCTCCAGAACATTTACATACCAAATGGTAATGTTACCTTTCTTCTTTCTTTATGCTTACAAAATATCTCTAGGTGCCTTTCCTCCCTCTGCTGTCTATGCAAGAAAAGACTTGCTACAAAGATCCACCCACATTGCTACTAAGACTTTCCAAGCCCTTCGCATCTTTGTGAACAATGAGCTAAATGAACTCTATACAGGACTGAAGACAGCACAGAAGTTCCTGAAAACTGGTGGTCGCCTGGTTGCCCTCTCCTTCCATTCCTTAGAAGATCGTATTGTCAAACGCTTTTTGCTTGGGATAAACATGACAGAAAGATTTAACCTGAGCATTAGACAAAAGGTAAAGCAAGCATCACAGCTGGATTCAGATCATGAGATTGAGGAGAGAAGCTCTGTGAGAGCTCCTCTGAAGTGGGAGCTGATACACAAGAAGGTACTTACTCCAGGAGATCAAGATGTCCAAGATAACCCCAGAGGGCGCTCAGCCAAGCTCAGAGCAGCCATCAAATTATGAGGATCTTATTATTTGATCGACAAGTTTTTACTCAATATTTCTGTTTTTCTACCTTAAAACTTCATTTCTGAATATAATGTAAAGTGTGGGGCAGTCTGTGCAATAATGGTATTTAGGTTTTTGGTTTTTTGTTTGTTTGTTTTTTTTTTTTTGAAGAAAATGTAGGAAGGTTTAACATGACATAGAAGTATCGACTCGGGGAGCAGAGTCTTAAGACTAGAAAACTATGTTGATGATGATCTCTGTATTTTATTTTAATTATAAAATGTAATCCTTTCTTTCATGAGGAAATGGAAAAACTGTGACATTGTATTAATCAGAATTCGTATACTCAAGCTGCCGAAGAGAATTTTAAACATATCTGTATGCCCTAAACTCCAAATGGAGATATTCACATTTGCAGTGGAATTTCTATGGCTTATAATTCATGATGATCATGGAATAAATTATCATTTCCCCTACCATAGCTTTCTCAAATGTAAACTCTCGGCAAATTTTAAGTTTTCAACATTCTTTAAATTGTGCCATACTGATGGTCTTCACTAGTGAAGTCATAGTTCATTTGAAGGCATTTTTCAATATGATCCATACTTTATACATTGTAAAGTAAGCATGCAGAACTGCTATCCTTCATTGGTCTCTCCCTTCTCTAAAATAATCTTATTCTGCTTCATGTCACAAGTAATTTATTACCCTCCAGATCTCTCCCATCCCCCTTAACCCTCTTTCTACTTGTGTGTACATATAATATCCATGTATGTATTTATACATATGTATACATATGTAAGTTTAAATCTAGTTTCTTTTGCTTGTGAGAAGAAACCTGCAATATTTGTCATTCTGAATCTGATTTTTTGCTTGACATATCTAGTTTTATCATTTTATTGAAGATAAAAAATCAAGAATAAAATAATCTTATTATTCTTTATGACTGAATAAAATCCCACTGCTTATATGTGCTGTGTTTTTATGTCTGCTCATGTATTTGTGTGTGCAAAGATGTGTGCAGTTGTCCATATACATGTGTTTATTTATGTGTAGGTTAGACGTTGATGGCAAGTGTCTTCCTCAGTCATTTTTTGTCTTATTTATTTGAGGTAGAGTATCACAATTAGCATGAAGCTCACTAGCTGGCTACACTGAATTGCAGTTAGCTGCAGTGTTCTGCCTGTTACCACTTTCTGACACTAGAGTCATAGTTGCTGCCATTGTACCCACTAGTTCAGAAAATAATACCAAGAACTGACAATTAGATTATGAAAATCAGTATAAAAAATGATGCTTCAAATAGGATTCATCAATGGGCTAATAAATAGTTCTTAAAAAATAAAGTACAAATGCACAATTACATATAAATGGTTAACATCTTAACCTATAAGGAAATAGAAATAGAAACTTGCCAAGATAACTTGATAAGAACAGATATTACACCTAACCGTAGAGCTATAGGGAAAGAGATCTAACAATACTAAGGACCTTTGAGAAAGACATGGAAACCTACTGCTGTAGGAGCTTTCAACTATTAGCCTAAAAATTTCCTCAAATATACACATACATAAATTTAAACGAAGTTACCCTATATGGTGCCAATCCCTGTATATGGCGATACATCCCTGACATCATAAGCTATCAAAAAATCCAGTGCCATATATGAGTTACTTCCCTTTGGGTTGTGGGTTTGTGGGAACTCCTTGCTCCCCAAACCATCCAGGTCAATGCTATTGCTCTTGGTTGACCTCCAGAACTTGATGATAGGACCCTGTTGCTGAAGATAACATATACCTAAATTACAGGACATGGGAAAATCAAGCTGGTATTGGGATGGAAGTTTCATCCCTATTGACTAGTTTTCATATTTCTGGGGGTACTGTGTAGGCTTCTGGTGAGAAATGATCAGTAATTTACAGTTATGAACTATGTGAGCTATGATGAATGGCTTGGAAAAAATAGGCTCTATGGTGCAATAATGGTATGAAGGCTCTGGGAGTGTCAGGGCCCAACCACTTTCTTATTAAACTTAAGGGTTTCTCCACTAAATAGAACCCATGCCTGCTACTGTCTTTGGGCCAGGAATCAATGGCTGTGTAGGCCATAGTCCCTAGGGGAGAGCCTACGACTATTCCATTAAATGGGCACAGAATTAAACTGCCCCCTAAATACTTATCAACCACCACATTACTAAACCAGCATATTCCCCATCTTGAAACATCTGTCCTTATGACCACAGGTAAGTGTAGTCCTCACTTCTCATCAAGCAAATGTCTCTTTGCAAGAGAAGGAGACAACAGCAACAACAACTGCAATCAAAATGCGGAGTTGTGGAACTCAGGCCCAACGGATACATCTACAGAACTTCTGTTGTTTTGAACTAGATTGATGATAATGTCATACAAGCACCCCAGGAAAAAACTATCTAACAGGTAACAGGAAAATATCTTGTATTATATGCATGAGAAAGATCCTTAAATAATCATAACATTTACTTTTAAAATTCTATTGTAAAAAACATATGTACCATATTCTGTTGCTAGGCTTTTGCAGGGCTCATAATAAAATTCATGAATGTATTTTAAAAATATAAATCTGGAGAATTGTTTGGGAAAATTCAGACAATATGCAGAAAATGAAAACTAGGAACTACAGTGGTGGGTATTTACACAAAACTTAAAATGAGTCATTACAATGGACATACCGGCTTTGCCAGCAGAACACTTCTGAATCTCTTTAGTGACTGCTTTGCAAGGTTTGTTGAGCATGGCCTTAATTTGGTGTGGCAAGTGAAAATGAATTGAAAGTTTTCAGCTTATGACTTATATAATATTTAATTACCATGCAACTTTTCGTGAATATCCATTTTGTTTCTATCTTTATAAATGATTCATTACATTCTCTTTGAAGCTGCAGGATTTTAAATTTGTCTTTTGTATTTTATATAGCATTTGTATATAATTTGTGTTTCAGATATATATATATATATATATATATATATATATATGTTTGTATATATATATATTTTTGTTATAGTATTTGCTGTAGCCAGAAGTTTATAAGTGGATACAGTATTCCAGTTACATTTTTGTAATTTATTTATAAAATCACTGGAAATATTACAAATGATTATAAACATTTCCTTGATCTTTGTAGAATGTTCCATATTTTCAAAGATTTTTAAAAAATTGATCACTATTTGAAATAATAAACAGATTATGAATCTGTACTACAAACTTCCAAGAAAAATTCCAGATTTCTCCCTTGAAAATTATAAGAAATATTCTTAATGAGATGTAATGATAAAATACATATCCACATGTGCACACACACACACACACACACATGTACACAGCTTCACATTCACTGAGCATGTAGAAAAACTAGCCATTTAGAGAAAACATCAAAACTTCCATTTCTTCTTTTTATACCCCATTGCTCCCATGATCATATAAATATAGTACGTCAATTTTAAATCAACTCTGAAAATAAATACAAAGTTAAATTTAAAACTAAGTTATACATCTTTCTAAATCTGTAAGTCTTTTAACTCATTTTTTATTGCTGCAATATTTTAGTGGATAATTTACATATTTAGTATGCTACAGTTAAATGCAATAACCATTAAAATAACAAGGGAGTTTTGCAAATGCTTGATAGATATAAATTGGTGACAGAAAAGCTAAATCAGAGACATATTTCTCTCAGGTACACAATACCATGTGTTTAATATCAAATGGAACATTATTTGCAAAAAATCACAAATATCCTCAAAGCTTTGTTGTAAAATCAAAATATTTTTATGTTTTTGTCCAATTTTATCTGTGGATAGACACTATTTTCAACTAATGTTTAGTAACACAAGGTGATCTGCCAGATTTCTAAGAGGGTGTAAATATACATTACTTTATAAAGTCTAGAAACAACCTATATCTAGGTTAGTTAATTGGGAAACACCTCCAATTGTGTGGGCATCTTGTTAATGACCATTACCAAACATATAAAGCCTTTGGATAATCATAAAGCATTAGCGTCTCATTTTCTACTGGGTACCGTGTAGATGGCGGGATAGTCTGGGCTCTGCCCAGCCTTGTGGAGACAGTGTGGAAGATTGACAGATCCATCTCCCATGCTGGCATCTCGTGAGTGGCAGAGCCGGTGTCTCTGGCCTCTGCAGCTCATGGCCTAAGGCCTTGTCTGGTCGGAAAGATGACGGCTCTGTAACGCAAGCAGATTGAGTGCCACCATTTTAAATATCTACAGTAACACCTACATATCAATGTCTATACAGTTAAAAACCTATATAGGGTGTTTCAAAGTGTTTTATTTAGAAAGAAAGGATTAAGTAATTTTGAGATATTAAGAGGAACATTGTTCCTCTTAACACAAAACACAAGCACAGAAAGACAAATGTAATACTTTTTTTTCTCTTATGAAGAAACTAGTATTATTAAAAACAAAAATATACCCTGAAAGCAATGAAGCAATTGCTAAAGACGAAGAATTATGGAAAAAAAGACAGCTAAAGAGTCAATATAATTAAAAAACAGTACATTCAAACATGAAACCATCATGGTGAAACACATGGTTACAATTAATGGACCTTTAAAATGTATATAAGTAAATGCCTAATTCATAAAACCAGGAGAAGATGAAAAGAGCAGTTGAATGTGTGTGTCGCAAAGGGGCAGACGGTAAATAATGAGAAGACTATTGATAATTTGAATGAACTGATTATTGTTATTTTCACAGACCAGAAAGTTTTTTTTATTAGAATGGAATACCCATTAGTCCCCTCCCTTGATCTTGGTGTTTATAAATCTCACCATTCCCTTTTTTGTACCCCCATTCCCTATTTTGTACCCCCATATTTCAGAACAAATGTCATCCTTGCTTCTTCTCTCACACTTTACCAATTTTCAAGAATTAGTTCAATCCATGATGCTTGTCTCTTCAGTCTCTAATCCCTTCAGAGGTAAAATGGCCATATGCCAAAATCAAACTGTAGTAAACAAATATCTCCTATAGAAAAGAAAATACATCAAATATTATATTGTTTTGCATTCATTAAAAATGGAAGAAATGGAAGTTTTAATTGACTTAAGAAATATTTATTAAGTAAGAAATCACCTTTGCCAGTGAGACATGAGGGCCATAGCCATCCCAATGTCTTTTTCCTGGAGAGGGACAACAACAGGGGGACCGGAGCCATTACAAAGTCCCCTTCAATTACTAGAGGTCAGGCCTCTACACCTGCCTTCGCAAGATTAGAATCACCACAGCCCTTCCATAGCTTCTAGAGAAGGGAGGAGATGTCAGGGGCAGTCCTGCTTATACACTGAAGGCCTAAAATAAACCGTAGACTTAAAATCAGCAATAGGCCTGTCATACGTGTATACTAACACCAAGTCTTGGATCTCTGTGGAAAAACATTGAAACAGATGGCTATAAGCTATTGTAAACAGGCAGCTTTTGTGGAAATTTACCAGCCTGAGTAGTCATAGACCTTGTAAATAGGTAGCCTTGGCGGAGAATACCAACTGAGGTAAGGACAAGTGAATCATAGGCAGAGTCATAGTGACCTGTCCCCTGAACCTTCACCCAGCTGATACCCTGTTCTGAAAGATATCTGTATTACCCCTGAACACCCACACTCCAGTGTCATCCCCTTTCCCACATACTGCCTTTTTGCATTTATAACCCCTGTGTGAATAAGTAAAAATTATGATTTGATTTAAAAAAATAAATTAAAAAAAATTTAAAAAAGAAATCACCTTTGATACTGAAGTATAATACTTATTAAACATCTTACTGAGAACAGGAATCTTGGTTTAAAACATATGTTGTAAATCTGATTGAAGTAACACAAAGTGAAAACTATCCAAGAGAAAAAAAAAAGGCCAGCATTGATAACCACTAATTTTTATTTCTAGAGAAATCTTCTGGGGGAGTAAGAGGAACTCTCTGGGAGCACATATGAGCGTGAAGTTAAATGGACCATGAAGAAACTGACCTTAATTTCAGAGCATTTTAGACCTTACGATACAATTAAATTCACCTGGTTACCAGAGTCATTAACAAGAGTTCCTGCCAAAAGTTTTTTACATCCTCTCGAGGAGAAAAATTACATTTCTAAAATAATTTGTGTAAGTTTGTATATATAGTGTATGTAACTTAGAAAATTGCCCAAAACGAAGAGATAATACAATTTTTTTTAAAGGGAGAAGAATATGGATAATAGTAAATCCCCATGGAGGGTTTAAGTGCATGGCATAATGGAAATAAAGAGACCTGAAAAATAAAATTTATAAACTGAAACATCTAGAATTGAACAGCACTCAGGTCCACAAACTTAAGAACTCAGTATATCTGAGAGCATTTCAGACATAATAATGTGGTGTGGGAGGGGTGTGAAGTCTCCAAGGGAAATATCTGAGAGGAAGCACCGAGTGACAAAATGAAAAGAAAAGGTGTGAAAGACATATATGAGTGTGTAAAAGACAAGACATATGAGTGTAAAAGACAAGACATGAGTATGTAAAAGACATGAGTGTGTAAAAGATGAGTGTGTAAAAGATATATGAGCTGAGACAAGACATGGGTGTACAAGACATGACTGTGTAAAAGACAAGACATGAGTGTGTAAAAGACTTGAGCGTGTAAAAGACAAGACATATGAGTGTGTAAAAGACAAGGCTTAAGCGTGTAAAAGACACGATATATGAATGTGTAATAGACAAAACATTCAGAATTCAGAATGAGTCAGATTCAGAATTCTGGCTCAAGTGGAATGAAATTTCAAATGGAAATAAAAGAGTATAGTTAGAAAAACAAGAGTAAAATCACTGAAAATCAATGAAAGTCATCAAGCTATAGATTCAAGAAGCACCACAATGCCCTAGGGAGTGGCATATCATATAAAACTACTAAGAATTAAAAGCCAAAAAGAAGAGAGACACTACAAGAGGAAATACAATGGACACTTTCAAGGAATTGGCCCACAGATCATCAAGGAAATCTTTGCTGATAAACTCTACTTAATATTGCAACACAAATGTTGGTAATAGTTTGATATGGAGACTATAGTATATACCGAATCTGTAAGAATAGAATTTCAAAAAACAAACAGGAGTCTCAATTACAGGACATAAGGTAAATATATGTCTTAAAATGGGAAATTAGCAGTACTTGCCAAAATTACAAAGTTTAGGAGTTACAGATGAAAGACATGTGTATCAACTAGTTTCTACATCTTACTGAGCAAAGAATCACTGTCAAACAAGAAATGTGTGATTTCATTCTTTAAAAGTGTGGAGGGCCCTGCTGGGCATAGGTGGAAGAAGAGAACCTTGACCTCATGAAGGCTGGATGCCCCAGGGGGTGGGAATTTTGAGGGTGGGGAGGTGGGAGTGGGGGGGGTAGATAGAGGTTACATCCACAGAGAAGAAGGAGGAGGGGCGAGGGGATTGGGGGTTCCAAGGGGGTGGTGGGGGATGGGGTAAGGGGACAACATAGGAAATGTAAATAAATCATCCAATAAAAAAAAAGAATATGCATAATTATCTAGACTGCAAAGTGTATGAAAATATGTTAATATATTGTAGTGAAAACATGGGTAAATCATTAGTTTAAGGAAGTTCAGGACTGCCTCTGGGAGGCATAGCAGGATGTGTGTGTGTGTGTGTGTGTGTGTGTGTGTGTGTGTGTGTGTTCATTCACATGACATTTATATGGAACGAATATTTGGAAAAAAATAAAATCTGAAAAATTTGAAAAAAAAAAAAAGTGTTTCACTCTTCCATACATTGTATGTTTTTTTAACATCAAGTGTAGAGGGAGCTTCTTCATGTATAAAGGGTATAGTTTTAATATTTTTCTTTTATTGAAAATAGGTTTTTTTCATACAATATATTCTGATTAGTGTTCCTTCTTCCCCCAACCTTTTCAATATCCTCTCAGCCTCCCCTCCCATCTGTATTGACACCCTTTCTGTGTCTCATTAGAAAGCAAACAGGAAACTAAAGAATAATAAATTAAAACAAAGACAAACAAATGAGAATAGGGCAAAAGAAACATAAGACAATGAGCCAAAGAAAAAGCACAAGAAACACACACAGATGCAGAGATACATCCTAACATATAGGAATCCCATTGAAACATGAAACTGGAAGCCTTAATAAATGCATGGAAGACTTGTAAACTTAAAATAAAATGCCCTGACAAGAATTATGAGAAAAAGAACTTCTAAAAATGCCATTGAGTTCAGTTTGTGTTGGCTATTGATTGCTGAGCATGAGGCCTGCTCTTAAGAGTGGCTTGTATCCCCAGTGAGACTCCATCAGAAAAAGCTAATTTTTCATTTACTAGTGGTGATTTATTGGAACTAGCTTCTGAGTTAGGGATGGGGACTTGTGTCCTCTCCTCTCAGCATTGTGACCTCATCTGGCATAGATTTGTGCAGGTTCTGTGCATGCCGTCAGTCTGTGTTGTATTGTCCTACTGTGTTTAGAAGGCCTTGTTTCCTCGTGTACTCTATTTCTCTTGGCTCTTACACTATTTCTATCTGCTCTTCTGCAGGGTCCCCTGAAGGAGAGGGATTTGAAGGAAACATCACATTTAGGTTTGGGTATTCCATGGTCCCTCAATTGTCTGGCTATCAGTCTGTGTATTTGTTCCTACCTGCTTTAGGAGAAAGCTTCTCTGCTGAAGAGTAGGCAATGGCACTGATCTTTTATTATAGCAGAATGTCATTAGGGTTTATATTATTGCTATGTTCCTCTAGCTGAAGTGTAGTATTTGGTATTCCCCTAGTTCCTTGGCCTATTTGGTCTCAAGTTCTTGGCTGTCCAAGCAGTGTCAGGAATGGGTTCTATAAAGTATTAAGTTCAGCAACTATTTACCCCAGTTTCTTATCAATGAAATTTAAGTTTAATTAAATGTTACTCTTCTATTAAAACCAAACTGCAAAGTCCAATGCTCCATTTTTATAATTCTTTTGCCTTGTTCCACTTACCCTCCGTTATTAATAATATAAGTGATATCTTTGTTAATGATGTTTAATTTTACATACGAAGATTTAGAGTTTTTCATTATTATTCTTTGAAAATGTGCTAAGAATGTTTATAATCAGAACATATTCATTTTATAAACACAATCTGCTTATTATCCCTATCATTATTATTTAAAAAGCACAGATTTTGGAGTCCACCCTGTGTTGAAATCCTGGGCCTGACTTTAAATAATACATTTCTCACCCTATTTCTAAATTGATGGTGTTTGCAGTAGACTTTGCCACTGTGCTTTCCAACGATGGAGCTGACTCATATCCACAGCATCTTTGATCTCTGCCATCTTATTCCATCACCACCTCTTTGGTTTAGCAGTAGATTCTAAAATGAAATAGGTTAATCTTTACTGTAAAAGAAAAAACTCAACCCAGCTATTTCTTGATTTTACACAAGAGTTTAATGTGAAAAGGAGATCTTTGCAAGGTTTAAAAATTTAAAAGTCTTTCTCTCTCAGTCTTTTCTCAAGGCCTTCTCTGACCTTTTTCATGCTCTCTTTAACCATCTTTGTATTGTCTATGTAAAGGCAACATTCTTCTTTAAGGGCTGTACACAGTCACATAATTCTATAATTGATCATTGTTTCTTTGAAGAAATTCAACAGCTTCCTTGAAACAATGTCTGAACACCAACTGGTGGGCAAGGCTATTAAGTTTGAAAGTCCCTTTGAAATCATGTTGGATTAATCAGTTTAGATTTCTGTTCTTTAAGGTATCTAACATTTTGTAATCATCCCCAGATCTCCAATTCTTTATATTTCTCTTTAACTTAGAGAGTGTTTCCTTCATTCTCAAATGATCAATAGTGTAAAAGGCCCAACAACATTTGAATATGGGAAGAAGACTATCATAGCTAAAGTATATGGATACTCATTTGGCAGACTGTCCAATTATGAACAACACACAATTATGAACAACACACAACTGTCATAATCACTAAGGTCAATTACACAAATAATAGCTTATACTGATGAGGGTGTGGAACATGGGAAAATTCCTCTATTGCAAGTGGGAATGCAAGCATTGCAGTTCCTCAGAAAATTGGGAATTAATTTACCTCAAGACCGAGCTATACCATTCCTGGGCATATGCTAAGGCTTGCACCATCCTACTTCAAGAACACTTACTCAACTATTTTCACTGAAAATTTATTCATAGTAGGCAGGAATTGAAAATAGCTTAGCTGCCCATCAGGAGAAGAAAGGGTAAAGAATATTTGGTATATTTACATAATGGAGTATTACACAGCTGTTAAAATAAAACATCATTAAATTTACAAGCAAATGGATGGAACTAGAAAAGAGATCATCCTGAGTGAGGTAACCCAGACCCAAAAAGATAAATAGGTATGTATTCACTTATAAGAAATTCACCAAACAATACAGGCCTTTGCTAAGACAAAGAACTGATCTCTAAAAATTGACAGCTGGACCCCATTGCAGAGGCCAACACCCACAGAGCATGCAACAATTATATAATGAAACATTTTATATTTTTTCACTTAAGTTGTAAAAAATCTGGCTATAGTTTACTATTCCATCTTATCTCAGCTTTAATTAGCTTCACTTAAGGAACAGTTACAGTGGGTATGTTTGACTTTGTATAGGTATCATCATGTTTGTTTGTTTGATTGATTGATTTAGTTTTAATATTGGAGATTAAGCTCAGGGCCTTATACATACTATACAAGAGCCTTACCACAGAATTATATACCCAGCTGTTTTATATTTTAGTTTTCGTTTTACTGATGAGGTCTTGCTGAATTAGTCTGACCTTAAACTTACTCTATAACCCAGACAGGCTTTGAACTAGTTATCTCCCTGCCTCAGCCTCTGAGTACCTGTGTTTATAGTCCTGTATAACCAACTTCAATAGCTGTGATCAAGTTTTTCCTGACTCTAAAATCTACTTTCCTACAGTACCTCAAGAATGCCATATATAATTCTGGAAAATAAAAGTTTCACTTAAAGAAAAAGACATATAGTATTTTTGCTGTATCATACACATCAAGGAAAATGGGAACTATGTCCCCTGAAAGGCAATGCGCTTAACTCAGCCCACAGCCTTTCACTCTCCCCAGGGCCAAAGGACTTTAAAGAAGACAGAAAAAAAAACCCAGCAACAAACAGATCTTTAGCCATATTCAGCATCATACAAGGCATATTTATCCCCTTGTTAAATATTACCAATCAGAGCTGGGTTTCAGATCAAAAGTAAAAGATAAGTGTCCACTTTGGTTAACTTCGCATTATACCTAGGAACATGACTACAGGATGTGTGAAGCCAGGAATGACATTTAGAATGAGAATGAAAGGAATTTACGTGTGTGTGTGTGTGTGTGTGTGTGTGTGTGTGTGTGTGTGTAAACCTGTGCATGGAAGCACAGAGGTGAGGTGAGCTAGGATCCTCATGCTCTATCACTAAGTTTTATGCCTCTTTTTTATTGGATATTTTATTAATTTACATTTCAGATATCATCCCCTTTCCCCATTTCCCCTCCCTAGGAAACCCCTATCCCATTCCCCCTCCTCCTTTTTGCTTTTATACAATTTTATTACATGAAAGTATTAAGGTCAGTTATAAGTTGAGAGACTAGTAATACAATAGATGCAAATAGACAAGGAACAAGCAAGATAATAAACAAAAATAGTCAAAGAACAAGAAAGGCAATCAACAAAGTTCCATGAACACTCCTATGATCACTGTTTCTAAAGACTTATCAGAATTACCAAAATATCTCAGTCAACTTCCCTGTCCTAGCCCAAAGTCATTTTTATGTCTGCACCCTACTTTCTTGTTCTAGCCTAAGATTTAGATTCCTGCCTGAAATTACTTCTTTGTTCTAGCCTAAGATTTAGATTCCTACCTGATATCGCTTCTTGGTTCTAGACTAATGTCAGATTCCTCCCTGAAGTCTACTTCCTTGTCCTGGGCTAATGTCATGTTCCTGCCAAGCAGCCCATTTCCTTGTCCTTGGCCCATGTCAGATTCTTGCCAAGCAGCCCCAAAAGCTCTCTACCTCTCCCCCTTTTTTATTTCATAAACAAGACTGAGCCTGTCTTAGGTCATTCTGCCAAGAATGTCTTCCTTACAAATAATAGAATATGCATTATCAAAAGCAATGAACTTATATCTTAGGTTGGTTAGACTCTGTGAAGAATCTTACCCATCCTTGGCTTGCCAGCCTGTCAATTTAATAACTCTTTCTGGGGGTCCATAAGACAGAGTCTCTCACTAAACCTGGAACTAACTGTTTTTGCCTAGACTGGTTGTCCAGCAAACCCCCAACACTCCTATTGTATCTGTTCCAGGCTTCCTGCAACACTTGGGTTACAGGAATATTTGCATACACACCTGGCTTTTACAAGGGTTCTGGGAATCTGACCTCAGAGTCTCATGATTGTACAAGAAGAGTATTTGCCTACTAAGCCTACTAAGCCATGTTTCCTGTCCTGTTTTATGTTTCAGTGCTTTATTTCTTCTCAACCATAATCTCTCTCTCTCTCTCTCTCTCTCTCTCTCTCTCTCTCTCTCTCTCTCGCTCTCGCTCTCGCTCTCGCTCTCGCTCTCGCTCTCGCTCTCTCTCTCTCCCTCCCTCCCTCCCTCCCTCTCTCTCTCCCTTCTTCCCTCTCCCTCTCTCTCACACCCACACACACATATAGTATATGTACATAAATATATATGTATAGTGTTTGTGTAAGTGTATACTATTCAGATGTTGTAGTGTGTTTAATGAAATAATCTTAAAGAACAAACGCCAAGACTGTAGCTCATTTGTAGTATCTAATAGCTGTTTTAGTAGCACATCTTTACCATGACTGTTCAGTTTTGTCATCCCATATATAAATTTCAATTTTTGAATATCAAATTTTTGTCCTGAGTGAAAATATTCCCCCCCAAATCCTTTGAGTCACTGATTTTTAATCCAATGTGCTCTGCTCTGTTGTGGTTTTAAGTTTCATCTTTTGTAACAGATACATCATCCTTTGAGGAAAAGGGCACATTGCTAATCTTTGTAAAAGCTGTACTGGGAATCTTGAATATTTTGCTCAGATTTTCTTTAACTCAATGTTAGATGTTAATAAGATTTTAAATAGTGACTACAATATCACAGTGTTCATTGCATTGCTCATTGAAAAATACAATGTCTCAATTTTATAGTTGTTTCTTATGCAATTTAGAGAACTGCTCAGGGACTTGATAACAAAGAGTACTCCAAACCTGATGAAACGAATCTAGCATGACCATTTTATTTCGCTAATAGGATTTAGAATTATTGTAATTAAGAACAGACTAAAGGACTCCAAATTATATTATGAATTATAGTCTTTCCAAGCTCAATAGGATCTACCAATACCAACTTTTCCCAAACTTTACAAAGTTGAGAAGGCATCTGTTCCTTACTACCAACTTCTTTCTTCAACCTTAACCTAGCATTTGAAGGACACTTAGCAGACTTCGAATTAGAAATACAATGTATTTCACTATTTTGTTAAAGACATATTCAGTTATTAACAAGCTTCTGCTTGTTTGGTACAAAGCAACTTGTGTTCTCTCATGAATCAATTACCTTTGTAGATATGGTAATTATGGTTGTCCCAAAGACCAAAGGGACAAACTTAACCAGTGGAGAAAGGTAGTTCAAATTTGAATGCTCTCTTGGCCTTTTTTTATATTTTAATGAACTTTAAATTGTCAAATGTGTTTGCAGCTCGGCTGACAAATGCCTTTGTAACTCAAACCAAATTGTTTTAGAAATACAAATCTAACCTTAGGTGAGTAGGAAATACTTGAATTCACATCTCTTCACATTCCTCCTAGGAATTTACTCATCATCTGTTTTGCCAACTACACCATCATCAATCTGATGCTATTAAGATCTGGCCTTGCTGCTTTTGTGGGACAGGGAATGTTGCTTCAATGCTGCATCACCTGAGGTCCATGTCTGTGTTTAGACAAAGCATGCCTACCACAGGCTACTCCCTCCAGATGGCCAAGTATGGTACAGATACTATGGCAGACCCGTTTCTTGGCACTGAACTACTTTGCTGAATCTAGGTCAAGGACTCACAAATGGCTTTGCTGATTCTTACATTCATCCTTCCTGGCATAATTCTGTCATTAAGACCCCAGTTTACATCCCAAGATTATTACTCTTTCAAGCTTCAATTTCATCTATTCTATTTTCTTCCATGCAGGCATTTCTCTTAAAACTCCTCTGTGTCTGATACTTGATATCTGCTTCTCAAGAAACTCTGAGTGATGTGTCAGCTCAATTCTTACCCAATGCAAACTCTATGATCATAGTGCATTGAAGAAGACAAGACAAAATGACCCTTCATAATTTGGTCACAGCTCTTCTCTCTGGCTGTACTTTTATTTCTCTAGGATCCAGTTTTTCTCAAGTTACTTTTCATTATTTTGGCATGTTTGAAGACTGGCTAATATTTCAGCATATCCTTCATTTTGTGATCATCTGGTTTTTCTTTATGATTAAGTATGAGCTATACAGTTTTGCTCAATACATTGCATTATTCTCAGTAAATTCTGTAAGATTATACATGATGTCTAAGTTTCCTAATTATGATTATATTAATTATAGCTACTTGATTAGATCCTAGTAGATACCTCTGGTTTGTGATCTCTATTTGTGAATTGATACTTTGAAAGTAGACTTCTTCTCCTTCACCTTATTTATATCTATCTACTAGTTATAGTGTACATTGATATTTCATACATGGTTTATTATGTCATTGTCCAGCGATTCTTTTTTATTTACACTGTATGCATACATGCACACATATGCATATATGTGTGCTTATGTGTGTACATTTGTGTTTGTGTATTTGTGCATGTGTGTAAGCCAGAGAACAATGCTAGGCCGCATCATTTTTTTTCCTAGTATTTTTTTATTGGATATTATATTTATTTACATTTCAGATGTCATCCCCTTTCCCCATTTCCCCTCACTAGAAAGCCCATATCCCATCCCCCCTCCTCCTTTTTTCTCTTCATACCATTTTAATTACATGCAAGTATTAAGGTCAGTTCTAGGTTGAAGAACTAGCAATACAGTAGATGCAAATAGTCAAAGAACAAGCAAGGCAATAAACAAAGTTTCATAAACACTCCCGTGATCACTGTTTCTAAGGACTTATCAGGATGACCAAAATATCTGACCCTACTTCCTGTCCTAGCCCAAAGTCATTATCATGTCTAAAGCCTAGTTCCTTGTTCTAGCCTAAAATTTAGCTTATCTTTAACAACATCAACATGTTGGCAGCCAAAGTACATGGCTTGAACCTGAAAATGAACCCCCAGGCAGAGTTATTAAATTAACAGGCTGGCAAGCCAAGGGCAAGATTCTGCATAGAGTTGGGCTGCTTGGCAGTAATATCACATTGGCCAAGGACAAGGAAGTGGGCTTCAGGCATGAATCTGACATTAGGCTAGAACAAAGAAGTAATTTCAGGCAGGAATCTAAATCTTAGGCTAGAGGAAGGAAATGGACTTCAGACATGAAAATGACTTTGGGCTCGGACAGGGAAGTAGGCTCAGATATTTTGGTCATCCTAATAAGTCCTCTGAAACAGTGATCATGGGAGTGTTCATGGAAATTTTGTTTATTGCTTTGCTTGTTCTAGAGCAAAGAAGTAATTTCAGACAGGAATCTAAATATTAGGCTAGAACGAAGAAGTAATTTCGGGCAGGAATCTAAATTTTAGTCTAGCTAGGCTGCATCTTAAGAACCTCATTCCCATCTTTGAGGACAGTCCCTTTTTGACCCAAGCTTACCAATTAGGCTGAATTGGCTTGATAGTAAGTACCAGAATCTTCCTGTTTCTACCTAGCCAGAACTGGGTTTACAAGCATACCTCACGACACTATTTTTAAGTAAATTATGGGGATTAAACTCAAGTTCCTGTGCTTTAGAGCAAAACATCTTGCTTACTGAGTGATGTCTCTTGTTCAAATAGTGACTTGTACAAATAGTATTCATTTGGTATTTAGTTTAAGGCTTTCTCCCATGAAAAGGTACTTTTGTATATGATAAATATCTATTCCTCTACAATATCCTTAGTTTCTATTATGAAAGGTATGTTTGGCTCTTTGTGTTCTTTTATAGCACCAAAGTAAATATTGCTTCTAGAAACCTTGCCCTATTATAATCAGTAATGCCATGATACCAACATTAGATTCTGAATACTCCTTAGGTATCACTGCTCCTGGTTATAGCATAGAGCTAGGTAGCACGTACATTTAGTTTTGTCCTTACATTACTTTCTCTATCTACAATGAAAACTATTCATCCACTCATGTACCTTCAGTACCCAGTGTTGACTTGGTTTCATCTAATATTATCATCTCTTAACACCTGAAATGGTCTTTCTAATAATGAGAGACGTGTCTGTTGTTTTTCTTAATATTATTAAGTCAGTGCACACAAGTGTAGTAATTTCCAGAGACTGTTGGGCCAGCAGCTCTATTGCAAATATGCTTGCCTCTTTTCCTTTTGTACAGACTTGCCTTCCATTCCTGGGAAGCCCACATCATCTGGATAGATGCATGGCTATATAAGAGAATTTCGGTCAGTGTTTTACAATTGAATGCATGACAGCACCTATACCAGAGAGGCTGAAAACCCAATAGCTGTGCAGTTCATATGGTTGTATGCTGCAAGAGTCTCAGTCTGGTGATGAAAGCCTGGAGGACTCCTGGAAAGCCAGTGGTCTTCAGTCTGTGCTGCATGGCTAAAGAAACTGAATTTGTCTCTCAGTGGAGAATGGCAATAGTCTGACAGTAATAGCTACTAACTCACCTGCAAGATGTTTAAGAAAGTAGGCAAAAAGCAAACCCATTCTCCTTAGATCTCCTTATATATAGGACACTATTGGACACATGTCCTGTCTAGATTTCTGAAGTTGAGCCAACAATAAAATAGGGTGACTTTATTTAATTTATTCTTAGATGTGGAGCAGTATGTGGATCTGCTTCATTACTAGGTCTAGTAGAATTGAGATATAACATTCAAATTTAAATCCATTCATTGTTACAGATATAATATATAGACTTAGAATCTTCTTCCTAGATCCCTGCCCTGGGCTTCTACAACATTATCCACTTCTCTGGTAAGTAAATTATTGCATGGTTGAGGGTATTGTAAACCTGATAAAATATCTAAGTATAAAGTTGTATACAAATCTTTCTAAACCTCGACAGTTTATTGCTTAAGTCATATAGTATACATTTGCTGCTTAAATGTGACAGAGCAGTAGTCACTCATCATATATGGTGATTTGTTGAGGTGTGATGGGAAATCTACATCTGAGCACAGCTGGCATAAGCACATTAAGACATCATAAATGAGGACAACTACCAGTTAGGAAGACTCTACAGCCAATACTTAAAAGCAAATGCCTGAGCCTTGGAAGATGCCCTGGCTCACTTTGCCTGGAGCCAAGATGTATGCCATAAGTTCTTTCTGCATTAATTTTCCTTACAAGAGTGCCATAGTTACAAAACTGAAACTGGTTCTGCAGAAGAAAATTGTAAGGCAGTGGACAAGGCACAGACATTATATATTGCTGGCATGTAGTAATTTATTATTCTGTCTATATTAAATATACTTCCTTTCTATGCAATATGAGCATGATAGTTGAATTCTTCAGTAACTTTATCAGGGCCTAATCCTCACCTTTCCTTGGGATGGGAGAGAAAATACATGAAGTTACTACCAGGATAAAGAAATGTTTAGGCAGATATAGCCCCCGACCCCATAGCTTCCTGATTGTGTTCCTCTAACAACTTGAAGCATTTTTATTTCACACATGATAACCTAGGAATCTATCAAGCTTGGAAGATCCTTCAATGAAACTTTTCTCACGCTATACACAGCTCTTGTATTCTAACAACTGTGACAGGATACTGTATGCCACCCTGTCAGTAAATATATGTAGACTTGAAAAAGAAGTGAGTGACTCCTTCTAAAAAGGCTTAAAAATCCAATAAACTTCATTTATTCACAGAAACTCATTCACTGAAACACTGAAACTTAACATGGCCAGTTTTTTTGCAAACTTGAATCAAATATAACACATTTTCAACCAGTAAGGATATACACACTGTTCACCTGATTCTTGACCCTGAGTTTCATGCTATCCCCACTCTTTATACTTTGAGATCTTTTTTATCACACAGCTTGGTATTATTTCTTAAATTCAATATTCTCTCCCACATTTGTATCCTCACTCAACCCCCAAGTGCCATGTATGCTATGGATCAAGATTGGGAGAAACTCAAGGAGAATGAAAGGACATCTGTGCATCACTTTAATAACAAAACTGACAGCTCAGTAATTTGATTTTTACATCAAAGTGCCTTTGAGTCAGAATGGTCATAATACATGCTCACAGGAAAGTAGCCTAGTTTGTTGTGTCATATGTCTGGTGTTAGAAAGTAGGAGTAAGGGATAGTGTAGTCACCTCTAAGGTTCTAGAAGCTTCTAAGCAGTGAAGAAATTATATTACATACATGCAGAATTTAAGCGAGATTTGACATGCAACCATAAAAAGCCATATTATGGGATGATGGTTAAAGGGTTTCTGTAGTTTATCTTCTTAAGCATTATAGGCACAAAAACTGGTGGTGCCCACCTGGGCTCAGCAGAGAATGAAAGGGGAATCATGTTGATGCTCAGGATATTATGAATGTCTTGATGTCTTGACAAAGACCTATTCTGAAGAATATGAAAGTATAGGAGATAAGATATATCCACATAAAAAGAGATTGTAGGGCAGTCATTAAGAAGTATGCCATCAGATTTTAATCAATGTGCAAATGTATTCTACTCTAATACAGGTTCACAATGACTATGTTTGTTGAGAGAGATTACTCTTAATCCATTTTCTGTTGTCTACACTTATACAATTATAGAGTGGGCAACTTATAAAAGAAAGATGATTTTGGCTCACATTTTTGCCCAAGGTTGAGAGGTTGGCAATGACACCCTTGCTGGCAGTCCCAAAGTGTTGAAGTTCACAAAGAACAAGGAATATTTGTGTGTCTTTTGATCTTCTGATTATTCTCCCATTTTAACCATGGGTACTTTGGTGTGTAGGCCTTTTTAGTTACAGTTACCTTGCAAAGACACCACCTCTATGTACCATAGTTCATTTACATTTCTATATCCATAACACTTCACGTAAGAATCAAATTCCAATATGAACTTTGGAAGCAGCAAACCATGTTCAAATGACAGCACTTTCTCATGTCATGGGAAGTAAATGACTAGTGCACTAGGGTAAGACAGCATCATAGGTGTAATGATTATGTAAAGAAGATGGGATACTTACAGACTTACAGAGATGTAAGGAAACTTTGTCTTACTAATATGGAAATGTACTAGAATAAAATGACAATTGAGACTTTTTGAGTGGTTGGCTTGGTTGGTTAGCTTTTTTTTTTTTTTTTTTTTTGACAGAGCCTCAGTATGTAACTCTGGCTCACTTAAATTTCTTGAAGACCTGGCTGACATCACACTCACAAAGATCCACTGGCCTCTCCCTTCATCTTCATTGTTGGGGTTAAATCACCATGGCCTGGACTAAACACCTCCATGTTTTTAAGAAATGTATTAGACATATGAATAGCAATATTGAAAGATAACAGTGGACAAGGCCTATACTACATACACTATATTGAGCAGAAGTTGAGATGAAAATTGAATGAAGTGTGTGTCTGAGTCCTGGAAAATGCTCAACAGGAAACCTTCGAAGAAACGTGGAAGCAGCTTTTGAAAGCAGTGTCCACAGTGTTCGGCTATACCAGCAATGACAGAACATCAGTGGATGGAATCATGCTCCCCTGAGTCACCTCATCTTTTGTTTTGGCAACCTAATGTTGCTAAGGGGAGCAAAGAAAGTGGGAACGTTATGCTGGAGAAGTCAAGCGAGAATTGTCATTGTCTCAGTGTTAATCTCTGATATTCTTAAGTCACATCACACTGAGGAAGAGAGAAGGGCAAAAATGGATGGGAGAGTGAATATTCTTTTAGATTTATTTTTAATAATGGAAGGTGACACTAGTCTATTATTACCCAGAAATGGCTAAGAAAGCTAGAGACTTTGTTTTGAGAGGACAGAGAAGAGAGAGTCAGTAGAATGGCTGGAGGGCAGTGGAAAAAAAAAGAAAAAACAACCTGACCTTACTGTATCCTTCTTGGCTTAGCTCATTCAACAAATAGACTCAAGAAAGGTCAGGGTAATAAATATTTTTGCTCATACACTGGCATAAAACTGAGGAAAAATACGTGAGTGGTGCGATAATTGGGCATTTTTCTTTTCCTATTTTACAGAGTTTATTTTAAAATCAGAATTGAACTTCTACTACCTTCATGCATTCTCCAAGAATGTAAAACACTGCTGAAAAAAAAAAAGATGTTGATAACCTCTGTAGGAGCAGGGACCATGGAATTAAATTTTTCAGGGGCTGAACACCTTGCAGTCATCAGCACAGAAGAGAATGAGATGACTTCAGTACCTGAGCCACCCTACAGTATTTGCCAGCCACTCCACAGAGACAAGACTCCACACCATCATCTTGCATCATCTTATCTTGTAGAAATTATTCTCAGGACTTAGTAGTCATGTAAATGCATCCCCTGTTCACTGTCAGAACATGGCTCTTTTGAAAGAATTTGCCCAAATTCTTCCTTTTTAGCAATAACATACTTTCTAAGCTCCAAAGATCTAAGGACATGAAAGAGAACTTTTGTTTACAGAACGTCATCTATGCGCTGATTGCAACCTATTTTCTGATCTTAATAGACACTGCAAAAACCTGGCTTTCTTGGTGTTAGGGAAAAATCCAAATGAAATTGACTAAATTGCAGGAGACTTGATCTCTTCCCCTCCTTCTCCCCTATCTTCGCCTCCCCCTTCCCTCTCCCCCTCCCTTCCCTCAAAGATACTCTTAATAGGTTTGTGGGAAAATCATATAAAAGAATAAATATCATTGCCTAAAGACTCTGGTGATTTTAGTCCTCCATGTCTTTAGCTCAGTCATCTTTCTCCTAGCATACTTTTCCCTCACACATACTATACTGTTTCTTCCTCCATGCAACTGCACATGCTCCTCCAGACACATGTCTAGCTCTTTCCTTATTATTACCTTCCAGGTGCCAGCTCAAATATTACCATATGCAAAATACATTTCCTTACCTAATGGTACTTCCATTGTGCATATGGATAGCATAATCTTGCTTCTGTCTCTGGTAGCATTTACCACAACCTAAGAATTTTGTTCATTTATTTTCCAGCTTCTCCAAGGGTTTCTGAGATATTTGAGAGGATATTTTGTCAATCGTATGGACTCCAGTATTCAAAGTAGGAGAGTTTATGGCATGCTACAGTAGACATTGAGTAAATGTGTGTTGAGTGAATGGCATAAGCCCTCTACAAATGAAAGTTTCCAGGAAGCTTAACTGAGCATTCTGAAAGGAGAAAGCAGATAAGAAATACAAAAGAAGAATTGTTCCACTCTATTTCTGTGAGGGCACCATGACAAAGCTCTATTCGAGAGAAAACGCATGTGCACTAGAGGCTGCATATTTACAAACAAAGGGAACCAAAAGCTAAAGTTGAACAAACAACAGCCTGGTGTTCTCTGACACTAAGCACTGTCCCTGTGAAAGCATCTAATGAAGTCCCATCTGGCAGAACATTTTCAGACCAGTAGAACCATGCTAAGGAAAGGCCTTGGCAAAAAAACTAGTATTTGAATGATGTAATTTTTCAGGAAAAACTGGAATGATCTTACAGGCTAAGTACCAGTGTTTCCTGGTATTTACAACTAACCTGCAATTAATATTTTTTGCACTTAAATTAAATCAGAGACCCAGATGACAGTGTAATTGAACCATTTTGTGCTATTGGGATAAAAAGACATTCTTTCGAGTGGCTGTGGCTAACACAGACCTATGAGCAGTGGAGTTGGGGTTCGTTTCTTGAGTATACTAGGTATATTTAGTATGACACTTAGGTCTAAGTCTATAAGCATGACCCAAAACTTCACAGTTGCTGATAGTATTTTTTTGTGTGTAGTTTTTAGCTACTCTGCTTTATACTCTGGGTAGGCCACACTTCCAGCAACCAGGCCAGGCTCTCTTTGGATCTGTGGGTGAAAGACACACACAAATTAGCTTATTTTTAACATACATGTCTTACTGGCTCACTGTCTGGGCACTTCTAAGCCTCCCTCAACTAGCATGCACTTCCCTCCATTACTCCAGGCTAAACACCTTTCAGGAGGCAAAGCCTACTAGCCATGTGTGATTTCTAGTGGATGGCCACTGGCCACTTCCCTGATTGGGCCTGAGGTAACAGGTTTGAGAATGCCCAGCCTTTAAATTAGCCAAGACATTTAAAAGTTAACTGGCATGTATGTTTTCCATTCAAGAATCAAGATAGCTCCTGGGCAGGTACACGAGAGTGACCAGCTGAGAACACAGAGCTACTACAATTCTCCTCTAGTATACTCAGAGTGATTTTTCTAATTTCATTCCCTGCTTCTAACAGGCAAAATACTGCTTTTTTTGCTTTTGGAAAGATATGTCACTTGTTGGGATGATGTCACATCCTGGAAGAAACATAAGCTTTGGATTTACATTTGATTCCTTATTTTTAACACTTTCAAATTGTTGCAAGAAATTATTTAATCTGAATATCAGTATCTTGATTAGTAAATGGAGATTTAAAGCCCTTGCTCTTGAGGTTTAAGGGGACCCTGATGTTGAGTGTCTTTTTGGGTAGTAAAGAGATGTAGTAGTTTTGAGAAATGGTTCAGCAGTTAAGAACACTATTTCTCAGAGGATAGGGGTTCAATTCACACCACTCATATGGTGGTTCACCATCATCTGTAACTATAGTTCCAGAAGATTCAATGCTCTTTTCCAGCTTCTGAAGGCACTAGGAACACATATGGTTCACATGTGGAATATATCCTTAGTAGTGTTTATAGTCAGACTGAGTCTAATTCCTAGCTATCAAGGGGTAGGGGATGGAGAGATTACATAGAATGGAAGAATCTTGTTAATATATATCTCAGAGGATGTTGCAATGGTGGATGAGAGGAATACTTAGAAAGGGTTTATCCATTACATGGATGATAGATGTACCACTGGAAGCTCTCTAATGGGTGTGGATGAACATGACCTGAGTAATATATGCTCTGGTATCTAAGAGACAAGGTATATACAAACTAAGATATTTTTGAGGATTCAGTGAGTTAATGCATGTGAATGTGTTTGACACATAAATAGTTCTTTGAATTTTCTATTTTTTTCTGTTCTATTTCTACACATCCATGATGGTTTGATTGAGAATGTCTCCCATAGGCTCATACATTTGAGTACTTGGTCACGAGCTGATAGAACTGTTTGTGAATGGTTAGGATGTGTGTTGCTGAGGGAAAGCTTGATATTAAAAGACTCCTGCCATTCCCAGTATTATCCTTGCTTCCTGATTGTGGACTAGAATGTGAGTTCTCATTTGCTGTACTAATACCATGTCTCCCTCGCTGCTGTCATACTCTCTACTGTGATGGTGATAGACTCTTGTCCCTCCACAACTATAAGCCCCAAATAATCCCTTCTTTCCATAAGTTGCTTTGGCCATGGTATTTTGTCTCAGCAATGGAATAGTAACTAAGATAATTGCTTACATATAAAAATATTCCTTTCTGATTATGAGAAGAAGTAGCTTTTAGTAATGTCCAGATACTGGCTTCCAATCATGTGCTCTGTAGTTCACTTCTAAGGGTTCCATCTCACAGGTATGGGCAAGGCATTTAAACTCCTTGTATCTTAATTGTTTCCGCTGTCAAATAATGTTGTTCCTTATGAACATGTATTGTGGCAATCACATGAGTTTAGATGCATGATTTTGTGTGGTAAGCATTCAATAGATGTCAAACAGCTCACCCTCAACCATCTTTACAGATGACCTTTAGATGTGGAAGAATGTTGTAATTCTAATAAAATATAACACAGAAGTAAATGGAATTGTTTCAATGACGTAATGCAAAGAAATCTTTAAACACTGCATTTTAGTTTAGTACATCCTCTTTCCAAGGCCTTGGCCATTTTTGTCATATATCAAAAAAAATGAATTAAAAATAAAAAAGAACAATATGTACATGCCAGAAGCTATAGACATGATTTTGTATCCCATGATCTTTTATTTTTCTGATACCATACCAAGACTATGTTATGCTACGTGGGAAAAGAGAGATCCAGGATTTAATTAAGGCCCATAAACAGCAAGCATCACCAGAAAGAAATCATGTGAACTTTTTAAAACACAAAGAGAAATCCTAGATAGTAAAACCACATAAGATATGTGTGTTATTAGATTGAATATGGAGACTCTATATCAAGGAAGTTGACACATCAGTCCTAATGCCACAAGGTGTAAGAGTCTGTGATTTGGTGAAGAATGATACCCTAGACTCAAATAGTATGCAAAAGCAAAGAATATTTTATTCTGGAAAATTCTAGCATGCTGGAGTCTACCATTTATCAAGATGGAGATGCCTAAGTGAGCTCACAGGTTCAATTTAAAGCACATTAGGGGAATTCCTGGGAGGGGTGAGTGACCTTTGTCTTAATTGGTTGGTTCTATATCTAGGGACATTCCAGAACCATTGCTGGGGGTTGGGAGTGGGGCTTGGAAACTTGCTGGAAAATTCTGGAAACTGTTGCTGAGCCATTGCCCTTGCAGGACAGATGGTGGGGTAGCTACTGATGTCAGAACAGTTTCTGATTGGTTGCCTGAGGTCTGGAGTTTTTCAAGTAACTGACTTGCCTGGACTTGCCCAGTTATTAGAAACAGAGATCTAGGCCTAGTCTCTTGAACTGCCAATTTGAAGCCTGTCATGGAGTCAGCCTGTCTCAATCCTCTCAAAGTAACTAAATTTTGCTAATAACTAATTGAACTGAAAGGATCTAAGGCCTCCAGAAGCTGAGAGCTACAATGCTAGTTTGCCAAGGACCAGACTGAGCTTGGGGAAGAGTTCTGAGGAAGAGGTGTCTGACTGAGCTTGGGGAAGAGTTCTGAGGAAGGGGTATCTGACTTAGCTTGGGGAAGAGTTCTGAGGAAGGGGTGTCTGGGAGCCATGAAGCAAGTAACTTGAAGTCCAATCATAGGTTCACGTTGTCAGCCTGTGTTTTGTTGGAGGCAGCTTTCTTTGGAGATCTCTAGACAGGTCTCTCTCTATTTTCGGCTTGAGACAGTTCTCCAAGCATTTTTTCAGTTTTATTCTAAAAAATTCTCTGGATATCTCATCCCTGGTAGACCATAGGCCCAGTTGTTTACTTTATATATCAACCCAGTTATTTACTCTAAGTTTTCTTTTGATTATCCTTTAAATCAGCATCCCATGACCCTAGTCCCTTACTTTTTAGGAGACAATAAGTGCATATTTTCTTTTAACATTGTAAAAGAATTCAGAGATCTGCCTGCCTCTGTTAAACACAGACAATAAGCTGCCTGGATGGGATCCTGTCCTGAAATTGCCATTTCTACCACACCTGTGCCTATGTCCCAGTCTGACCTTGATCTCAGGAATGTATCTTTGTATCTTTCTGAACAGTTGGGTTATTAATGTAGCTGCCTTTGTTCCTTTAGATTCATAAAGCCCCTCATAATTCGTATTTGTACTGGCTGGTTTGCGTGTCAACTTGACACAAGCTGGAGTTATCACAAAGAAAAGAGCCTCTCTTGAGGAAATGCCTCTATGAGATCCAGCTGTTTCTCAATTAGTGATCAAGGCATTTTCTTAATTAGTGATCAAGGGTGGGAGGGCCCAATGTGGGTGGTGGCATCCCTGGGCTGTTAGTCCTGGGTTCTATAAGAAAGCAAGCTGAGCAAGCCAGGGGAAGCAAGTCAGTAAGTAACATCCCTCCATGGTCTCTGCATCAGCACCTGCTTCCTGATCTGCTTGAGTTCCAGTCCTGACTACCTTTGGTCATGAGTAGCCATGTGGAAGTATAAGCTGAATAAATACTCCTTTCAACTTGCTTCTTGGTCATGATACTTATGCAGGATTAGAAACCCTGACTAAGAAAATATTGCATCCTTATTTTTTTTGAGAATATACATTTTTTAACCCATGCTGTTAGAGTTCTTTTCTACAGCCTTAAGAGTTGTCTTGCAGATCCCAGCATTTGTCATTTTGCTAAGACATTAGCCACACATTCGCCCACCCCCAGACTTATGCTGTCTCTAATTTTCATGGAGTCACTAACATCAACAGGGAGGACATTACTTGAAGGAGAAACATGAAATATGTATATTATAATACTAATAAGCCTTATGCCCATGGTAGCCACAAGTACTTGTGGAGGCTAACATTTGTTGGCCCTGTCCCAGGGGCAGGAAACATCTCATTCTGTGCTCACTAAGGTTATGCCAGACCAGCATCTCCCTCTCTTTGAAAAGTTGGCAAGATCTCTGACCTACCTATTCCAAGAATTTCATAGAGAAAATTTGCATCTATTGTATCAAATAAATTAGTCTAAAGCTTTTCTTTTTATTGTTATTGTTGATATTGATGTTATTAATTTTTGTGTCATAGTAATGCTAGCTTCATAGAATCAGTTTGGCCTTGTTATTTGTCTTGTTTTTTTAGGTAATAACTTGAGGAATACTGATGTTAAGTCTTCATTAAATACTTTATTGAATAGGTTGTGTATTTATGTGTGTGTGCACGTGCGCACACGCATGTGCATGTACAGTTAAAGAAAAGGAGACCATGAATTTGAAAGAAGGCAGGTTACGGGTTGATGGTTACATGACAGGGTTTGGAAGGAGGAAATGAAAAGTAGAAATGATATAATTATAACCTAAATAAATATTAAAAGTAGAATTTGGCAATGAATTTTTTGCAACCCTAGACTTTTATTGTTAGGAAACCTTTCATTACTGCTTTAATTTAGTTGATTATCATAGATCAATGGTCTTGATTTAATTTTGGTAGGCTGTATATATCTAGGAAGTTATCCATTTTCTTTTAGATTCTTCAGCTTTTTTGGAATATAAGTTTACAAATTAGTCTTCAATGTCCTGTAAATTTTACTGGAATCTGTTATAGCATCTCACTTTTCATGTCTAAATTTTTCAATTCAAGTATGTCTTGTTTTAGTTAGATTGGCTAGGTCTTTGTCAAACTTAGCTAGTTTTTCAACAGTTCATTTGGTGAATTGTTCTTTGAGTGTCACATTTTTAATTTTCTTCTACTTACTACTTTGAGATTTGACTTGTCTTGTTCTAATGCTCAGGTGCATAATTGGGTTATTTATTTGAGATTTTTTCCTTTCCCCCTTAATGTAAGCACCTATAGATATAAACTTTCTTTGTAAACAACCTTACATGTGTTTCAAAGGCTCTGATAAATCATGTTTTCTTTTTCTTTGCCTTCTCAAAATCTTTTAGTTTCTTCCAAAATGTCTTCAATGACTCCTTAGTCATTCACTCATGAATTTATTTCATATTATTGTATAGATTCTAGAGTTTTTATTGCTACTGATTTCTAGTTTTATTTTATTATGATATAGTAAGCTAACAGAAATGAATTCAACTCTTTTGAATTTTTAAAAACTTCTTCATGATCTAGAATGTGAACTATTTTCCCAAAGGTCCCATGAACTGCTGAAAATAATGTATATTCTGTAGCTCTTGGCTGTAATATTATGTTGATAAATAGAAATTCCATTTTCAATCTGTAAAATTTCTTTGTTAATATTTAGTTTGCAAGACTTACCTGATATGAGAATGGGCTACTGAGATATCCCTTTATCAATGTGCCATAAACAATTTGCCTCTTTAGATCAGTGTTTCATGAAACTGGTAGTCTCATTATTTAGTTCATATTGCACAAAATGATATTTCTTCTTGGTGACTTGTTCCTTTATAACATATAGTGGTCTTTAAAAATGTCTTCTGAATAAATTTGCAGTCTACTAAGTGCCAGAATAGCTATGCTAGCTTGTTTAAGTTTCCTCCTTTTGATAGACTTACTTTTATTCTTTGACTCATAGACTGTAGATACTTTTATCACTAAAGTTTTTCTTCTTTGGAGACAAGAAAAAGTGAGATTTTCTCTGTTAATCCAGTTAGCTACTCTGTGTCTGTTTATTGGTGACTTGAGCCTATTTATAAGATTGTTATTGAAAGATATTTGCTAATTCCATAATTTTGCTTGTATTTTTTTTTGGCTGATTGGCTCTTACTTTTCCTTTTATTACTCCCTTATCCATGTTAGAGAAGTGCTGATTTATTGTAATGAACATGATAGATTTCTTCCCAAATTACCTTAGATCATCTGTTCCTCTAGTAAAATTTATTCTTTCCTGTGCTTATCCTTCTTCTTCCTCTGTATTTCTCATTTAATTATTTTTGTCATGAACTCAGTCATAAACTGCCTCAGTTTGTTTGTTTTGGGCTATAATTATTTGTCTATAAAATTTTAAATGTAGCTTTGCTAGATATAGCAATCTTAAGTGTCAGTTATTTACTTTCAGAGCTTGAAATATATTGTTCCAAGTTTTGCTATATTTGGGAAATTTTCTCCTATCATTCTTATTGAAAAAAATATTCTTTTAATTTGTGTAAATGATGTTTTTATTTCCTCTCATGATGAGATAACATGAGAGCTGTACCCAAGCTCTGTGAATACACAGCTTAGCTCAGAGTGTTTTCTTCTTTATTCTAACTATCCGTCGGCTTAAGCCTGAAAGCCTCTAGCCTCCACACAATTTAATCTTCCAAGCTGCCTGATTCAATAAGGCTTTTCTTGGTTTCTGACTGAATTGCTCTGCTTGGTCACACATTAACTTTGACAATATGTTCTAATCTTCCAGCTCCTTCTCATTCTCTGGCTCATCTGTGTCTAGCTTGTTCTCTCTGTATCTTGTTCCTGTAAAACTCTCTTGGTAAAACTGCCATACATACACACCACCACCAACACCTATGTCTACCCTGTTTTCTCTCTCTGCACTGCTCTTAAGTAGCCTTTCTTTCCTGTGCTGTTCTTGTTAGAGTTGGGCATAGTCTATCTCTGACTCATTCTGCCAAATGTTTCTCTGATCCATCACTTTGTCTGCCCCTCAACTGGACATCATGTTCAAACATGGCTGCATCCTTCTATAAACTAATCTTACCATCACTGTTGGAAACTAAAGCTCTGTCTGTATTCTAGTCAGATCATACTGTAATCCAGTGCATATTTGCATTCTGACCAGATCATATAGACTTTACAGAAGGTATTTGGATGTGATCTCCACCAGAGAAGCCATGCTGCTGGACTAAAATTTCTGTACAAACATTAAATTCTCTTTGTATGCCCATAACTCATGTATTTCTGTCTTCTTTTAATATCCTAGTGATATTTCATTTTCCTTTTAAAAATTAATCATTGACATTGATTAAGCTTTTCTACCTTGTCCCTTGTCTTCAAGCCATAAAAATCTATTCGCCACATGGTCCATCCTGTGGGCTAGGCTTTCTATCATACTTTTGCAAGTAAATAACTAAATTCAGTTGTCCTCACTCAAAAAGAAGACATTAAAATATGGTAGAGACCTATTGAGAAGAAAGGTATCAGTTGGACTATATGTGGATGGAGGAGGGGAATGGGGGTGACTAAACTTCATTATGTAAATGTATGAGACTGTAACATTATGAAGATTATAAAAATATAGCAGAAACAATTTAATAGATATTTCTCTAGAGATTACCTACAAGGGGCCAAAAAGCTACTAAAAGTCTTCAACATTATTAATCATTAGGAAACACAAATCAAAGCACCATGAGATAAATACAGTTTATAACCACTGCAGTGGACACTATGGAAATAAACAAATAACCCCCCCCCATAAAACAAATTAGGAAACAATGGGAATTGGCAAATATGGGAAGAAAATTTAAAACTTTTGTGTGTTTTAGATAGAAATATAAAGTGGCACAGCCACTGTAAATCATAGTATGAACGTTCTTTAGACAAGTGAAAATAGTGTCCATGTGAACTATCAATCCTGCTTCTGAATAAATGGAGAAAAGAATTTGAGTTATTTTACATCAATACTGTTTTTCTGTTTTTAGGATTATTCAAAAAAGTGTTTCAGAGGTAGAATGATCTACTAATATATTAGTTGCTGGAGAAATGGATAAATACAAGTAATGGTATACAAGTCAAAATGCAAACTGGGCTTTGAAACAAAAGAAGGTGCATTAAAAAAATATCACCAGCATCAGTAGTAAAAAGTAAAAATTAATGACCTTTTCTGGTGTCTGCGAATCAGTAATTTTCAAGTGGCTCAGTTGGACAGTTCTGACTTAAAGTCTTTCAACACTAGGTATTAAGTACCATGTAGGGGTCACCTAATTGAGCTGGTGGATAGTTAAAGGGGTTCAGTGTCATGACTCCCAAATCAATGATAACAGTTACCAGAAAGCCTATCCATTTGGGTCTCTCCTCGGGATTTCTAAGAGATTTTATAATATAGGAACTGGTTTTTTCAGAACAAGTGATCCTGAAGTCCAAGGCAGAAGCTTTCATTGATTTAATGCTGCAGACAGTACAAATACACAGTATTACTTCTACCATACTCTGTTGGTTACTCAGGCCTAGACCACACAAAGGTGTGTAAACTCAGATGTGGGGGGTCACTGGATGTGATTGTGAAGGTTGGCTACTACACATTATCCTCTGCCTTGTAGACAGTATCATTTGAGAATTTCCCAAATAATGTGGGTAATTTCTATACATACTTTTATAACCTACATGTATATATCTATGCATTTATATGTAGATATATATCTATATATTTAGTTCATTGATTCATTTTCTTATTGCTGTGATGAAATATTTAATAAAATCAAATAATGGAAGAAGGGGTTTGTTTTGGTGGGTGATTTGAAAGTGCCATCCATCATTGTGGGGAAGGGATGTTGGTGAGAGCAGCTCTAGCTGTGACAGTGAGAGTGTTGATGTGGCTGCTCACACTCTATTAACAGTCAGCAAGCACAGAGAGATCTGTCCTGAGGCTTTGTTTACTTTTTTTTAATTTTTAAGTCAGTTTGGAACTCCAGCCCCTGGAATGGTGCTACACTCATTCACAGAAATTCTTCCCGCTGCATGTACTTCTCTCTGAAGTGCCCTCACAGTTATGTTCAGATATATGATGATTCTAAAACCCATTAATCTGACACGTCAAGATTACTTGTCACATTCAGTATTAAATATATAGGGTATTATATGCTTGACGTTTACATTAGGCTGAGCACGTTATGAGCAGTGTGCATTCCTTGTTTACAAATGCACTGCTTTTGCCAAAATTAATGATGGTTGGGGGAAGGGCAAGGCAATAAGGGAAAAAAGAAACAATCTTGATTAATTAGATGCAGTTGTCACAATGCTCTGTGACACACAAGAGTTCTAATTCTATTAATTAGCAGATGATTAACAAAGAAAATGTCTTCAGAGTGGCAGTTGGGAATGAGAAAGAAGTCAGCAAAGCCTTCATTTACAGCTTGGATGCTAAGAAATGTGTGCACACTTTGGCAGCATCAATTTGCACTGCTCTAACAAGCATGTTTAGTCATATTTGTGTCTAATTTTCTTTTGTGCTTTCTTTTAAAGAATATTTTACTCACATATTCTGGCACACAAACAGGAGGAACAGGAGTTATAAAGTGGACTGTGGTCTTGCAAATGACAGAGAAGGAAGGTTCTTAATGCTGAGAACTTCCTAAAATCTTTATGTTTCTCTCAGTTATAAGCAGCCCCTGCTGAGAGGACCACAGTTGCTGAAAATAATTGCATTCTTTTCCTATGACAATATTCCCTACTAAAAGAGAATTATACATATAAATATGTTGGTGATACTTCATCTTTTTAAATTATACAGCTCTAATTCTATCCTGAAAATTGTTTCTATGGCTTTCCAACAAAATTCTTATCTTGTTTTTAGGCAATTGTTAGTTTGTGCTGTCTCTTCACTGGACTATGAATCAAAGAATGTGTTACTTATGTTTATTATTATGCCTGGCATATAATAGACACATATTATAGTTTATACTAAATGAATTAAACTAAGTACTCAAAAATCCATAATGATGATTGCATACTGACTTATTCCTACCATGCACGCACTAATCATGAACCATGAAAACAGGGAGCTGACCTTCAGGGTATGTTAGAATTGCAACTCAACTTTAGTTACATTTTAGAGACAATCGTTTACTACACACAGAGTTTTGTGACATCATCTATCAACTATTCTTTTGGCTTCTTTTTACTGATTCCAAAGGAGCTTGACTCTGTCTTCAGAATTTGAAGATCCAGGATTTCTTGTGCTTTGACCTTGTCGGGGGGAACCTGACATTTGTCTATGAGGATGGGTTGCCACTCAGCAAATTCTCACTTGGTACTTTTTTTGACATCACACTCTGAGCTAAGATGGAGAGTTGGCAGGGATAGTAATGTTTGTCTGCTTTATGAGATAGCGAGAGTGGGCTTATATGTAGTCCTAGAAACAGAGTCACTGAGGTGGATGGGCTAGCATTTTGTTAAATTTTCCCAATCCACAAAATTCAGAATTAAATGCATCCAGATGTTAAAGGCAGTTGACTAAACAGTTTGTAGTGAGACCTCTTCAAAAACTAGATGATTTCATCTTGAACTCTGGTGTCTCATCCAAAGTTATGTTCCTGTTACTTGGATAACCTATATTCAGTGATTGGCAAATATGGAATTATAAAATTCCAACTTCAGTGCCCAGACCATTTTGCAAGGCTATTTCTAAAGCAGAGCTCCTGGGAGGATCAACTGCATCCTTATTGTGAATCTTTCAACATCTACTCATCTATGTCTCCCTCTGCTCCATTCTTTTTACATCACTCACTCCTCAGGGACTGATCTGGAGTGGATCTCGAGTAATCTTTTCTGTTGGTTTGATTGAGAAAGGGTTTCTCTGTGTAGCCCTGGCTCTCCTGGAACTGGCTCTGTATATCAGGCTGATCTCAGACTCAGAGGTCTACCTGTCTTTGTCTCCTGAGTGTTGGGATTAAAGGCTTGCACCTTAACCATTTGGTAGGCCTAGTAATCTTATTGTTTGCTTCCTGGAAATCAATATCTCTAATGAGTTGTTGTAGTTAGGTACTCTGATGTGTGGTAGACTCATAAAAAAACATATTAACTTTGTGCTTTGTGATATATATATTCCCATTTCAGCCAAAAAATTTTGAGTTTACAGTGATAAAGCATAATCTAGTTATCTATCCATCAAGAGAGATATAATTCATTTGGTCAGTACTTATCCTAGAACGCAGCATGAGACCTTAGCACTGAAGGTCCCAGATTACAACTAAGTACTTATGAGTATAAATTATTTCCCAAGTGTTAATGATAATGGATCTTATTATTTTACAAACTGTGTGTACTATGGTATTTCAATAGTTTCTCAGGCTTGTTTTGTACAACTAGTTTTATCCTATGCTAAAAATTACATAATTTTCAAGTAGTATGTTTATTTACTTTGTTTCATACATTTTTTATCAATTGAGAATTTAGTATATTAAACCATTAACATTATCCTAATTAAACATCAAAATGAATCTATTTATTGATAATTAAGTGGTATGGATTTTAAATTATATATGATATTCATAAACATAGGGATAGAAAAATCCATGGTGGGTTATAAGCTATTCTGAAAGGTCTTTTATAAACTTTTCTTGGTTTAATATGATCACAGAAAATGTCAAACTGCTATGTTTCTCAAACTACTTGGCAAGAGGGTGCCTACAGTTCTAAGCTAAATATTTGAGTAATACAACATAGAGAGTAAAAATTGCTTGAGCTTTTAAGATAGGACATAAAACCAAGGAAATTCCTGCAGTTAAATATTCTTACCTCACTTTAAATCATCCTTTCTTCTTCCTCTGCTCAGCATTTTTCTTCTGTACAAAAAAAGAAATGTTGCCACTGAGATTTGGCTTGCATGAAGGGATCACAGTGTCTTATGTCTTCTTAGCCATTGTCTAGTAACAAGTTCTGTTTGTAAATTGCATAAATCAAGGTTCATCCTGTCTCTCTGGCAGTGATGTAGAAAATAACTTCATTAACCGCCCCCACTTAAAGCCTACTAATGATTTTTAGATTTATACTCACATGACTACCTTTAAAATCATCAACATGGACGATAGAGTTCTTAGGCTCAATGTCCCACTTAGCCGTGAGAGATGGAAGTATTCATATAAACATCAAGTTGGCTTCATACAATTGTAAATTCATACAGGTGCTTTCAGGGAAATTAAAGGATATCTGACATTGATAAAGTGAGAGAGCTTAAACTATGTAAATCTACCACTTGGTTTGAGTTGTATTTGCATATTTTCCTAACATTTCTTTCTTCAGCTTTAGTGCTCACTAGGCTTTGCAGAAGCAGAGGTTTTATATTAACCAGATGAGTGAGTAGGGACAAAATCAAAGTTCTATCTTCTCTTGTGGGTGGGCTTAGTAAAGGGAATGAAAATATTTGTTAAATTTAGAAGGCTTTTATAATGCTTACTAACCACAACAATATGTTTTCAGAACACTAAAATTGGAAGCCAAGCATAGTGCCCCTAAGCAGCTACACTCAAGATTGAACTGAACAGAATTGAAAACACTTGAGAGCAGTGACTTGCTTGAAGTCATGTTAACTGCAAGATTTCAATTGGTCCAAGGGTATAAAATCTATGTAAAGAATAAAAATTAGTGTATGTGAACAGCCGTCAAGAGGATATCACTGCCAATAAATGTTTTAAAAATAGCTACAAGCTTTCATTAAAGCATAGATTTTTTACTTGGCATCTATTTTCCCAAATAAATGGCATGCCCAGTTGTGCATGTTTTCATTTTAATGTTGACAAAAAGTCTACTGATTTTGGTGAATATGAGACAGCCACATTTGAGGATTCAATGTGATGAAATGTCTAACTCAAGGAATTGATTATCTTTTCTAAAATGGCTATTTTCCAAGAATGACAATCAGCTGACTAATATTATGTCTATAAAAATCAGCCTGGGATATTCTTTTATGGCCCCTAAGGTCATTTAAGTCACTAAAGTCCCTTACAAGATACTATGTTGTTTCATAATTTGAGTGAGAAGGAACCTTCCTTTTCCTGACATTGGCTGGATTTATGTGTGTGTGTGTTTTTTTTTCATTTTGTTGACTGTGCTGTCTTCACCTCTGCTATATTACTGAGCAATTGTTTTGAAATTTTCAATCTGGTGTACTTAGTTTATTTTTCTAATCATTGTCTTTCAATAAAGATTGGAAGCAGCCATACTAGTGAAATTCATATAAGGCAGATTATTATACCACACACTGAGATAAATAGCTGAATGCTGTCAGAATGTTCTACAAGCATACACTTGACCTTTCCTGAACCCAGAAGGAAGCTTTTTTCTATTATAGTTTAAATGTGAAATGTAACCCAAAGAGCATGTGTTTGAGTGCTTGCTCCCCAGCTGGTGGCAGTTTGGAAAAGTTGTGGGATTTTCAGGAGGTGGACCGTTATTGCAAGAAGTGGATCGCTGGGTAGGAGAGGTTATGTTGAGGTTTTAGACCACTGCTACTACCTCTTGCTATTGATGTTCTGTTTCCCGAGTGTGGCTGTAATATGAGCAGACAGCCTCCTGCTTCCTACCAGATCTTCACTGCCAGGGTCCATGGCTGCACCACCATGGTAGACTGTATCCCTTTGAAGCTGGAAGCCTAAATAAACCCTTTATCCTTTTAGTTACTTATCCCTGCAGATAAAAGGGAGTAAGAGCAACAGAGAAAGTAGTTAAAAGAAATATGTGGGGGGGAGGGTACATTCAGATCCCTCCACCATCCGCCATGGCAATAAACCCTTTTGGAACCAAGGACTTCCTCGTGTCATTGGGGCCTATCTCCACCAACACCTGCAGCCGCTGGAACCTTAGACCTCCTCCTGGATGTGGGACCCGCAGTGTGGAAACCCCTCCCCCACCCCAGACCTCTTCCACCAACGCTGCAGCCTATTTTTTCCCACAAGTGCATCCAGAACTGCGCCAGAGAAACAACCTCCAGATGCTCCATCTCCTGTCACACACACAGCTGCTTCTACTGGACCTGTTCCTTCTGATGTATTCTCAGATGGCTCGCTCCATAGACGTGGACAGCAGGAAACAGTCAGCTCTCCTAACACTGGACAAACAACCCCCATACCCATTCTTCTAGGTTCCCCCTAAAGACACATCGTCCCCAATGCCAGCAGGAAGTAGCCAGATTTCATGACGACTCTATTCCTGTTTTGCAGTCACCTCTTTCTAACTTTTCTTTTTAATTAAACCAAAATGTGGGAATGTTAGTATTCTGTCTAAACTCCACCTCCACAGTTATCTGGCAACACCTAGATATGCTCCTCCCCACAGTTACCTGGCAACAGCCAGGTAGGCATGCCCACTATAAAAGGGGCTGCTTGCCTCCTCCTCTCTTTAACTCTCTTGCCTCTAGCTTCTCCTCGCCCTTCCTCCTTTCCCTTCCCCTTCTCTCCACATGGTAATGGCGGCCTCCCCTTCTCTCCTCTCTCTCTCCTCTTTCTCCACCATTTTCTCCCGTTTCTCTCCCTACCTTTGCCCTCTGCCCTGAATAAACCCCCTCACCTTTGGAAAAAAAAAAAAAGAAATATGTGTTTCACATAGACAGTAATCCTTATCTCAACTGCCTAAGAGATATGAGGATAATTCCTGATCCTTTGTAATTCATACACTGTTGAGGTTCAATTACTCCTGTAGAAGATTCTCTAAGATTTGCTAGAGAATTCACTGTTGCAACACTTTATCTTAATTCGTGTGTTATTCAAAATCTTCATAGGAAACAAAATATAATTTAAAATTATGAAGTTTCTTATCACTTGATCAACATTTTTCCCTTGGTGGTGAAACATCTAGTTCATCTGGGTTTCCCAAGCATACCAAAAACATATTGGGTAGTTTCTAGAATGCTTAAAACTATTCTTTAAAAAGTTTTGTGTAGATCTGATTTTTTGGCTTGTTTTAAGGAACATCACCATTATATACTAGCTAACCAAGCCATAACTTGGAATGTCATCTTCATTCATTTCTTTCTTTCCATAGCAGCAACAAGTTACGTTAAACTTTGGACTGTGTCTCTGAATTATGCTGAATTCTCCTTTCCCTTAACCTAGATTGCTCTTGTTCACTACTTATTGTAGCCATAGTAATCTAGACACCAGTCCCAATCCCAGTTTTTAAACCCCAGTATTCTTTAACTTTTTCCAAGATCCTTATTACTAATTCATTAACTCTCCATGTCACCTTGCTGAACCCATCCCATCTTGAGCTTTCATGACACTCAATTATTTGTCATATTTTGGAAAGTAGGCATTTGTATCTATCACTTGCCCTGACTGGAATGTTTTTCATGCTTATTATCTATCTTTTTTCTTTTCATCATTAAAGATTTTATTTGAATTGTATTATAAGGCATAGGAACAAACAACAGTATTTCTTCCCACTTTCTACTCTTACACAGTCACTCAACACTAATGACTCAAGATCGGTTGGACTTTCTTTTCTAAAAAAAAAACAATACATTTTCAGTGGACATAAGCTTGATGACCACGATTTCCATTCAGTCATAACATTGCCTTCTGCTTTCACAGTTTGAAGGATCTCTTCTACTATTTCTCCCTACTTCAGAGGCCAGTTACAGAGCTAGATAAAACCAAAGGTTCCCATAGCATATTTTTTTTGAATATGGGATTTTGCAAAAGCAACCCAGAGGACTCAGAGATACCAATGTTTACTGATTTGTTCCGAAAGTTATAATGAGAGACAAAGATGGACAGTCATGTGAAAAGCCACATACAGCAAGGTCTGAGAGTGTTCTGAATATAGAAACTTCAATCCCTGTGGAAAGGGGTTGTCATGCTCCTGGCAAGCACAAACACCGAATCTCTCCAAATCCACTCCTTTTAGTATTTTATTGAACTTTTATTATAGAGCCCAAACTGGTTAAACCTCCAGTGGGAGGTCAACTTGACCTTCAGCTGCTTTTCTCTCTCCTAAGGCTTCAAGTGGAGAGAGTCTGAGAGTCTGAAGATACCTACACACAGTCCAAGCTGACTACATTCTCCCTAATATAAGGCAGCCTGTAAAATAGCTTAGGTAGTAAAAGCGTTTGCTGCCTAAGTCCAAAGACTTGAGTTTAGTTTGGGTGTCCACAGTGAAAGCAAAGAATAATTTCCTGAAAGTTGTCCTCCAACCTTGACATGGCCATACACACACACACACACACACACACACACACACACACACACACACACGGAAAATAGAATTTAAAGAGAAAAACCAAACCTTTAACCAACAAAACCAAAGAAGGGGGAACCTTACTCCAGAGATTCCTGAGAGTTTAGGAGTCATGTAAGGAAGCAGGGTTAAGGCCCATATGTACTTCATCATATCACAGAATCTTCTCCAGGTAGCTTCTAGACTAAGTTCTCTTTCTGCTCTTGGAGCTGTGTGACACAGAGCTATGACTGTTGTTACACTTTGTCATCAAATATCTGTATTTGGAGGATATAGTGCAACTTGTTCTTTAAAGATTTCCAGGAAAGTCAGAATGAGGCTTTATGGAGAGCTTCAACAGAAAAGGTTTAAGTGGTAGTCACAGTAGATCCAGTCATCGTGAAACCATGGGGATACCATGAAACACTCTTATTTTCCATGGAGAGAAACTGAGATCCAGAAAGGGGTAAGTCATTACCATATTAAACACAAAGAGCCCTGAAAGATCAGATGTCAACACCAAAGTATATGTTTCCTAGAGGGGATGATTTAGAAACCTTCTATTGCCTAACACAGTAGCAAAGTATTCCGTGTGGCTATTGCCTATAGTATGGCTAGTGTGCACTAGGAGTTAGGATTTAAAATACAAAATGAAAAGTTTATGTAGTGTCTCATGGAACAAGGTGATGAAGACTATCTCTATTCCACCGTGTTTCTAAGTCTGCTAAGTTCTGCCCCCAACAAATAATACTGCCATATGACTCAATTATACAATTCGTAGGCATGTAGAATTCATTATCCTCTCATGTGGTTACTCATATATCCACATTCATTGCTGGGCTATCCACAATAGCTAAGAAATTAAAGTGGTCTAGATGTTCATCAATTGATGAATAGACACTGAAAATGTGGTACATGTAAATAATTGTATTTTATACATTGTTAAAAAATTAAATTTGTATGTAAAGGTATGGAATTATAAAAAATATTGAAGAAAGTAGGTGAGTATTAGAAGGACACCAGAATAACCTCATTTTGTTTCTCATACATGAAACCTAGCTATGACTCTTTAGTTCTGTTTAACATGCAACACCTATGGAAGCCTGAAAATTAAGTCCTATATAAAGGACTACTGTGTATACAAAAGTTTAAGCAAAGAGGGTTGTAGGAGATGGAAATTTCAGAGATGAGGATACATAATGGGGTAGGGTAATACTCCATTGTGTAAATATACCACATTTTTTGAATCCATTCCTCAGTTGAAGGACATCTGGGTTCTTTCCAGCTCCTGGCTATTATAAATAAGGCTGCTATGAACATAGTTGAGCATATGTCCTTGTTGTATGTTCGAGCATCTTCTGGGTATATGCCTAGGAGTGGTATAGCTGGATCCTCGGGTAATGCTATGTCCAATTTTCTGAGGAACCGCCACACTGATTTCCAAAGTGGTTGCACCATCTTGCAGTCCCACCAACAATGGAGGAGTGTTCCTCTTTCTCCACACCCTCGCCAGCATCTACTATCACCTGAGTTCTTAATCTTAGCCATTCTGACTGGTGTGAGATGGAATCTCAGGGTTGTTTTGATTTGCATTTCTCTGACGACTAAGGATACTGAACATTTCTTTAGGTGCTTCTAGGCCATTCGAGTTTCTTCCATTGAAAATTCTTTGTTAAGCTCTATACCCCATTTTTAATAGGGTAATTTGGTTGTCTGCAGTCTAATTTCTTGAGTTCTTTGTATATATTGGATATTAGCCCTCTATCAGATGTAGGATTGGTAAAGATCTTTTCCCAATTTGTTGGTTGTCGTTTTGTCCTATTGACAGTGTCCTTTGCCTTACAGAAACTTTGCAATTTTATGAAGTCCCATTTGTCAATTCTTGATCTTAGAGCATATGCCATTGGTGTTCTGTTCAGGAACTTTTCCCCTGTGCCCAAGTATTCGAGGGTCTTCCCCACCTTCTCTTCTATTAGTTTCAGTGTATCTGGTTTTATGTGGAGGTCCTTTATCCACTTAGACTTGAGCTTTGTATAAGGAGATAAGAATGGATCAATTTTCAGTCTTCTACATGTTGTCCTCCAGTTGAACCAGCACCATTTGTTGAAAATGCTGTCCTTTTTCCACTGGACAGTTTTAGCTCCTTTGTCAAAGATCAAGTGACCATAGGTGTGTGGGTTCATTTCTGGGTCTTCAATTCTATTCCATTGATCTTCCTGCCTGTCTCTGTACCAATACCAGGTAGTTTTTATCACTATTGCTCTGTAGTACAGCTTGAGGTCAGGAATGGTGATTCCTCCAGAAGTTCTTTTATTGTTGAGAATAGTTTTCGCTATCCTGGGTTTTTTGTTATTCCATATGAATTTGAGAATTTCCTTTTCTAACTCTGTGAAGAATTGAGTTGGGATTTTAATGGGGATTGCATTGAATCTGTAGATTGCTTTTGGCAAGATGGCCATTTTTATTATATTAATCCTGCCAATCCATGAGCATGGGAGATCTTTCCATCTTCTGAGATCTTCTTCAATTTCTTTCTTCAGGGACTTGAAGTTCTTGTCATACAGGTCTTTCACTTGCTTGGTTAGATTCACACCAAGGTATTCCATTACACAATGGAGTATTACTCAGCTATTAAAAATAATGAATTCGAGAGTTTCCTAGGTAAATGGATGGAACTAGAAATTATCATCCTGAGTTAAGTAAGCCAATCACAAAAGAACACACATGGTATTCACTCACTGATTATTGGATATTAGCCCAGAACCTTGAAATGCCCAAGATGCAACTCACAGGCCACATGAAGCTCATAAAAAAGGAAGACCAAGTGGGGGTGATTCAGTTCTTAGAAGGAGCAACAAAATACTCAAGGGAGCAAATATGGAGACAAAGAGAGGGACAGAAACTGAAGGAGGGGCCATTTGAAGACCTTTCCACCTGAGTATCCATCCCATGTGCAGTCACCAAAGGTAGATGCTGATGTGGAAGTCAGGGAGTGCATGCCGATAAGGGCCTGACATGGATGTCTCCTCAGAGGCCTTCAAGAGTCTGATATATTCAGAGGCAGATGCTCACAACTAGCCATTGAACTAATCATGAGGTTCTCAATGGAGGAGTTAGAGTGAGGACTGAAGGAGCTGAAAGGGTTTGTGGCACCATGAGGAGAGCAACAATACCAACCAACCACAGCTCCCAGGGTCCTAACCACCAGCCTGGGAGCACTTATGGAGGGATCCAGGGCTTCAGCTGAATATGTAAGAGTGGAGGGCCCTGCCGAGCACAGGTGGAAGATGAGATCCTTGACCTCATGAAGGCTGGACGCCC
>NW_021604618.1:12868929-12931724 GCF_004785775.1 Grammomys surdaster | reverse complement strand
AGATCTCTGTATTGTGCCTGTTCTCTAGATCACTCAAGCTACTCAGAGTTAATTGGGTACAAGTTGAAAGGCATAGTCACCTTAGAGGAAAAATCTTAGAGAAAGAAACAGGAACCATATAAAAAAAGGAGTAAGGAATAAAAACAAAAACAAAAATAAAAACAAAAGAGAAACACTTTGACTTTATTTTCCTTTTGAATAAATCAAGCAGAGAACAGGATCATGGGATTTTGTTTATCACAATATCATCTGAAAATGAATACAGACCCAGTTTGAGTTTTGTAAATTTCCAGGTTGTAAGGGATTTCATATAATGCAAGGTGCCCAAAGCTTCCTGTAGAAAATACTGTTGTCCGAAAAAAAAAAAAGAAAAAAAAAAGAAAAAAAAAAGAAAAAAAAAGAAAAAAAAACATAATGGGGTAGGGATTAAAAAGAAGTGATGTGGAAACTTGTAGCCTTTGTAACTCAAATAATAGATATCAAAAAATCAAGGGAGCTACCCTACATGCCTGGATGCGACTGTTCCAAGAAGGAACATAGTTCCCATGTTCAGGCATGAGATATCCAACAGTGGTGGATAAATGGGATTCAAGCAGCCAACAAGAGGTATAGAAACCAAAATTCCTCTTTCGTCATCTTAGTTCATAAACTGAGATGACCATTTCTTTGAAGCCAGATGAAAATTCTGGACATAGTTGGAATTTAGTCTACTACAGGTTTGGGAAGAATGTTGTATAGGAAAGGTGATGGAACAGCAACATGGAAAGAGGTGGAATGTAAAAACTGAGAAATGTATGAAAATCCTTTAAATGACACCTTCAAAAATATACAACTCAAGATATCTTGAAAATATAGCTGGATATGAATCCTGGTTTGGGTACTTGCTAACTCTATTATGTATGACAAACTACTTAAACTTTCCATAGTTTGGGTTCTTCCTGTGTAAAATCATCAGTAATAGTAACATCTCAAAGGCGAGGTATGAAGCATCTTCAACTATAAGTATGAGATCATATTAATTATGATAATCAACTACATTTTAAACATCCAGGTCACAAATAATGTTTAATTTGCTTTCAGTTCTGTGTATAATTTAGATCTAGAATAAGGGTTAATAGTGAGTTATGGAACTAGCTTTTGTAGGAATCCTCTGCATTGAGGACCAATAACAGTACACATTGTTGGAGACATTAGATAATTCTATAGAAATTTTAAAAAAATTCTAATAAGTGGATAATAATTGGATATATGTTATCTTGTGGCAGTGATGATTCTTCTTTGTGGTTAATATATTTTTTATAACACATCAGTAGGAAATTTTCCTTACATGTACATATTTTTCATAAAGTGGAAAAATAATTCAAAACACTGGCTTTTCTTCTCCTCTCTTCGGTTGCTTCTTCTAACCTTCTGTTGTGTTTCCTTTTCTTCTTTCCCCTCTGCTCATTCTCTTTCCCTCTGATTCACATTAAGATACTGATAATTTAGAGAACTGTTTTAAATTTAAATATTAATTTGTAGCTTCCTTTTTGTGTATGTTGTCAGAAACTTGAGAAACCTCCACTTCCTCGAAGACGTTTAGACAAACTGAAATGCATAGTAAAGATATTATCGAACCTGTTGAGCAGCCTGTGCACTGAGCTCCAGATTTCCAGCTTTTGTCAGTTGTCACGCATAGTAGGCTGGGATTTTTTGATGTGGCTATTTTTGAGTCATTTCTGCCTCTGTAAGCAGTCCCTTACCCGTATTCCTCTACATAACTAATAAAACTCATTGGTTCATCAAGCTGGACTTCGGTGACATCAATACTCTGGTCTATCAAGGACTCCCTATCTAGGGAAAGGAATCATGTGTTGAGTCTCCCTAGAAAAAGTTTTAACTCAAAATAACTCACATAAAAAGAAAATATTTTACAAATTTTCATGGTTCTAATAACTCTATTTTACTGTATTTGGAAACAACAACAACAGTGACAGCAGCAGCAGCAGCAGCAGCAGCAGCAGCAGCAAAATATCCACAAACTGGGTAGGTTTTAAACAGCATAAATATCTACTCCTGGTTTGAAATATTTGGAAGACCAAGTTCAAGGTTCTGGTGAGGATGCTTCCTGGCTCACAATGGCACCTTCCTCACATGAAAGGACAAGGCAGTTCTCGGGGCCTCTTTTATAGAACTATTGGTCCTGTTCATGAGGGGGGTCTTTCTTCACAACCAAATGGACATCTCTTACTATTAACAGACTGCTGATTAATCTTTGACATATAAACTCTTAGGCCTTACAAGCACATAAATTATAGTATAACCCTGAGGCTTGGTCACTCGAGGTTGAACATCTCTATTGTAATGGATGTGTAACCAGTAGAGCAAACTGAAATTGCAGAGATGGTAGAAAGAAATGTAGGGGAGCAAATCCTCAGATCCTTTGGACACAAAACTTTGTCCAGACAAAAGTCAAGATACTGTTTAAATTGTTATTAGGATGTTAAATCATAATTTATCTTAACCTTGATTTAGGCTGAAGAGAAGAACTCTTCAAATTGTGGTCTTTAATATAGATTATGTTTATATCAAAGTTTGGGATTTGTCAGGCTATCTACAGAAAAAATTATTAGGTCTTCAGAAATACACAAATTATACTAGATGTTAACCATTGAAAATTTCTTAATGTCTAGTTTAACAATTCATTACATATCATGCCGGTGAAGGTTATGAAGATTAAATTAATAATCTAAGCTCATAAACCTAGGTAGTTTTAAAGTCTACTATTCTATCCCAAAGCTTATGGAGACTGAATTAACAACGTAAGCTCAAAAAGCTAGCTGGTTTCAAAGCCCACCATTCCATTTCAACTACATGGTGTGGTAAAGCTTACACTTTATCAAATACTACTTTTATCTATAGCTATGCACTGACAAGAAAGTGCTTAATTTTTTAAAAGATAAATAATAAATGTAATTAACAGCAAAACTTAAAGCATACATCAATTTCCATATGGCTATTGTTAAACTTGATCAATGTATTCTGACATGGATTTTCTATTTGGTCTTAACTACAGTTTAATTTTTCTCAAGTTCTTTAGAGTAATTGTGCCAATCTGGTGTTCCACCGAACATTTTTCTTTCAAGATACTTAGTATATACAAGATTTTGTGATCAAATAAATCTGGGAAGTATTCCATGTAATTTTCTCCATTTGGTGTGTTAAAAAACATGTAAGAACATTGAAGGTTCTGGGATGATTTGTCACAAAACAAATCCTCTGTGGTTTTGTTTGTATTTCTTAAAGTCACTATGCCTCAGAAAAACTTTTATTTATCATGTTTATTTTTCATGCACTTTTAACTAAAATGTAATTACATCATTTTCTTTTCCCCTTAATCTTTCCAGACCCTCCCAAATCCCCTCCCTTCAATTCCTTCCATGTCTCTCACTCAGTCTCAATTTCATAGCCTCTTTTCCTTCAACATGGTTACATGTGTATGTGTTTATATAAGTATGCACAAAGATATAAATACAACCTGTTGAGTTAGTGTTGTTTCTGTGTATGTGATTTCAGTGAAAACTACTTGAAATTAGATAAACAAATATAGGCTCATCCTTGGGAAAGAATAATTTTCCTTCTTTCAGTAGTCATAAGTTGTTTGTGGTTCTTTGTCTAGGCCTACGATCCCATGAAATTTTTCCATTTCCATTTTAACATGTTTTTTGATATTGTCGTTGTCCATATCTTATTTATGCAGAGGCTGTTTCACAGTAGACTTCCTATTTTGTCTCTTACAGTCTTTATACCCTCCCTCTTCCTCTATGTTCTGCAAGCCACAGAGGCAGGAGATGAGACTTAGATGTGTTCTGGACTCTCTGCACGCTCTTGAGATACTCATGGTGTATAGTTGTAGCTTTCTATGATGATCTCAATTTGTTTTAAAGACAGGCTACTTTGATGAGGGGTGGTAGCCATGAATATATGAGTAAGATTTAGAAGATAGTAAGGAATTATGCTGGTTTATTAAGGTGCAGTAGTAGGTTCTTTTATAACCATACTTGCTACTAGGTTTCCAGTACTAGGCATGATTTCCTTCCTGTTGAGTGGGCCTTAAGTCCAAGTAGAGAGCTATTGGTTAGGACCAACATGTGCATGCCACTTATTAAACCTTTATCAATTTCTTGTCATTCTGGTTATTTTGTCATTCTTAAGTGTCACAAGTGGATAGGACTATCTGTGACTTGTATAGTCTCATTTTCTTTTACCAGGAAAGTTAGACCACAGGAAGGATGCTTTCAGATTAGATCCAGCTCAAATCATCCAAGTCCTTTGTCCTGTGTGTGCGGTGTGTTCAGCAATATGTTTTCTTAAAAAGCAGAAAGATTTCAGAATAAGTTTTATTTATGACCTGACTTTGGAAAGACACATTTTTACTTATCATATCTTTAAAAGATTTCAATTAATGTCCTACAAGATTTGAATTTTATAGATGTTATTTTTAGTAAATAATTCATTCGTGAGTCTATATTGTCATTTCTTTGTGAAAAAAGTGATTTTATGGAAATGGAAGGATGGTATTGGTCTTAAATGTTAACACTCATAACTTTGTTGGCAGCACAGCAGCAATGATCATTTTCAATGTTCTTTATTTAGAGTCATGGTTATAGGACACAGAACTGAGAATACTGTTTAGCATGTAGTGGTGATCTCAATGAGTGATAGAAGAAATGAAATTAAATTGAGACTAATATCTCCATGATGTTTTGATCTGATTCAGACTTGTTTTATTAATGAAAACTTCATGTTTTTGATGGCATTCCTAAGAAGTTTTAATAACATCTTTTCCCCCTCACTGTAGTTTGGGTTAAGGAACATCTAACAGTGATCCATGAAACACACCCATTGTCAGTATGAAAGAGCTCGGGAACTGTTGATATATTCCGTGCTCAATTAGAAGAAGAAAAAAGATGATTGAATCCAGGTTTATACTCTATCCCTTGGTTTTTCTATAGAATCTTCTTTCTAAAATAGTTTCCATAATTTAACTTCATACCATGCAGTGCTCTGCTGCTTATCATTTCTACTGGGGCACTAACAGTTATCTGCATTGTTTCAACATTCAATGTGCTGTGTCATCAACTACAGTCTAATTTGGAACTTCTTTGAGACTTCTAAACAGCATGGATGTAATTCAAGGCAATTATTATGCATCAAAATGGAAATGGTAAGAACCAAAAGTAAGATCATATATTTGTCATAGCACCATTCTTATAGCCTAGAAAGATAGCCGATATAGGATGTGACTTAGATGATGAGTAAGGGTCATCTGATGGAGGCTGGAGTTAAATCAAACCTGTCAAGCAATGAAAGATGACAATGAGGTGGGGGTCACAAAGGAGAATTAATTTTCAAGTTGCAGCCTGAAGCAGAGGCAGAAGAGGCTTAGCTTTTTTCTTCCTCTGTTTAATCTCTTGCCACTGTCTTCAGTTGCCAAAATTCAGATCCCTTGACCTTGTAACAGTGTACAGGATTTGGATTCCACTCATCAAACAGATATGAGATTGAAAAAAAGGCAGACAATTCAGGTGACATACCCAAGCTCTCTGTCACACATCAGCAGTTGCTACTTACACTGTTCCCTAAGTTTGGAGCACCATTGCAAGGATTTCGTGTACTTTCAACTACCTAATGCTCTATTTTGACATTTCTACAATTCAAGTCATTTGCTTTTTATTTCTGAGAACTTTACAGAGCCACTTGATAGAGGCTGTTGGACACTAAAAAATTATTTTTAATTTAGAAATTATCTAATACAAATCTTGCCTTTATCATTGTAGATGTTTAGACATTTAGTTTTTAAATAATGTCATCAAAATGACTTGAAAAAGTTTTAAAGTTTTTGTTTTTAAATTAAAAAATTAATTAATTTTTTGAAAATTTAATATAACGTATATTGATAATATTTACTTTCTTTCCTACCCCAGCTCATCAATGTCCTCATCCCCTTGTTATATTACCAACTGACTCCAAAGATTTTTTAAAAATTACTTTAAAAATTTTTGCTTTTCCAAATTTATTTGCCACTGAAAGCTCATCCTCTCATTAGCATAAAGAGCTGTTGGAATAGATTCTTAATCAGAAATGCAGAATGCAAAGAGCACGTGTCATTTTTTGAAATTTATTTGAAGTTTGTCTTTATATAGGCCTACCTCTAAAAGATTCCTTAGGATTCAAGAAAATCAAAGTTACTCCAGAGAACCTAAATGCTTAAATCCTTGTCTCTGCTACTGGGATCATGTCACAGGATACTCCAGAAAATGATTATGTTCTGAAGTGGATGGAGTGGAAGATTAAATCCCCAAGTTGGGTGAGTATGACATAAAAATGCTTGACGAGTTCTTAAAGAGTTTAAACAGCAATCAAAGGAGAAAATGACTTTCTGTAGCATAAGAACATAGACACTAAAATACAAAAATGGAAACATTTGAATGGTTTTCTAGAAATATATCCAAATGGAGTCATAAATTATGACCTCAGAATTTTTTCTGGAGGGGCAGGGAAGCAGGATGTAGAGAAATAGGTGGAGCAGAGGTTTTTGAAGTAAGTAAAAAGAGCAAAGAGTACACTATGGGAATATACCTAAGAAGTCAGCCATTTGGGCTTTTAGTTCCACTAGATTTGGCTGTCACATTTGCCTAGTAATTTACCATGAACTATGTGTACCTATATAATGTTTTTTCAATTCTTAGGTGAATGGTTACATTCAGAGAGGTTATAAAATAGCTTGTTCAGAGTGAAGATAAAAAGTCAAATTTTGGCTAAAATCTATAGTGCTGGGCAGAGACTAAGGGAAAAATTCATAGGCATATTCCTAGAGCTTGTTGTCAGCCAGTCTAGCTAAATCAGTGTGACAGTCACTTAGAGACTCTGTCTCTAAAAATAAAATGGAGAGCTACTCAGTAAGAAGATACTGATTTCTGGTCTCCACACATGGATACATACAACTGTACATATATGCATGCTTCTTTATGAACAGCACAAATACACACACACACACACACACACACACTCACAAACTAGTAAGTGTTAAAGGCCAGTTTCCAACAGCATTGTGCCTACCAGGAGGTCCAGTTGTCAGGTATGTTTACCAGCTTACTTAACTGACTTCTGCATTTCAAATCTCTTGCAGTTGACTAGTGTCTAGTGGAACATAAATCAGTGTGGAAAACATAGTTGATTCTTCATTTTACTACTCAGGAGAACAGAGCAGACTGAAAAGTTTGACTACAAAATATTCCAATTGTTTTGCATTGTTGGAAACAACAACAAAAGCCAAAAACAGCAACAAAAAATCCAACAAAACAACAACAACAACAATAACAACAACAAAACACACATACACACACACACACACACACACACATACAGACACACTAAATACAAATAAAACAACTTGGAGCCGGACGGTGGTGGCACACGCCTTTAATTCCAGCACTTGAGAGGCAGAGGCAGGAGGATTTCTGAGTTCGAGGCCAACCTGGTCTACAGAGTGAATTCCAGGACAGCCAGGGCTATACAGAAAAACTCTGTCTCGAAAAACCAAAAACAAAACAAAACAAAACAAAACAAAACAAAACAAAACACAAAACAAAAAACAAAAAACAAAACAACAAAAAAAACCCAACTTGGATATATATTAGCCCTGCCCCTGCATACAGCATATATCTTAAACCAACATTACAGGTTTATTGGTAACAACCTTTTGAATAATCTCTTATATCGACTCTTTAGATTAACTTGAGACTCAATGACTCTGGTGTTTTAGATTGATTGTCAACTCAATAAGATCTAGAATTATCTTGGAGACAAACTCCCTGTGATGTATTTTCTAGATTTGGAATGGGAATGTCACTTTTCCCTTGGCCGAGATCCCAGGTAGAATGAAATGGAGAAAACAAGCTGTGTATCAGCATTCTTTGTTAGGGTTTCTAAGCTTGAGCATGTGACTTGACCTGGCCAATAGAATTACCCTGAAGTAACAATCTGCTTTCTTGTGGAAATTTTAAGATCTAGCACATTTTTTGCAACATCTTTACTTACCCTGCATCTGTGAAATACAAGTTGCTAAGAACAGCAGTTTGTTAGTCTAGATCCTGAAGTGGGAGAGCAGGTAATAGGAAACAGAGTCCACATAATCAGTAATGAACATGTGAAAAGACACAACATGTATGCTACTCTAACTTCAGAATTTGAGAGTTATTGGTCACTGTAACATTCTCCTGACTAACATATCTGAACCCTCCAATGTAGGCCATGGGCAGTCATATTCTAGGTATGGTTTTGCAAGCTTTTCTTCTTGAGGTCGTTTCTCCTGGGTCCCATGCTACTTCTGAATGTGTGTTTGTTTCTAGTCATTTAACAATCATCCTTGACATCTTTAAGGATTTCTGTCTTTTTTTTTTCCTTTCCAGTATTGACAAAGTCCTGAAACCCTGACCATTTACACATCAGATCATGTACCTCATTTTCTCTGGTTCTGAAGACTCTAATCTTTCCATTGTTAGTGTTCATAAAAAAGCATTAAACAACATAAAATGTCACATGTGGTCATTCTTTCTCTGTCTCCTAAGAACCCTCTCAATCTATCATCACTCTTCTAGGTTCAAAAGTTCAATGCTGCTTAATGATAATAACTGATTGTTTTTTATAAAGATGACTCAAAGCATTCAAAGATAAGTCAAATCATATGAAAATGAAGACTGTTGGATAAGAGGATATCACCTTAAGTGGTTTGCTAAAATCTTATTTGCAACTGGTCAGGACACACACTAACATCTGTTATGTGAGACTGGGAGCTGGAAGCAGGCTGGGAAACCATGGAGTCATATATTTGGGTTTGGGTATCAGTGTGTAATTTTTGGGGGAGGGTATGGGAAGTTTACCTACTTAATTGTGTTAAGCTTAGTCTTGTATTAGCATAATGGCTTTGTGTTTCCTGAGCATGGCTCTGTGACCAGTGAGGGGCAGGTGGCTGGGGATTAAATTTGGAACATAACCAACGTACAATAAAATGTCAACTATCTATCTGGAACATTAAGGAAATGAGTTGTACTGGATACAAAGTTCATGTGTATAAAAATAGGTTCATTTTAAACTATTTTTGGTTAACATCTTTGAAAATGTATATATACTTCCCTGCCTTATTAAATAGAACATTCTAATTTGATCTCTCCCTGATGACTCAATCATGAATTATTCTAGCAGGCTTTAATAGAGTTTCAGAGTACAGGACTCTGTGTTTGAACGTATCAGAGGTCCAGTTTAGAGTTCTGGTATCATCTTTTCTGAGGTTTCTGTCCTTACCATCAACTATTTAGCTTCTAGCCATGGCTTTCTGGTGCAGTCAGAGTATGTCTCTGCATCCTCAAACAGAGAAACCAGACAGACTCACTTGTTAAAGTTCAACCAAATGTGGCCCCAGGAACTCTCCTGTGTTGGAAAATAGTGCATAAACTTTGTTATTTTGGCCCATTATTATTTCTGTGTTTCTTGATTTCTCAAGACTACAGAACTTCTAGGTTTCCTGAATATCATTGGTTCCGTTTTGAATAGAAATGACATGATTTGAGGCATGGTGTCATACATAGATGAGACCAATGAAAAGCCTTGCCCTAACAGCCCATCTCAAGAACTCTCTGCACAATTCGGAATGTTTTCATGTTTGTTTCTAGAAACTCATTTTGTTATCAGGTTAGTGTTATATCAATTTACAAAACAGAGTGTAAGATGTTTTCAACTGGTTTTCAAACTAAGATAGTTTAAGGGCTGGGGTTAAGGGTGTCAATCAGTAAAATGCCTGCTGCACTAGATCAAGGACCAGAGATTGCACCCACATCAAAGCGGGACATAGATTGGATCAGCAGCCTCAGTGCTGGAGGGGGAGAAAGACACAGGCCAATTGGTGGAGCTCATCAGCCAGTCAGTGCATCCAAATCAGTGAACTCCAGGTTCAGTGAGCGACTCTGCCTCAAAAGGTAAGACAGAAGGCTGTCATGATGGCTTAGTGTGTAAAGGCACTTGCCTCCAAGCTGATTTCAATCCTAGGACTCAAAAGTTGGAAGGAAAGAATGAACTCTCACAAATTTTCTTCTGACCTCAACACTTACTCTATGGCATGCATGCTTGGTACAGGAATGTAGCATATACACACTTACAAAATAATAAATACAAATGTAATGAATTTTTAAATGTGAAGCACGATTGAGCAAGATCCCCACCCCCTTTCTGCCTCTGGCCTTTATATACTAATATGCATGTGTACATATGTCTACACATATGTGAACAGGTACTTAAATCACACACAAATACACACACACAGGCACACACACACACCTGCATGCATGCATGCACGCACGCACGCACCCATGCACGCAGTTACTTTAATAAAATGTCTTAGCTTGCTCATATAGGGAATATGGCCTTTCTAAACATTTGTCCTTTCTTTTTCCAGTTGTTTCTTCTTCTGTGAAAAGATCCTAAATCACTCCCGCTTGCTTGGCTTATTGGTGCCTAAGACAGATCACTCTTATGGTAGTATCCTTCTCCCATATGGTTATATTTATGGAGTGTATCATAAAAGTAAAGGGTAAAGGGGGCATATAAAGATGACAAGGATGGGTGAGACATGGACAAAGACCATTGAAGGCGAGATTTCCAGACATAGTCCTTTCAGGAAAGTACTAGCATAAACTCTTTAAAGCTGTCTATTGTCAGTTATAGAACTTTATACTCCCCGAGCTCCTGGATTGTTAATGTACATGTGCTGTGAGGACAGTGACCTCTGCCAGCTTCAGTTGTGCTTATGCAGGGCCAGAAGAGAAGTGTTTGGCCACACATGGATGAGAAGACATGCCTCCTTTCCATTCTTGCCCTGACAGATGTGGAAGATATGATTTATTACATGAAGCTGAGACATTTAGTGTGGCTGTAATTACCTAAGACATCTCAAACAGCTTCATGCCCCTTCTCCTCTGTGGTGAGCTGCAACCTATGGCACTTCCGCCTCAATTGTAGAGAGCAGAAAACATGTGTTTACAGTTACCATAGAGGCAGTGCAGGCCTATGTAGTCTCATAAGCCTGGCTGGGATGGGGGCATGAGAGGCCATGCAGAGCATGAAAGGAAACCACCGTAAAATGAAAACCAGTCATCATTCCCATGTGATCAACTTGTTGGCAGACTTGCCCTCTGGGGCCACCTTCTGGAGTACAGACCTTAGTAGAAGATGGCAGGCAGAGGAGCTGCCAGAAAATTAACTCTACTTGAATCTATTTTATGTAGCAGGAGAGCCAACAGTTTGCTTCATCTGCACAGTTTATCTCTGTATATCTCCATCTTTGGGCCAATTCTTCTACCCCTCCCCCTTTCTTTCTATGTACAAGCCAGAATAATCCTCCAAGTCTGCACATGTGGTCATATTACTCACATCTTTAAGTCCTTTCCTGTATGTGTCCTTGTAGGCCCTGCATAATCATAACCAGATGTCTTCCCATTTCTCCAGTGACATGCCCTGTCTCTTCCTCCTAGCTTCCATACATTCTTTTTATACTTTGGTCACAAGAGCCAGAGAATTGTAATATGTATACATTTTGCTTCTATGGCTTTGAGTAAGTTGAACTTTTCCTTTTCTCTAGACTGATCCTTCAAAGGCTTCGATCCTAAGCTTCTTCCCCAGAAGGAAACCTCACCTTTAGGGACTACTCGACTCCTCTGCTAAGGACCTCTCATTATCACCCTTCCTACACCTTGATCATTGTTTCATTTATCACTGGTCTTGTTCTTCTGGGATTGTGATACTCTTCTGATATTGACCACCTGTTGATACTAATTTTATCTGGAAAATGGATGGCTTTGATCTGTTGCACCTCACTGCTAAGGTTGTAATCTACCATGTCGAAAAAGCTCCTCTGAGCCTGGTGCAAAACAGAGGACTCCCTTTCCTCTTTGCTTGGTCTGGCGAGCCTGACCTCCAAACTTCTACTTGAGGAATGTCACTCCTTCCCACTCTGTAAGGTCATATATAGCCCTTGTCTACCATGAATAAACACAAGCTGTTTTCTTCTATCTTCTAGCCTCTTTATTCTTCCAGCCTGGTGTGCACTAGTGCCTGGACACCCTGAGGGAGAAAACACACACCTAGAACCACAGTTGGTGCCTGAGAAAAGCACATACATGAAACCACAGTGATGTACTTGCTTAACAATTAAAGTGCAGTTTTAGCTCCTTTGTCAAAGATCAAGTGACCATAGGAGTGTGGGTTCATTTCTGGGTCTTCAATTCTATTCCATTGATCTTCCTGCCTGTCTCTGTACCAATACCAGGTAGTTTTTATCACTATTGCTCTGTAGTACAGCTTGAGGTCAGGGATGGTGATTCCTCCCGAAGTTCTTTTATTGTTGAGAATAGTTTTCGCTATCCTGGGTTTTTTGTTATTCCATATGAATTTGAGAATTTCCTTTTCTAACTCTGTGAAGAATTGAGTTGGGATTTTAATGGGGATTGCATTGAATCTGTAGATTGCTTTTGGCAAGATGGCCATTTTTATTATATTAATCCTGCCAATCCATGAGCATGGGAGATCTTTCCATCTTCTGGGATCTTCTTCAATTTCTTTCTTCAGAGACTTGAAGTTCTTGTCATACAGGTCTTTCACTTACTTGGTTAGATTCACACCAAGGTATTTTATATTATTTGCAACTATTGTGAAGGGTGTCATTTCCCTAATTTCTTTTTCAGTCTGTTTATCTTTCATGTAGAGGAAGGCTACTGATTTGTTTGAGTTGATTTTATAACCAGCCACTTTGCTGAAGTTGTTTATCAGGTTTAGGAGTTCTCTGGTGGAAGTTTGGGGGTCACTTAAGTATACTATCATATCATCTGCAAATAGCGCTGGTTCAACTGGAGGACAACATGTAGAAGAATGAAAATTGATCCATTCTTATCCCCTTGTACAAAGCTCAAATCTAAGTGGATAAAGGACCTCCACATAAAACCAGATACACTGAAACTAATAGAAGAGAAGGTGGGGAAAAGCCTCGAATATTTGGGCACAGGGGAAAAGTTCCTGAACAGAACTCCAATGGCATATGCTCTAAGATCGAGAATTGACAAATGTGACTTCATAAAATTGCAAAGTTTCTGTAAGGCAAAGGACACTGTCAATAGGACAAAACGACAACCAACAAATTGGGAAAAGATCTTTACCAATCCTTCATCTGATAGAGGGCTAATATCCAATATATACAAAGAACTCAAGAAATTAGACTGCAGACAACCAAATTACTCTATTAAAAAATGGGGTATAGAGCTTAACAAAGAATTTTCAATGGAAGAAACTCGAATGGCCTAGAAGCACCTAAAGAAATGTTCAGTATCCTTAGTCGTCAGAGAAATGCAAATCAAAACAACCCTGAGATTCCATCTCACACCAGTCAGAATGGCTAAGATTAAAAACTCAGGTGATAGTAGATGCTGGCGAGGGTGTGGAGAGAGAGGAACACTCCTCCATTGTTGATGGGACTGCAAGATGGTGCAACCACTTTGGAAATCAGTGTGGCGGTTCCTCAGAAAATTGGACATAGCATTACCTGAGGATCCAGCTATACCACTCCTAGGCATATACCCAGAAGATGCTCGAACATATAATAAGGACATATGCTCAACTATGTTCATAGAAGCTTTATTTATAATAGCCAGGAGCTGGAAAGAACCCAGATGTCCTTCAACTGAGGAATGGATTCAAAAAATGTGGTATATTTACACAATGGAGTATTACTCAGCTATTAAAAACAATGAATTCGAGAGGTTCCTAGGTAAATGGATGGAACTAGAAATTATCATCCTGAGTGAGGTAAGCCAATCACAAAAGAACACACATGGTATTCACTCACTGATTATTGGATATTAGCCCAGAACCTTGAAATGCCCAAGATGCAACTCACAGGCCACATGAAGCCCATAAAGAAGGAAGACCAAGTGGGGGTGATTCGGTCCTTCTTAGAAGGAGCAACAAAATACTCAAGGGAGCAAATATGGAGACAAAGCGAGGGACAAAAACTGAAGGAGGGGCCGTCTGAAGACCTTTCCACCTGAGTATCCATCCCATGTGCAGTCACCAAAGGTAGATGCTGATGTGGAAGTCAGGAAGTGCATGCTGATAAGAGCCTGATATAGATGTCTCCTCAGAGGTCTTCAAGAGTCTGACATATTCAGAGGCAGATGCTAACAACTAGCCATTGAACTGATCATGGGTTTCTCAATAGAGGAGTTAGAGTGAAGACTGAAGGAGCTGAAAGGATTTGCGGCACCATGAAGAGAACAATAATACCAACCAACCACAGCTCCCAGGGTCTAAACCACCAGCCTGGGAGCACTTGGGGGGGGGGATCCAGGGCTTCAGCTGAATATGTAAGAGTGGAGGGCCCTGCTGGGCATAGGTGGAAGAAGAGAACCTTGACCTCATGAAGGCTGGATGCCCCAGGGGGTGGGAATTTTGAGGGTGGGGAGGTGGGATTGGGGGGGAGTAGATAGAGGTTACATCCACAGAGAAGAAGGAGGAGGGGTGAGGGGATTGGGGGTTCCGGGGTGGGTGGGGGATGGGGTAAGGGGACAACATAGGAAATGTAAATAAAACATCCAATAAAAAAAAGGAAGAGTAGAAGGAGGAAAGGGAGGAGGAGGAAGAGGAAGAAGAAGAGGAGGAGGAGGAAGAGGAGAAAGACACCACAATGAAAGAAGAAAACCCAGGGTCCCTAGCCCAGGCTTCAAGTTCTTACTTTTCAGAGCAGAAGGCAATGCTGTGGGACCATCCGGGTGGGCACACCCTAACACTCTCTTGTCACAGACACTATCAGTTTTACCTCTTTCCAGGATGGGGGAAACACTTTGCAGTTAGGGATCCAAAGAGAGTCTGCAGGATCATGTCAAATGGCTCTAGCCCTTTGAGTGGAAGTTTTTTGAATCTCAGGGAAGCAGGGGCATCCCAGGCTTCACTTTTAAACTGAGTCAAACGAGAGGACCAAGACAGCCACCTGCTTACACAGCTGCTAGAGAGAGCTCCCAGGACCCAGCACCATGTGCCTGGCACATCGCACGGCCCGGAACACCAAGCAACCTGTGAGGGCAGCACAGATCCCCCGGGACCCTTTGTTGCAGCTGGTACGTGGGAGTTGTAGTTGGAAGTCTTCATTTTTATAGAGAAAGGTTAATTAAAGTTTAACAGTGCGTGCTCCTTTCTGAATACTATGAAAGGGGGAAAGGCCTCTATAAAAATGAAACTAGAAACAAATCTACCACAGATAATCTTTAGTTCCACAAACAGTCTGTAAACATGATCATAATGTATGTGGCTTATGGATCATGTCATTGACCACATTTCAATTCTGAATAAATTGTTTTCAATTAAAAAAAAACTATTAAAGTGCTTTGTGACACTTCATGTTTGCATGATGTTCCACCTCTCCTCTTACTGGTTACTATGCCTTGCTAACCTTTATGGAGTATGTGTTGCTCTACTTCCTGCTGCTTGATCTATCAGTGAGCCCTTCAAGGTGACACTTTCTTCTCAACGTTATCTTACCTTTTTCACAAACCCTCTTTAACTCACCCTGACTTTTCAGAAACTACCGTGTCTTAGAGAAGACAATGCTTTCTTTAAATGATCATTACGATCATTTTAATTGGGTATATATGTCTGGACCTTTGTGTGGGCATGTGCATGTGCGTGAAGGTGCCTGTACAGGACAGAAGTGTTGGACCTCACTCCTAGAGGAGTTGCTACAAGCAGTTGTAAGCTGCCTGATGTGGGTGCTGGGACTCAAACTCAAGTTCTCTGAAAGAGTAGAGTGCACATTCTCAATCACTGAATCGTCTCTCTAGCTCTTAAATGACCAATTAAAAGATTGAAAGAAGTGACATAGAACATTGATAGATATTCTTACAAGACTAAAATCAAAGAAAAGAGAATACTCATGTACAGTGACATTCTATGACAGGATTAGACAAAAAGTTTGTTGTGCAATAAGTAAGCTGAGTCTCCAAAGGCTATTGTTCATAGGTTCTTGACTTTTTCCTAGTCCTTGTTAGAATGGAGTAGGACTCCAATAGAGACCAGAGTCTATAAATGAAGGTGCAGTAAGGACTCCATATTTCTACTTCAAAAGTCTCCCTGTGACATGGTGTCTTCCAAATGGAGAATGCTATGTCTTGATCCATGAAATTATGGCAGGAATGATCACATAATTAGGTAAGAAAAATACATGATTTAGATACTGGGTAAAGGTGGAAAAATAAAAACACTGATCTGGGGAAGAAAAAATGGTTACTACTGTTTTGTTACTCTATATTATTGCACAACGTAGTGGTTTGAAAAAAATTGGCATAATTAAGTAAAAGTACCAATAGCTATTTTGATAAGAATTTACCTCATCTGGCCTGTAAACATGGCTGCAATGAATCTTTTATCTGTATTACAATTTTGTCACCTTGGAAATGTGTTAGAGGGAAATAAATTCTTCTCTTTATCACAAAAAGAAAGGAGCAATATTTTCAGCTAGTGGCCTGGACTCCTTGTCTGATACAGGGAACTGGGAAAGGATTTTACTGTTAGATTATTCCGAGCTTCTGAGCTATCAAAATCTCTTACTGAAGGATAATTATTTCCTCACATAACTTTGTACACTGCATGAGATAATATTGATCTCAGAGCATTGATATATGGAGCAAATTATGAAATCTGAGTGGAGCAGTTGGCAAAGATAAGGAAGGGCAACAAAAAAACAGTGAATTTTAGATGTTCTTACAAGTTTTGGTCACTGAAGGTGGAAGCTTGTTTACTATGTTTGAGCACAGCTGGCAAACATTCGTTCTCAGGAGCATCCTTTCAAAGCATTCCCTTGTTGATGACATCCATCTCCTTGTTTTTGTCTTATGACTCTAGATATATAAAAAACATTCTCACCTAAATAAGCAACCAACTTGCCTTTATATGGAAAGTAATTTCCATATAATTTCTTTCACACAGTTCATCTTGCTGATTTATTCTTGAATAACATAGAGGGATTGTTATTTTCTTACTAGCATAACAAAAATCTAACTTTTTTTTGCCTTCTGCTATCATTTGTTTTACCATGGACGCTATATTTTTATTCATTTGTTCATTCACTTTTTCCTCTTATTCACTGATTTTTATTTAATCACTCTTCCATTCATTCAGTAAATAAGTATTCTACATTTTATCAACTGTGATAATATGAACTGGTATTCCTTAGCTAATGAATAAGCCATGAAGTGGGGAGTATTTGGATAATGTTTAAGAATAATTGCTTTGAACCCAAATTTGTGAGCTCACATTTGCAATCCCACCACTTACAAGGCCAAGGTAGAAAGATTGTCATGAGTTCCAGACAGCCTAGGCTACTTGGTGAATTCCAGGTCAACCTAAACTACAAGTAAGACCTTGTCACAAGAAAACAAACAAATTGAAAATGAGCACTTTAAATTTAGATACAGACTTTCACTTGAATCCTTAGTCAACTCTGCCCCAGCTGACCGACCTGGACAAGCATAGTGTCTCCAGGGCTATTGTCAAGAGTAAAAATGATGACAATGGCACACATAATATACTTCTTGACATAAAAATGAATACTCAATATACATGACTTAATGATGGTGGTGCTAGTTTTAATGATCTGGTTCTTTATGTATCTTAGACTTTTGAAGGATCATCTAAATAACTATGGAGCTACTAAAAATATTTAACCAGATTTAATTACTAGGTTTGGTCTACTGAGACTTCATTTGAGACCCTTCCACCTAAAATCTTAACATATGACTGCTTTGCTCATCTTGTATGTGTTTTAGAGATTACTTCTGGTATTATTAATCCAAAGATTCATCTCTACTTATTTGAAGTGCACCTTTTATAGAAATTTTATATAATTATGATAGGTAATTAAATGGTTCCTTTGCAAAGTAGTAACTAATCTCCATGGCCATCCTTCTGGATTATAGAGTCTGACCTAGTTTGTAACAGAATAATCACATCCCTGACCAGTACTGATCATTTAAATTCTCATGTTGGTATTAGAAACTCTGTTTTTTTTATATATATATTTCTTAATTTACGGATGTTTGTCTAGCCGATATTTTGCAAATTTCATTAAAAAGATCAAATCAGTTGACTAAGGAATAGTCTGTACATTTGCCCCATTAATCTCATTTAAAGGAACTGCTAGTACTTCATGCAGCTAGATTCTACTTAAGAAGCATCCTCCCTTGGGTCTTCCTTATTATTTAGCTTCTTTGGGTCTGTGGATTGTAGCATGGTTACCCTGTACTTTCTGGCTAATGTCTACTTATAAATGAGTACATACCACGCATGTCCTTTTGAGTCTGGGTTACCTCACTCAGGATGACATTTTCCAGTTCGATCCATTTGCCTGCAAATTTCATGATGTCTTTAATATTCCTTTGTGTAAATATGCCACATTTTCCTTACCTATTCTTCAGTTTAGGGAGATCTGAATTATTACCAGTTTCTGGCTATTAGGAAGAAAACTGCTATGAACATAGTTGAGCAAATGTTCTTGGGGTATGGTGGAACATCTTTTGGGTATATATTCAGGAGTGGTATAACTAGGTCTTGAATTAGAACTATTCCTAATTTTCTGAGAGACTCCCAAATTGATTTCCGGAGTGCTCATACATGATTACACTCCCACCAGCAATGGAGGAATATTCTCCATATCCCTGCCACTAATGTGCTGTTGCTTGAGTTTTTATCTTAGCCATACTGATGTGTGTAAGGTGGAATCTCAGAGTTGTTTTCATTTACATTTCCCTGATGACTAAGGATGCTGAACATTCTTTAAGTGTTTCTAGACATGGATGGAGGGAGGCAACTGGGTGGGAGTGGAGAGTGGGAGGAGAATTGGGGAGCGATCAGTTTTAGGGAGAACCAGGAAGAGAAGGCCTGGAGAGTGAATGGAAAGTGTCAGCCAGCAGGGGTTGTGGGGGGAATCTATAGAATGTGCCAGAGACATGGGATGCAGAAAGCTCCAGGGAGTCTGTGAGGGTGACTTTAGCTGATACTCCTAGCAGTGGAAAATATGGAGCCTGAACTGTCCACCTCCTATAAGCTGGCAAGACTCCAGTGGAGGGATAAGAACCCTAACCCACCCACACAATCTTCTACCCAAACTTTGACCTGCCTACAAGACATGCAGGGGCAAAGATGGAGCAGAGAAGGAAGAAATGGCCAACCAATGACTGACTCAACTTGAGACCCTTCCCCTGGGCAAGTACTAATCCTTGACACTATTAACGATACTCTCTTATGCTTGCAGGCCGGAACATAGCATAACTAACCTCTGAGAGGCTCCACTTAGCAGCCAACGGAAAGAGATGCAGAGACCCACAGCCAAACATTAGACAGAGATCAGGGAGTCTTGTGGGAGAGTTGGGAGGATTGATGGACCTGAAGGGAATAAAAGTTAATAGGAACTCCACAAGAAGACCAACAGAATCAATTAACCTGGACCCTTGGATGCTCCCAGAGGCTGAACCATCAACCAAAGTAATATATGGGTTGGACCTAGCTCCCCAACCCCCATGCATATAAAGCAGAGGTGCAGCTTGTTCTTCATGTGAGGCTTCTGACAACTCAAGTGGAGGCTATCCCTACCTCTGTTGTCTGCCTGTGGATCTTGTTCCCCTAACTGGACTGTTTGGTCTGGCTCAGTGGGAGAGGATGTGCCTAGTCATACAGTGACTTGATATGCCAGGGTAGCTTGGTACAGGGGCGTAGGGGTACCTTCCTCTTCTCAGAGGTGAAAGGGAGAGGGGAAGAGGGAGGGGCAGTGTGAATGGTGACTGTGAAGAGAGGGGGTTGTGATCAGGTTGCAAAGTGAATAAGTAAATAAATTAATGAGGAAAATACTTGTTTAAAAAAGGGAAATCGTGGCTGGTACTGGAAACCTAGCCAACTACTGAGGCTAATGACATTATGGGTCTAGAAGGAGAACCTACAAAGACCCCTTTAGTAAATGAACATAAAATCTCTAACAGCTTTCTAAATGTTTCTCCTTATACCACGGATCAGTATAGTCCTTATGCTTTATCAAGGAAAATTCTCTTTGCAGCAGATAGAGACCACTGCAGAAAACCACAATCAACCAAAATGCAGACTTGTGGAGCTCAGTCAGTGGATACATATACAACAGGACTTCCTCACCTAAAGCACAGGGACCACTAGGAAGTAAAATCAGAGAAAAAGATTGAAAGAGCCATAGGATCAGAGAGTTTTCTGGGAGACTGTATCTCTTAATAAATCCAGAAGCTACACCCACAGTCTTGTCAGCATGCAGCCTAAATTTGATATGAGCAAAGATAAAACCAATCAACATACTCAAGTGGAAGGTGGAAAGGCCAAGAGACCTGAAACCAGCACAAAGAACTAAAAACATTTAAGGAATTCTACGAGTATTATAAGTAATCTTGCCCAGGGAATAGAATAACAACATGTTATTCAAGTGGTCAGCCTTGAAAAAATACATAAAAATAACATGCAGAGTGAATGGGTTGCATTTATGTATTTATACATATACACACATATACATAATGTATGTAGGAATAATTAATGAAAAAGAGGCCATGCATTTGACAGAAAGTAGTGGCATATGGATGATTTGGAGGTTGGAGGGGGCAGAATGATAATGATGTAATTATATTATACTATCAAAAATAAAAGAAATAATTCAAAAAGAACATATTGAGAAATATGCTTACATCATACCTATAGACATCTAGGAGTACAAAAGTCTTTCTGCTAGTTTTATATTTTTCTTTCAGTCTCAGTTCCTTTTTTAGTGCAAATTGGCATAACACTGCCAATCCAGATTAAATAAAATGTTTCTAGTTTCTTGAATACAACTCGAATTCTGTCCTTGAGTTAAAAAGCACATATCTCATATCTCTATAAGTCCTTTTGTGCAAGAAAGATGTCCTTCTAGGCTCTTCCTTAATACCTTCACAAACTTTATAGCTGTCTTATAGCCACACCTATAATTTGATCTTTGTTTCTTAGCAATATTTTCTGAGAGATGTCTTTGCTCCCTGAAGGGACTATGGATGAAAACAGTTTTATGTTTCCTCCTAGAAAACAATGAATCCTTTCTTTCTTTCTATGTTCCACCAATAAGCTCGATAGCTATTATTCTCTAAACAATCATTTTATAGCAATGAATTAAATATAGCCAATGAAATGAAGTCAGCACTTCCATTTTGTTCCTTACATTCATAGTTTATTAATCCATTTTGATATCTATAATTACATCAGGTAACAGTTTTACCAGTGGCTCTACATGGTATAAAATGGACCAAGATTTTCCTAACAATTGCTTCATCATACCTCTAGTTTCTCCTGGAGGCTTTAACCAAAATTCAATATCATGTGACCTAAGTTTTATATGATTGAAATCAATTCCATTGCAATTTTTTTTATTAGTTTTCTATTGTGTACCACAAAGCATTCTAGAACTTAGCGACTTAACCTAACAAGTAAATATTGTTTTTCATGAGTCTATGGGTAATTGAAGAATGGAGAGACCTAAGCTAAGTCTACATCAGTGCTCATTCTCCTGTTGTCTGCTGGAAACCAAGGAAGCAGCTGGAGGTAGCATAGTCAAGGTGGCCTCAGCTAGGAAATCCCAGACTCTTCTATATCTGCCTCTCAATATTACCTCTGACCTTTTGTAAACATCTTTATGTAATGCTATGTTTTTAAAAAAAATTAGAGAACATCAGTCAGAGATTTTAGACATGGTGAGAAGATAAAAGGGTGGCTCACCTAAATAGTCAAGACTTCTCTCTCATTGTCTGACATCCATAAAGTTATATATATATGTATGAATCTGAGTGAAAAAGCAGCATCCTTCTGTGGCTTCTGCTTTAATATGTATATTTATATATGTACAGGTATAAAGATACACATGAACATATATACACACATACATATGTATATCTAGCTTTTTTATTACACCTGAGAACCATTAGATGATCAAGAAATATTTTATATTATTAAATGAATAAATTGAATAACATGAATACAGAGTAATGCAACATTGCCTAAATATTTAGCTAGATAATGTACAATGTGGTCTGGTGCTTTACCTTGTAAAAACATTACAATTTCTCAAATAAGTTGGGCATACTTGCCTTTGCCTGGGCTATTTTGGCAATTTATATCCAAATACCAAAATTTGCCTCAATTTACAGCCTATCTTTGTAAAGATGGTCCCTTCTTTAGATAACTTCAGTTTAAAGTGATCTCATTCTGGGGCTTTCAATATTCATTCTGTTTTGCTGAAGACTAGAATAAAGCATCTTGATATTAGACTTTAGGCTATATTGAAACTACTTGTATGCATGTACCAGTTAGGTTTTTTTTTGTTGTTTTGCTTTGTTATCAACATTATACAAGCTAGAGTCATGTGGAAAGGAAGAACTTTAATTGAAAGATTACTTACATCAAATTGCTTATAGGCAAGACTAAGGGAATTTTCTTGAATAATGATTGATGTAGGAAGGCCTAGCATACTGTGAGTGGTACCACCAGAGAACAAGTGTTCCTAAGCTTTATAAAAGAGCAATCAGAATGAGCAAACCTACAAGCACCATTCTTCTGTGGCTTCTGCTTAATTTCTGTATCCTACTTCCTTCTCTGCTTGAGTTCTTGTCCTGGCTTTCCTCAATGATGAATTATGATGAGGACATGTAATCAAATGTACCACTTCCTCTCCAAGTTTCTTTCTGTTAGTGTTTTTATTACTACAACAGAAAGTGTGGGACAACACATGGTATCTGAAACACTTTTCTAAATACTCTTCACAGTACCCAGCCTAGTTTTTTCAAAATACCTTTGCTACTAAATTTGTTGGATAAATGAATGCAGGAACTAAGTTTGCACCATACAATGTCAGGGCAGAGATTTGTCTGTCTTCTTTATTGGTAGTTGTCAGTTCTTTGTAAATGACCAGTACGCAGTCAAGCTTTAATGGCTGGGAGATGAACAACAAAAGTCAATAAATTAATAAATAAACTGAAACAAATATAAGTCAGACTCAATATTTCTATTTTAAGAAATTTCATTCCATACTGTATTAAAACATTATTGTATGATTAGTTTTAATATTAAGTCCTTAGGACAGTCCAGGAAGTCAAGTCTATTATTGTTTTCGTTTTCATTCTTATTCCGAGATCTTTTCCTAGGAGCAAAAGAGAAATTACATACTATGTTCATCAAGAATTTTATTTATAAATGAAATATTTCCAAGTTTCTAACAGAACAAATGCAACACTGGCATCTTTTAAGGAATAGTTTGCTGATCTATTCCTTGTAAGCAGAATGGACTAGTACCTGTGTTCTGTAGACACTAAAGATGTTTTTCTTTAGCTGCAATGTCCCATCTTTTACTGAGATGTAGTTCTTGATGGAAAGAGACAGAGTTTTCTTTGTAGTGATTTTTGGAAATATCTAATTCTGCTTCCACCTCAAGAGATTTTCTAGTTATATTATGAGATGTCTCAGGAAAGTATGTTCATTCAACCTCTTCATCCTATTATATCCCTCCTCCCTCCCTCCCTCCCTTCCTCTCTCCCCCCCCCTCTCTCTATATCCCTCTCTGTGTTACATCTCCGTGTTTGTATGGGCATATGCATGTGTGCACATGTGCAGAGGCCAGAAGTTTTCATCGGCTGTCTTCTTACATCCTCTACCTTATTGGTTATTTTATTTATTTACATTTCAAATGTTATTACCCCTTCCCAGTTTCCCCTCCACAAGCCCCCTATCCCCTCCTCCCTACCCCTTCCTCTTTGAGGGTGCTTTCTCACACAGCCACCCACTTCTGGTTCAGTGGCCTAGCGTTCTCCTATTCTGGGTCATCAAGCCTCCACAGAAGCAAGGGGCTCTCCTCCCAGTGATGCCAGATAAGGCAATCCTCTGCAACATATCAAACTGGAGTCATGGATACTCCCTGTGTACTCTTTAGTTTGTGGTTTAGTCCCTGGGAGCTTTATGTGGTCTGGTTGGCTGATATTGTTGTTCTTCCAATGAGGTTGCAAACCCCTTCAGCTCCTACAGTCCTTGCCCTAACTTCCCCTTAGGTAGGGCAGTCTCTGGATGGCCTTTCCTTCAGAGGGATGGGGACACCTATCCACCTCAAAAATATTAATTTACCAAATTTCTTAAGACAGGGTCTTTTACTGAATCCAGATTTCATCCTTTTCGCTAGGCTGGCTGACTGGCGAATTTCAGTGGATCTGCTTGTCTCCATTGTTCCCTTTCCCCTCACCACAGGTTTTATAGATACACACCACCAGTCTGACTTTTTAGATGAGTTCCGTGCATCCAAACTCAAGACTCCATTCTTGGTCAGCAGGCACTTTACTGATTGAACCATCTCCCATTTCCAACTTTTCTAATTTTTCTGATACTGGTAGTTCATAGATTCTAATCGTGTGGTCTATATACTAATTATGTTATGTGCTCACATGTTTGCATTCGTGTATTTATAATAAAAAAGTAAAATGTTATGGAGACTTTTAACATTATGGATATCTATGTAGGACCACGTTGAAGTAGAAGAAAAACTTTTGTAATTTTTTCCTAGAAGGCTATGGCACTTTGCTTAGAGTATTGGTCTGATAATTATTTTCTTTATTGCAATAAATGGTATTTTTTTAGGATTCAAAAGGAGTATATGTAGTCTTCAAAGAGACAAAGGCATATATGAAGGTCAACACTTTTGTTAAGGATAATTCTTTTCTAGAATATTCTAAGAGGTACCCATCATGTCTTACACATGTTTGAGAATCTTCTGCCTGACTTTGCTATTTGTATAATGATACAAATAATGATACAAATGATAATGAAAATTCTCTACATTGGGTGTGTAACCAGGAGAGATGGCAAGGATGAAGGCATTGCATGGGACAGATGTGTTCTATCAGGTCCTAGGAAGACTCACTTCTCCAGTTAGCAGTGAATGCGATTTATAATTACTGTATTTTTCCTGTTAGTTTATATGCCTACACTTAAACTTTATGGTGCAGCTTTTTACTTACAGCTCTTATTTGCCTTCCCCCATTATCCCTGTATGTGGGAACAATGGGGAGTAAAGGAAATAAGGTGTTCAGTGTATACTCAATAATTCTGCTAACCTCACATTGCCTCGGGAAATGGATATGTGTTTTATAATCCTTGTTAAGTTTGATCTCGTTTACTGTTGCTGTAATTATCACTTGGAATGTTACAGTACAATGGACATACCTAGTGAAGGGATTTGATCATTAAGTACTTTCAGCCTAATTGGTTCTCTTTTGGAGTTGATGCCTTGGGTCTGGAAACATGCTGAACGTTCACATTGCATGCTGGTTCATTGCTCAACTGTGGAGTTGACAGATACAAGGGAATGTTCTGCCTTGGCATCCGTTTAGCATCTAGTTGGCATATATATCTTCAGGGCTGCCCCCAGGGCTCTTTGGTTGTTAGTTGTGTCTCTGCTGGGCAGACATTGAATCCAAGTCTCTTAGTTTTCAAAGTTACTTAATTGTTGAATAATTTTGAAAAATAATTTCATCATTCTGAAACTATTTTCAACTTATATAATTGAGTATTATTCACACTAATGATCCCACAGAGTTATTTCTATTATTTAACAAATATATCTGAAGTGCTTAGTAAATTCCTGGCATATAAAGAAAAAAATATAAATACTACTATACATGCCTTAACACACATTTTTAGACATGCAGACACATCTTTCTATGGTTTCTTCTATTTTTGTCTTTATTATCAATTTTTCCTCCTCTGTCAATAATTTTAAGTAATGAGGTTAGGAGTCATGCCATCTATAACTTCACTAACTTTTACCATATGTAAAAGGCTACCATAGGTACGGAGGGGGATACACTGAGTACTTGTAATGAGGCTAGTCTGTGTTGAGATTAGCTATGTCCAAATAAATTTAAAATTGTATTTGAAAGCTATATAAAAATGTAAACTATTTTAATAATTTTAATGCTGTCTTGTATAGAGAGAATATTTTGTGTATTATATGGATGCCTTATTTGTCAATTAAAAAGACTGCGACCTATAGCTTAGGCAGGAAATGGGAGGTGAGACATCTTGGAGGAGAAACAATTCTGAGAGAGAACCAGGCAGGAGATTCATCTGGAAGATGTGACCAGTCAGAGGCATGGTACCTGAGCACAGGTACTCTGTCACATGGTAGACTGTACTTTAATGTAAATGGGTTATCTTAAGTTATGATTGGAGTAAAAGCAGAGCCTAACTATATGGCCAAGCTATCTGTAAACATATTTTGGGTCTGAATTTTACTTTTGTGAGCCTGCGGCTGGGAGGAAAAATGAGGAATTAACTTTAACCCCCTTGTGATAAAATATTTCTGATCTACAGGTTGTAAAGTACATAAACTCCCTGCAATCATTTGGCAAAGATCAATGTAAGACCCTATAGAAACACTAAAGTAATATCTTTCTCATAGTGACTATGTTTGAAGTGTCTTTTGTTTTTCTCTTGTTCCTCAGTCATGGACTTTTAGCTGTAATTATCTGACATTTCTCCTATTTTAAAGATTTTATTTTTATTTTAATAATGTCTAAATATGTGTGTCTGTATATGGGTATGTACACATAAGTGCATGTGCCCACTGAGACAAAAGAGGGAATCTGAACATCTGGAGCTGGAGTATAGAAATAGTAAGCCACCCTATATGGGTACTCAGAATTAAACTTGTGTCCTTTGTAAAAGTAGTGATCTTTCTAGCTCTAGACATGATCTCTCTAGCCCTGTATGAAATTTCTATCTGGACCACACTGTCAGCTTAAATGAACTGTTTCCTAACTGTAATTTTATTTTCTTCACAACTATATCCTATTTCTAATTATTTTCCTGTTTTTATTCTAGTCTTACTGCTTCTAGGATCTCAAAACTGCTTGCTTGAACCCCATATGTAGTGGTAGGGTGTTTCTATCCCCTGGTTGCTATTCAATCTATTCTTCGCATACAATCCAGATTTATCTGTTTTATTTATATATATATATATATATATATATATATATATATATATATATATGGCATGGTTGTTTTTAAATGCTTTCAATAGCACCCATTTTCTCATGAGATAAAAATCTACATCATTTAAGTCAGCATTTAAAGCTTTCCTACAGTCCTAAATGCTGGTCCAATCTTTGTCTTGTTCCTGAACCTAGAAAAAAATCAATATTTATCATATTTTGTAGAAGCACAACTTCTGGAGAGGTAGCACATGTTCAAGAAAAATGAGTCATCTTTGACTGTTGGATTGAAAGGAAGACATTGCATTTTTTAAAACATCTGTAAGCTTGTATTCCTTTTTGATAAGTTGTAATTTTCTTCTCAACTAACTTATCTGAAGAAGCCAAGAGTTCTTGGTCTGATGGGAGGTGAGAGATGGGAAAGAGGCACAATGAGGTAAGATTGGGGTCCTGGGGAATCATTTTACAATGTCTCAAAAGCTCCTGATTGTACTACAGAATGCAGGTTCCAATTACTTGACATTTTGCTCTGGACTATTTTTCTCCAGGAAAGAAGGACATTTAGATGCATACCTTCAGAGGGTAAAGTCTCTGGAGGGTGATGGACACAAACAGAACTGCTCACATCCTCTAGTTGTATGATTTCTGAAGCCCTGAACTTACGGAGTCCATTATGACTTCCTAAAACTTCCTTCTCATTAACTTATTAAGCAGTCTCAAAGCAGTTTTATAGATACTTTATTGAAAACCTAGACAAGGAATTTAAATGACTTTTCAAGGAAACAAGGTTATACTTGTGGCTGTGTTCATGCATTCCTTTGCTTTGATAAATGCAAAAATCAGCCATTAACCTAACTGTATATTCTTGACCTGAAAAGTAGATGTTTCTTGCTCTATCTATAAAAATTGATTTTTTTTTTACTTGCAAAGATAGGTTTCCAAGGGAAATCCATGGCAAAGTTTTCACTATGAACATTATTCAAATAATATTTACATTGGTTTTGTTTGAGGAAAACATAATATTCTGCTAATTCTTACCTTTAAAATTCAAAGAAGGTTGACATATACAGTAATCCAACATTCATTTCTAAATGTTTATTTTTTATTATAACAGCAGTGTCTGTTCATTACAGTAATATTGGAAAGTGCAAAAATAAAAAATTAGAGTTTATTTTTATTGGAATGTAATTTGCATACTCTTGAATGCAATTATTTCAGAGGTCTTCGAAGCAGTTTGGTGAGTTTTGTATTCACACACTTTTGTACCCCATACTCAAGTCATGATGTAGAATCTTTTTCATTCTGTGATGCTTCTTTATTGTGTTTAGTATTCCATCTTTATCCTACTTACAGAAACCCTATGCTGATTTCTATCAAGGTGATAGAATTAAAACTAAAACATAATCGAATCCTACCAGCAGCCTCATGTACTGCTGGTGGAAGGATGGTCATGAATTTTGGCAACATTGTGAATTTGAGGTCAGCCTGGACCCCCATTACTGACAAACACTGCTTAGCTCTTCAGCATCCTTTGACACTACCAATTCTCTCTAAAGTATGAAAGTTTAGATTGTCTTCTGAAGCACAATATATTTTTTTTTCATTATTTCTCTCACTGGGTTGGTTGCTACTTTGCTTTCTCATTTGCCCAGGTCTCAGTTCTCTAAGACCAAAATGAATGTTTCAACATCTGTTCCTCTTTTCTATCGACATAATCTTTGTAGTCATCTGATCTAGTCCTGTAGCCTGAATTTGATCTCTAAACATGTGGCTCTCAATTTTATATTTACAACTCTGTACTCTCCTACAAAGTTCAGTCCAATATCCAAATCGTATGGTAGCATCTAAGGAAACATATTCCGTTTCTAAGTCTTGGTCTTCATGTATCCAAAAATATTCCTTCTATAATACCCATAACAGAAAATTGAATTTTCAATTTCTTAAGCTAAATGACTCAAAGGGTATTTGTTTTGTTTTAATTTAAAATGTTTAAATTATGTTTTATAAAATTATTGAGAGAGAGAGAGAGGGAGGGAGGGAGAGAGAGAGAGAGAGAGAGAGAGAGAGAGAGAGAGAGAGAGAGAGGATCTGTGGACGCTGTGGCACATGTATAGTGGACTTTAAGTGTTTAAGTCCTTCCACCATGTGGCTTGAGCTTAGGATTTCAGGCTTGTTGGTATGTGCCTTTACCAGCTACAACATCTCACTAGCCATCAATAATATCACTTACTCTACTATTTCTTACTATGTGACCACCAACCATGAAGTCTTATCAGTGCCATTTATGAGTATATGGGTTAATTTTAAAGATTTTTGCTGTCTCCTATATTGATGTCTGATTCCAGTTCTTTTGCTCTCCACTCAGTATGGTATAGTAATGTTACAACTAGGTGGTTCACTACACTGTGATCTGTTCACAACATAGAAGATTGGTGCGATCTAAAATATTAATGTATTCATTCAAGATGCAGTAATCCTCATTAATTGATTTTATATCTTTCGTTTACCCAATTTTATGATATAGCAGTTTTATGCCATTATAAATTCTTTATAAACATAATTTTAAATGATTAAATGGTTGTTACATGGTCAAAGCAACTGATTTTTCTCATCTCCACCTTTTTATTGGACATTTGGCTAATAATTCTAACTATTGTTAAGGAGAACCTTAGTACAAAAAAAAAAACTATCTACACATTCTATTTACAATACTCGGTAGCTATCCAGGGATTTCAGGGTTAAACAGCATACATATTTTAAGGCTATAGCTCTGTCTTATTTAGGATTTCTGTTGTTGTGATAAAACACCATGACCAAAAGCAAGTTGTGGAGGAAAGAGCTTGTTTGGCTTACACTTCCACATTGTAGTCCATCATTGAAGGAAGTTGGGACAGAACTCAAAACAGGATAGAAATCTGGAGACAGGAGCTAATATAGATACCATGGATACCACTACCAAGTAATTTTCAAAGAGAATGTATCAGAATACACTCCTACCAGTAATGTCAACAATAAAATAATCCAGAAAATTTTGTCTAGACAAGCTGAATTTTATTAATAGCTTTACAAGATATATAAATAATAGATTAACCCAAAGTGGTTTATATTTTCAGAGTTTAACAAGGTGAATAGATTAGACTTTACTTGTTATTGCTAATCATGTTGGAGCAGAAGTGTCCACAGAATTCAGGGTCATGGAGTGAAGTGGTTTAGAAAATGAGTTTTGGAGAGAGACATACAGGTTTCTGTATTGGATTGATGGCTTAATTGCTTGGTAACCATAGATTTGAGCAAGTCACTTACCATTTAGAGCCTCATCTATGAAACTGGGATAATAAAGTCTATCATGCAGAAATGTTGTAAAGATTAAAGGTAAATGATTATATACATAAATCATTTAGGATGAGGTTGGCACTCGTAAATGCTATTTCTTATCTGTACTTCCAAAGTAATTTCCTTTTCTAGGTTAATAGCTCCACCATAGCATCCACAGAAATACATGGTAAGCAGGCCATTTCTCCTGTGGCTTACCGAACCCTTGTGAATACAAGAGAGGGTTTAAAATTCTGCTTTGCTCAGGGCAAGTCAGCCAGCTGTCATGTCAGACTGTGAGCAGCACCAGACAAAAGTGCCATATGGGGGTTGGGGCTCAGCAACTGGCCGGAGTCCTGGTTCTGGAAGGTCGAAGTTAAGATGTTAAGGGAAGAACAAGACAGGCAAGTTAAGGGACAGTCCCTGCCAGTCCTAATAATTAGAATAGAGTGAGAAGTCAGTTTATAAGGTTTGTGATAAGATATGCGATATCTTGTCTTCAGGAACAGATGAGAAGGGAAATTTTGGGAGTGATAACTGAAATCATGGTACAAACATTAAACTATAATGCTTATAATTTTTGAAATAATTAGTAATCTGAAAGAAGTTTTAAGAATTATATAAAAACTTGTAGAGCCCTTTTCAGGTACACCAATTCTGAATATTTTTATCATCTGTGACCTATTATTTGTGTGTTGTATTAATTTACTCTGTGGTCCAGTCCATGATAGTGTATAGCATTGAAGTTTTCAGCTCTCATGCCTCATTTAATGTGAAATGTGTCTTGCCTTACTTTATTTTATACAGTGCTATTATTTTTAAAATAAAAAATAGTTATTTTATAACATGTCTTACAACCTGGGCTTTGCAGAACTAATATTTTGACTCTGATTTTTAGATACATGCTCTCACAATTAGTATCTATTAGACACCTCCTCCAGATATGTGCTGTGGAAGGATTCTAGCAGGGTTGTGGGGTGAGTATCTGCAGCCTGTGGAGACAAGCATCCGGTAGATACAGGTGAAGGCCCTAGGGTAGGATGGGGATCTGGTGGATGAGTCAGGGTTATAAGTCCACATCCACTAGCTGGAAGGGACCTTGAGGGGTCATCCAATCCATCTGCTCTGCCCTCAGCTGAAATGCTTTTCTGTTCTCCCAGACATGCTTGCCTATTTTTAAAGCCCTCCAGGGAAAGTAATTCTCTGTGTGGCTTCCACACTAGTGCTCTTGTACTTACTGCATGGCACTCCCTGTGGCTTAGACAACATCTTTAAAGGACAGGACTTACGTTTTTTGTTCATCTTGTTTTTAGCGATGACTTATAGGAGCGCAGCACACTTCATTCAGTTTGGATGATTGTGTGAATGTACTTATGCCTCAGGATTCTTTTCTTTAACCTAATCTAACTTTAAAAAAGGAGTTGAGTGTGTACAAATAAAAGCATTGTTCCAATATCAATAACGGAAAACAATAAAACAACATTTGATTACTATACATGCACCATACATTATTGAATTCATAATGTGTTTTGAATTAAATTTATTTTTCATAGACTTGATTGCCAAGCAAATAATTTAGATAATCTTTTTCAGTCTTTTGAATTTCTTTTTGCATTATTAAATATTAAACATGTAGTGTAGAACACCAATTCAAGCATTGTTGCAGAGTTAAGGAAAATAGCTTTTCCTTTTCACCACTCTAAAGTCCTCAAATATAGTACTTGTATATAATTTTGATTCTGGGAATTTTAGATTGTCTTCTACGTAAAGATATTTATACAGTTACACATGTGTAAATTCTTCTGTTTATGGAAATCATACTTCAATTTGATGGTATTTTTCTGAAAATGAAAAGATGTTGCTTGTAGAAAATAGCAAAGAACACAATGCAATTTATATATATAATTTCCTAACACACATCTTTAATGTTTAGAAAATGATGTTTGGACATTTTTCTACACATATGTTATCCTATCTCATTTAGACAATCTTGTGTGATTATGTGTGTGCACGTGTGTCGTGCGTACGTGTGTGTGTGTGTGTGTATCTACATGTACTCAAACTGGTTAGATGTCAATGTCTGCTTGTCTTCTATTGCTTTCCATTTTATTTTTGCTAAAATCTCTTAAGGAAAGTGGAGCTCTCTATTTTCTGAAGTCTGGCTGGCCCCAAGGAACCTCCTGCTTTTTCCTTCCAATGTGCTGGCAGTACAGATATATGATATACGTCACAGCTCTTCCCATCGGTGCTGGAGATCTGAACTCAGTGCTATAATTCCCAGCTTTTTCCACAGGTGCTGGAGATCTGAACTTTGGTCTTTCTGCCTGTGTGGCAAACACTTTACTAACTGAGCTATGCCCTCAGCCCCTAACTCCTCTCTTTAAACACTCTTTCTTGATGATATTGGAACATCTCAGCCTGGTAATATTTTTCTTCTAAGTGGGTGCCCAAGTGAATAGAGCCCTTCTATCAAGTTCTATGTAAAAAAAAAGAAAAGAAATAAAACAAAAGAAAGAAGTGGAAGAAGAACATAGTCATGGGAAAAAGAGCAGACTGGGAGATCCAGGGAACTAGGCATGTAAAATATTTCTGGAGGAAACAGATGTTCTGTTGTGAGAATAGCATCTTTCCAACCAAGTGCTAATAAACCAGGATTGTTATGAGGATCAAAGGACAGTGTCTTCCCTGTGAGAATTCTCTGCTCACCACTAATGCATCAGATTGGATGTGCTGGTGATAGTGCATTAGATAACCAAAGTACGCACCAGGATTCCTTCTCTTTTCTTTCTTGGGCAGCATTCAGTGACAATGTCTATGCACGCATCTGCCACAGAAACTCAAATTATTCGCTGCTTGTTTGACTTGGGCTCAGAAAATTGCCCAGAATTTGTTGGTACTTGTTACTTGTTGCTGTTCATTATTTCGTCATTGTTCGAGATACTGCTGCCCCCAAAATCCCCAGTGCTTATTTAGTCTCCTAAATTTCTTTAGGCCAAATTCTCCTAAGCTTCATTTGTTATAAATGAAAGAGTATTTTTTTGCACCCTTATATATCAGGGTCATTATGTCAGTGACATCAGTGAACAGAAAGATGTCGTCCTTGCTTCTCCTTTAGTAGAGTTTACATTCTCTTATAAAGAGGATTCAATGATTACACCTCATCAAATACCAAACTTTTCCTCTTAGGTTCACATTGCAGCCCACACCAATGCCAAATTTTTACTCTTTTCTGTCTTGCATTCAAATTTTTCTGGTTTTCCATATGCTTTCTTTCTAAATCTACCTAGGTTATAGACAAAATTTACATTTACATTTATAAATATGGAATTCATTTACCAATGTATTCAGCCCCAACTAAAAAGTTCTGTGGACCACAAGGCACCCACTGCAGCCTTTTAATCTGACAAGCCTAACCTGTTTCTCTTTTTGATTACTTACTGAATAAGAAAAGCCCTGGGTCAATGAAGGGAAGCATAGACATAAACGCTTCATGACAACTAGAAATGAACAGCATGACATAATGAGAAAAATAATCATGTTGTCTGTGGAAATAATTTGAACTTTAAGAATAATGGTACCTGAATGGATAAAACTTCTGTTAAACATAGAGAGTCTAGAAATTAGTGTTGAGAGTAAATTGCGGCTCTTTTTGAGATTGTCCGGGATGTCCTGTGTTTGTTTGTGCTATTTGTATTCCCTTTCTTCTGTGCTGTTTCTGGGATCATTGTGCTATTTTAGTTCTTACTTAACCATACTCCCTGTTGAGATGCTAAAATATCTTGAAAGTGGCAGTGCTGAGTTTTTTACATGCCCAGGAGGTAGAAAGTGCAGGGTTGATTTGTAATGACACTTTCCTGTAGAGTAAATTTTTAGCTGTAATGATATTTTGGGCTGCTTGATCCCACTAGATTTGGAGAAGTTTGAATTACCTTAAATAACTTGAACACAAACACTCCTCTGTTACCCCTGAGACACACTCACTGAAGCATGGAAATTAATTCAAATATGCATCTAAGCTTCGTTGAATTTTAATCCAAGGGTTTGTAGAATTATTTACAGATATTTGGGAAATGAAACTTATTCTACAAGGAAGGTCTAATCAAGGGTGGCAACCAGAGCAATCCCATAACTTAATCTTTATGATAATGTTCCCACTGAAGCAGAATCTGCTTCTCTACTTCTGTACCATTGGCCAGGTTGTGTCTGTTTCAATCAATGCAATATGCTAGAAATGCTTAAGTATTAAGTATAGGTCTTTAAAAATATTCATGGATCTCTATTTTACCTGTATTGGTGTTTGCCTGCATATGTGTATGTACACCATGTGCTTGCCAGGCACCTGCAGAGGCCAGACAAGGGCATGATACCCCCTGAAATTAGAGTTACAAATGGTTGTGAGCTTCCATGTGGGTGCTAGGAACCAATCCTAGGTCTTCTGCAGGATCAGCAAGTGCTCTTAACTGCTGAATAACTTCTCCAGTCCCTATTGTAACCCTTTTAAGTGTCTTGAAAGTTTTGCTTCTTCTACGTAAAGACTACAACTTCCTGAATACTTTACTGGATAGGCAATATGGAGACTCCGACATTGCATGGAAAGGAAAAAGGGCTCAGCCAAGACTAATCTTTTTTTTATTTAATTTTTTTAAATCAAATCATAATTTTTACTTATTCACACAGGGGTTAAAACACAAAAAGGCAGGATGTGGGGAAGGGAATGACACTGGAGCGTGGGTGTTCAGGGGGAATACAGATATCTTTCAGAAGATCAGCTGGGTGAAGGTTCAGGGGACAGGTCACTATGACTCTGCCTATGATTCACTTGTCCTTATCTAAGTTGGTATTGTCCACCAAGGCTACCTATTTACAAGGTCTATGACTACTCAGGCTGGTAAATTTCCACAAAAGCTGCCTGTTTACAATAGCTTATAGCCATCTGTTTCAATGTTTTTCCACAGAGACCCAAGACTTGGTGTTAGTATACATGTATGACAGGTCTATTGCTAATTTTAGGCCTATGGCTGATTTTAGGCCTTCAGTGTATAAGCAGGGCTGCCCCTGACATCTCCTCCCTTCTCTAAGTATAGAAGGGCTGTGGCGATTCTAATCTTGTGAAGGCGGGGATAGAGGCCTAACTTCCAGTAATTGAAGGGGACTTTGTAATGGCTCCGGTCCCCCTGTTGTTGTCCAGTGAGGCATGAGGGCCATACCTGTCCCGATGTCTTTTTCCTGGAGAGGGGATACTTTTGACATCAACCTCTATGCAGTCAGGCTTGTCTCTCAGAGAACCCAGAGAGATATTTTTAACTTTAATTTATATTCCCTTGCAGTGCTTAGCCTTGCAGCCTAAGCAAGAATTCAGATGGCCAGTCAGAGGGGGTTCTGGATGGCCCCTCTCTGCTTGGTCTAGGGACAGAAGTCCTCTCTTTTAGGTTGGGTGGTGATGGGTTTTGGGAACACCTGCTGTCTGTCCAGGTACAATCATGGCACTGAGGAAATCTACCTGGAAATAGATCCTGTTCCTTTTGTTGCAGCTGATACCGAGTGGATTGGAGACAATGCATGTAGCTGAGCCCTTCTCAAATTATGTCCCACAAAACTGGAAGGAAAGTGGAGTGGCTGTTTTAAGTCACTAACTTTAGAGAGCAATAGATGGAGGAAATAGAAACTCCGTTAATTCAGTATCTACTTTTAAAAACTGATCGCTCTTAAGGATTCAGGAGTGGCACAGAAGAGGAGCCAGGGATGGGTGACTGGAAAAGAACAATTTTCCAGATACAACAGGACCCAGGTACATTCTAACTCAGAGACTGGCAGCATACACAGGGCCTGCACAGATTCACGTCAGGAGGTGTCCCAGCCCTGAGAGAAGTGTCATGGGATCCCAACCTTAACCAAGAAGCTATCTGCAACAGACATCTTCCTACAAAGAAAAACATTGGTTTACTCCAGTACAGTTTCATGGGGTATGTTAACCACACTTAAGGTATATTAATCATGTGTCGAACAGCAGATGGCCAATAGAAGATAAACTCAATGGTGATTTGATACACTCTTTGTTTCACATTGCTTTGTTCAGACTCATATTTGTTGATCTTTTTCCTGTATATTATGGTTTCCAATATTATATATTTATTTGTTTTTGTATTGTATTTTGTAATATTGTATTGTTATTTATTATTTATTAAATATTGTATTATATTTGTTTGTTTGTGTATATGTGTGGTAAGTGCATGTCTTTTGTTTCTTTTTCTAGAGTTCTTATTCTATTTTCTTTGTTTTTGTTGTTGTCTGCCTAGTTGTTTATTTTCTAAAGAAAGAAAGGATGTGGAGTTGGGTGGGTGGGGAGGTGGAGAGGATCTGACAGGAGGTAAAAGAGTGAGAACAGTGATCAAAATATATTTTATGAAAAAATGTCACTTAAAATTTCTACTGTATAAAATAGCATAATGGTGGCATCATAGGATTAAAATTTGATACAGTTCTTCAACAATTTTTTAATACATATGATGCATTTTTTATTGATTATTTAATTTATTTACATTTCAAATGATATCCCCCTTCCTGGTTTCCCCTCCAGAAACACCTTATACCATTTCCCCTCCCTTTGCTTTTATGAGGGTGCTCCTCTACCCACCTACCCACTCCCACGTCACTGGCCTAGCATTCTGCTCTGCTGGTACACCAAGCCTTTACAGGACCTAGGGCCTCCCCTCACACCGATGCCTGACAAGGCCGTTCTCTGCTACATATGCAGTTGTAGCCTTGGGTCCCTCCATGTGTACTCTTTTATTTGTAGTTTAGCCCCTGGAAGCTCTAGGGTGTCTGGTTGGTTGATATTGTTGTTCTTCTTATGGGGTTGCAATCCCTTCAGCTCTTTCAGTTCTTTCTCTAACTCCTCCATTAGGGATCCCATGCTCTGTCCAATGGTTGTCTGTGAGCATTCATCTCTGTATTTGTCAGGCTCTGACAGAGTTGTCAGGCTCTGGCAGAGCCTCTCAGGAGACAGCTATATCAGGGTTCTGTCAGTAAGCACTTCTTGGCATCCACAATAGTGTCTGGGTTTGGTGACTATATATGGGATGGATCCTCAGGTGGAGCAGTTTCTGGATGGCCTTTCCAACTGATGTTCTAATGGGTCTTCAACTGCATATTCTTTGATTTTACAGGACTAATTATTTTTATAAGATACAATGTATAACAGGAGCAGTGAAAATTCAGGGCCAGAGAAGACTAGTTCATATATAAACAATTATTTCTTCGATTAGAAACAATGTTGTGTTAGATAGCAAAAATAGTATATGAAGTATTAAATAAGATCCCATGTGATTACTTGAATGAGAATGGTCCTCATAGATTTATATGTTTGAATTCATGGTTTTCTGTGAATGGAACTATTCGTGAAGGATTAGGAGATGTATACTTATTTGAATGGATATGGTCATATTAAAGGAGGTGTGTGATTAGAAGTAGGTTATGAGGTTTAAAATACCTATGGCCTGACTCTCTCTAGCTAGTGCTTGAAGGTCAGGATGTAAGCTCTTAGTTACTGATCCAATACTATACCTGCTTGCTGCCATAGTCTACTCTATGACGGTTATGGTCTACCCTCCTGAAACTATAAGTAAGGATCCGATTACTTTGTTCTAAAAATGCCTCGGTCATGGTGTAACAAGATGCGTATGATGATAGGTTTACAAACAGAAGACGGATAGGGACAGAGATTCTTTAAAAAAAAAAAGATTTATTTTGTTTATTTTATGTATATGAGTACACTGTATCTGTCTTCAGATACACCAGAAGAGGGCATCAGATCCCGTTACAAAGGGTTGTGAGCCACCATGTGGTTGCTGGGAATTGAACTCAGAACCTCTGGAAGAGCAGTCAGTGCTCTTAACTGCTGAGCCATCTCACCAACCTCAGGACAGATATTCTAAATCTAGAAGCACTCCCTATTTCAGAAAGAAATTACATCATATTTATGTAATGTAGTGGCTTTGTGACATTCAGGGTTATGATGCTATATCGGGGATACAGGTTCTGTTTCTGCTGCTACGTTTAGACTAGACTTGTTGAGGGAAAGTTCCTATGGGTAACCTCCATCACTGCCTTTTTGAGCACCATTTTAATGAGCTATCTACATATGAAGTCTTTGAGAAAACAGGATAATTGGTTTTACATGTCATTTGTCTAATTCATTCACTTTTCAAGGCCATATTTCTTAAGTGTGATAATTTTTATTGAATATTTATATAAAACCAAAATATTATTCTAGTAGCCTGTTCTAATATGTCCATCTACATAGCTATTTGTTGAAGAATCCTGATGTGAATATTCTAAACTCAACCTTATGTTCTATCTAGTCATACCACCTCCAATTGTTATGATATAGGGTGGGTCTTTACATGCCTTTCTTTACCTGAGTGAATTTGATGTTGAAGTTTCATTTCTGCATATGACAGAAAACACACAATACTTAATATTTCTGTAACTTGATCATTTTGCCAACCATAATGCCCTCAGTTTCTCCAGTCCTCTTGTAGAAGACATGATTTTATTCTTTTTGAATGAATAGTTCCACATTAGGAATAGTATATATATATATATGTATACATATATATGCATGCTGAACTTTCTTTACCACTCTGTTAGTAGACACTTACATAGCTTCTATATTTTGGCTATTATGTACAGTACTGCAATGACTATGAGTATTCAGCCAGCTTTTCTGAATGAGATAAATAGATGTAGCTTTGTCTTTATAGTTTTGGGGTTTATTATTGTTTTTTGTTTGTTTTTGCTTTTGAGTAACCTCACATAGTTGTTTATTCTCATCCACAACATATTTCTAACTTCCCATACCAGACATATTGGTTATTAGTTGTAACTGCACAAACAGCTCCTTGGCAAATAACAAGATAGTTTGGGGGTTTCTGTGTTTGTGGTGGAAACAGCTTTATGTCAAAATTCCATTACTATGCTGATTCAATTGTTTTCTTCTCTATGTAAGCACTGCAGTGGAGACTGGGACCCAAATATTGCATTGGTGTTTATCCAATGTTAATGACTCCTGATATTCTAGAGTTTTCTTTATCTTTCTTTATTCTACACTCTAATTGTCACAAGTCTCTTGAGAGACATAGGAAGAGGGCTAGCACTTTGGTACATGACTGTTATCTCTTCATTCTGTGGTTTTTGAAGAGTAAACTGACAATTGGACAATGCAGCTTATGCTCTTAAAGTTGCTTCAAGTCGATCCTCTAATTGATAGACTTAGAATTAGTGTGTCCATGCTGGTCAAGTAGAACCTATTTCTACTGCAGTCAGAGACTTCCAGTGAATTCATGGGGACAACAATACCAGAAGGTGTAACTACTTGACACGAATGCTCCCCTCTCTATAATGAAGCCCATATAACTACCTGTGGTTTTTAAAAGTCACTTAACATCTACCCTCTTTAGGATCTGGGAAGAAAGAAGTTTCCTAGTGATATCTTTGGATTATAGAAAACAGATGTTAAAATAGCTTTCAACTGTACTGGTGTGCTAATCATTACTGTATTTTGTACATTCTTGCTAACAGAAGTTATTTTGTTTGTTGGGCTTTTTGCTTGTTTTGGAGATCTTTTATAGAATATGTTTTGGGTTTGTTTATGAGTCATATGGAAAAAATCATTACAGTATTTTAGTTTCTTATGTCTTTTAATTATTTCTTCTACATTAAGGCAGCAATGTAAGGCATTAAAATTTCATTTAACATGGGCCATTTTGTATCTCCAAATTTCAGTATCTTCACTACGGCAGTAATTATATCCTCAGGTAGTCATTGGAATAGTTAGACCAGATCATTGGCAAATGCATTGAGACTGAGCAGGAGTGATGCTACACAACCTCCAGTATAGAGTCCCACATTCTTTAATTCTTTAGTTAAGTGTCAAAATAATCTTGATGTATCTGCTTTACCTCTTGATTTAATTTCATTCTTTTTTTCACTAAAACATATTGGTATGTGATTGTAATTAAAGGCTTGATGTCACAGAGGCTGTGAATGCAATTCAGTATAAGAAAGCAACAGCTTCCTCAAGTGGCTTCATTATTTTATATTTTTTATTTTCAGTGTGTGTGGGAGGGGCATAGGCATATGTTTCTGTGTGTACAGATGTATGTGTGTATGAAAGTATACGTGCTGACCAGAGAACAACCTATGATGTCATTCCTCAGTCACTATTCACTTTATCTTTGGAAACAGGGTCTCTCATTGGCCTGAAGTTCAATGAATGGACCATATTGACTGGGCAAGAGCCCAGGGATCTGACTTTGCCTCCACAGAAGTGGGCTTAAAAGTACATTCCAGCATGTAGGGGTTTCACTACTGATACCAGGTCCTTTTCATGGCTGTCAGGAAAGCACATGGCCAATGACATAACATCTCTTGAATCATTTTAAACAAAGAAGAAACTGGCTTCATAAAGGTATTTAGATAGAAAGTGACCATTCAACCTGAATAGACAAAGTACCTGTTGAATCATCTAAATTCTCACATAGATATCCATTTATTTTTAGCATTGTGCTCCTTCCCACTTAGTTCTCTGTCTCATACAAATGGCTTAGCTAAAAAAAAACTGACTAAGTATATGCAATTCATTGTCCAAAAGAATCGATTTGTTATATTCCTTAAGCAAACAAGACAAGTTTGTTCTAACTCATGCTCCATCAAACCACCCTTAAATGTTTATATCATTCATAGTGTTCTATGAAAGTAGCCGTTGAGTCAATCCTTCTTTGTACTAACAATTTATTTCATGTAACACTGTTATCAAGACATGGGAAAAAACAAAGTTCTTCCTGGCATGAGGTGAATTGTGCACTAGATATACTTTCTGAACGAAACTATTGCATAATATATATGTTTCACTTTGGTGAGGCATACACATATGAGGAAGGATTTTTTAAGAAATTATAAATACAACAGGACCTCTATTATGAGAAGTGAGGGCACCTGATACTGGGTACATAAACAATATGTTAAATATCCTACATTATCATACTGTCTAAGCATTATGAGTAAAAGTTTCAAGGTAGACATCAATTGAGACATAGCCAAGATCAAAGCATGTGAGACATAAGAATTTCCTCAATATTCTCATTGCTTGATTTGAAGACAATAATGTGATAGCAAATTTTGGAGGCCAAAATCTTCAATCTTTGAAAACAAATTTCTGATATAAGTTTATTATACAAATGTTTAATGGGTTGTTTAGAAAGAGTCGAAATAAATAAAAATATACACTAATTTTTACTTATTTCTCTTCTTTCACTTCTGTATTACAGAATACTTATGATAGCTTGTATATTGTGTATATAAATATACATATTACCTATGGGGCATACTTGTAAACACATAAGAAGACAGTGACAATGTTACTGATTACTGAGGTCACAAGGCTCTCACCAGACCTGTCACACTTTGCCCTTCCCAGGCACTATGAGGAGATCATTGTCTGTCCTTCCTTACCACTTGAGCATTGCTGCTTAGCTGTTAAGAGATTGGCAAGTGTCATGACCAATCATTAAAAAGTAATCTGAAGTGAGGTGGGTGCTGGCATGATATAAATTTGTATTCACTTGGTTGTCAGTTCCAGGTGACAGTTTTTGTGAATATGTATGTCAATTATGCTGGAGTTTCAGAGTGATGTTTTTGGGGACATCACTCAGGACTTTCTACAACTGGCAGGACCTTACCATGAATGAGCAAAAGTATGCCATCATACCTGAACGTATCTCCCATGAAGAAGATGGGTGACTTTCACAAATAAACTTAGAGGAATTTCTCCTGTACATCATTTTCTGGGATCCTTTTTAGGAAACAGGCTCATTGGCCTTACTTATGTAACTGACATTGAGATAGATTCATTCATTGCATTATTTATTTTTGTCAAGTTTCTTTTTCAGCCTTTCATAGGGTTCTTTTTCGTGCCAATTACAGAGATGAACCAATGGCCATGTTTATTTTTCTTGTATATAAAATGTCAGCTACCATTTTTACTTCTACACAACTTACAATAGCTTTAATTTTCACAAAATTTTATGATGTTGAAATTTTTAATATCAGTTTTATTTTTAAAAGGTAAAATGTCACCCAGTGGAATTAGATCTCTTACTTTTAGGGAGAAAAACTATAATGACCAAACTCATGCTTTATTAAAACCTGTATTTTCCACAGTTTATCATGTATGGCCAATAAAATAACAAGGAACAATTCTTCACTTATTGTCTTCCCATCATTGCTAAAGTGTTATCTCTTTTTGGAATCAAGTTACTCTGTGAATCTAGATGTGGTGGTTCATGCTTGGGAAACAAAGGTAGGAGCATTGCCATGAGTTAGAGACTAGCCTGTACAACATAGGACTAGGGCCGCCAGGTAGAATCTGTCTCAGAAAACCAAAACACCATAAAAAGTTACTCTTATGATCCATTTTAGGAATTGGAAAATTGCGTAGGTTGAGCAATCCCTTAAACTAATTTTACCATCTGAAGAGAAAAGCCCTTTAAAGTAGTTGGAACCAGGGATGAAAACATAACAAAACAAAGGAAAAATTTCTATCTATGTTCATGTCAGAAAGACTTAACTTATAGCCTTTTGAGTGAAATCATTGACCTCATTTTTCTTCCTGCCTTAAACAGAACTAGTCAGATACAAGGATGTTTATCTCTGGTCATTTATTCTGATGTCCAGAATGGCATTACAGATTAGCTGTTTCTATGCCTGTATGTGTGTATAAAAGATTCTTGAGGTTTCTGTGCTGCTAATTTCTACACATCATGTTTGCTAACTGGTATGATAAGGAACAGTGAAGTTCTCTCTGACTCTGTCAGACCACTTATATATGTGCTATTGAGTGCTTTAGCAATGGAATTTAATTGTCCCGTAGTAAAAAAGGCTTGATTATGCAATATAACTCCATTGTTATTTTGTGATATGTACTACTCAGAGACTGTCCCTCACTAGACCTTGAACAGTCAGGAGGGTGAGCTTGCAACTCTGTACACATAGGGAACCCACTTGGGTATCTTTGGTATTCACCTTAAACATTCTAAATATGAAGCAAAAGCTTTATTTGTTTCACATTTTGTGGCTTTGTTTTTGGAAATTGTAGTCATTAATACATCCAACGCCTACTAGTATTTCTACTGCATGTTAAAAATTGTGATTGGTGTATTTTCCTCACTTTCAAGGAGTTCCAAGACTAGTAGGAGCCAACAATGAATTAAACATAACCTGATAGTGTGTTTACACCTTTGTGGAGGCCCAGGTTAAGGAGAGACTATGTCTTTGAAATGGATCAATACAGAAAAGGAATATATTCTAGTAGACAAAGGAAACAGACGTTTCTGTCAAGGGGTGAGACAGATTTGAAATTGTGAAGACCAAAGATAACTTGGACAGCCTGGAAAAGCTCGCAGTATCAAATATTCCTTGGATTAGGTTGAGAGAGAAGGAAAGAAAGAGCATAAACTGGTGCAACATAAAATCAAAGTTGCCTTTGTGTGTTAAGATAGGAATTTGGATTCAACTCTACAGGAAACGAGGAAGCAAATCTAAAGGAGCCAAGACATCAAATGAAAAAGATCACTTTTATTTTCACTTTAACAATAGTATAAATAATACCAAAAAATACTCACTTTGTGGATGTTGAAGAAAGGCAATGGGAGAACATCATTAAGCTATACAAATAGAAAGCCAAGTCTTCTTTTCTTTCATTGTGATTAGCGTTTTGTTTCCCTTATGAAAGTTAATTCATTTGATTGGTTCCAAGATGGGACTTTGGATCAACCTTTTCAGAAAGGTAGATAGGAATGCTGGCTTTCTCTTTTTGTTTATTTGTTTGTTTCTGAATGTTTTGTTGTTAAGTAATTTACTAGTAATTTACCTGAAATAGTCAAACTACATCCATCATCATCAGAGTTTCCTGATGGACTGCATCCTTGTCCTTCATTCACATCAGCAGTCTTATTAAGGATCAGATGGGTTTATTTTCTTCCTCCAGATGGTCTCCGGAGAGGAGGGAAATCCTATCTGTTACACAAGGCAGCTCATTGCATAATGGGTCATTGCATATTATTGCAAAGATAGAGGCCATGGGAGCTTAGAAGGAAGAAAAAAATGGTATCAAAATATGATGTGTCAGTGGAAAACAGGGAGGCAGAGAACCCTGGAAGAAGTGGGGCAACTATTTTTGCTTTCTACTTCTTAACAGTTATTAAGTCTTAACTCTACAAAATGTTAATGGGGATACAATTTTTTAAAAAGATGTAGAATTGCAAAATTTGAAATGTAGAAAGCAAAATGTAAAATGCATCTTTTGAACAGAATCTTTTTTTCTTCCAGATGTGAGTCAGTTCATTTAATTTGTCAAACATTTGGATATGTTGAACTTTGCTAGAGTGTCCTTGAAGACCTCAGCATTTCCTGGAATAGTTGTACATGTGAATCACTGGCCATGGTATCACATGGCTAAAAGACATATACAGTGCATAAGGACAATGTTACATATTTCCCTGTGTTAGGACCTAGAAAGTGTTTGAAATACAAATACCTCCATGTTTGAAGTAAGGCTTAATGATGAATTGGAGTTTTCCATGAGTAAAGCAAGTGTATCATGGAATTTGGAAACAGAATGGATAAATGGTTGAAGAATGGTGGTATTTAGTAAGGTATAGGGATGATGTTTACTTCTTATGGTTCTAGAATCTAGGAATTCCAGAACATGTCTGAGCAAGGATGGTGTTGGGACAATCAGATATATTCTGTCATGTTATGCATGACAAAAACAAATGGAAGACTCAATGTATGTATACACACACAAACACACACACATGCACATGCACAGAGAGAGAGAGGGAGGGAGAGAGGGAGGGAGAGAGAGGCAGACAGACAGACACGCAGACAGACACACAGACACACATAAGGACATATACAATTTACTGAAAGTGTATGTAATGTAGTCTGTCTTCAGAATCTGGTAATACAGAAGAGCATGAATTCTAGAAAATGAAGTACTTGAAACCAGAAACTTTTGGTGGACTCTTCAGGCATGCTCATTAAGTAAGTGATGTTAGTACATATCCCTAAATGTCAACATTCATATTCCTTTCCTATTGATCCAACCTGAACTCCTCTTGCTTAGAAAAGAACAGAGTCCCTTAATAGGCAGTATCATGTTAAACTAAACTGATAGTGGGAAGCTGAGAGATTTCAAATCGAATCTGGTTGTTTAACAACTACACAGGACAGGTGACAAATCCCTCTTCTGTGTAAAAAGTACAGTATTGTCCTTTGTAGGCTACATCTTTGTAACGTATTTTAGATAATAGAATCACCAAGACTTCACAGTACACAGTATCTTAAGAGGACAATGAAAATGGGGTCAAAGATAGCTAAGTTTTACCTTAGATGAGTACACGCAAAGTAAGTCTTATAAATGAAATAGTGCAGAGGTGAGTGACAGGTTTATTTTGGAAAGTCTGACAAATATGTATGGTGAAAATGTGCCAAGGATATGACTAAATATATCCATATATATATATATATATATATATATATATATATATATATATGTATATATATATAACTTACCTACAAATAATCTTAAAATCATATAGAAAATCACTAGTCAGACTTAGCAAACATGATAGGCTATACATACCTTTTATGAAAACTTATAGTCAGTTCATTTTCTGATTTAAAATGTCTCACAAAAATAATTTAAAAAGCCCGCAAGTACTCAAAGTGCAAGTCAGGAAGAACCAGTGCTACTTAAATATTTTAGTCGCAAATATTTTTCTAAAACTTCTTTGGAGATAATTTTTATTTCAAAAAATATCAATTATAATCTCAAGTGTCAGCATTCATGACTTGTAAAAAAAATTGGGTAGCAGATTACTATGAACGTGAACCTTGAGCCACTAAAAACTGCTTACAAGGCTACCTTGATATTGAAGAATGGGAGAAGACACAAAGTTTCAAAGATCTATAGGGCAGATCTACAGGGGCAGAGGGCAGAGCTCAAAAGTAGAACACTGCCTGGCTTGTGGAAGGTCCGCGGTTTGAAGGACTGAAGAAACACAGCAAAATCATACAGAAAACAAATAGCCCTAAAAATATAAATCTGTCTTGCACAGCACTGAAGAAAACATTTTTATGCAGATAAATGTTCCATGTTATACTATTGATTAGAATAGGATTTAAAAAAAATAACAAAAACTCATGGACTCAATACAACATAGATTATTATTATTATTTTTACAAAGACTACTAAACTTAGTTGCTATTTACGAACATTCTCCTGGAATGATGGTTCCTTGTGTTAGGCTATTACATGTTGGACAATTTTAAGGTTTTCTGTCTGTCTATCTGTCTATCATCTATCTATATATCATCTATCTATCTCTAGTTATATGCACACATATGTATCTATGTAGATATACACATATATGTTTCTACATGTGTATGTGTATATACTATGTATTTTGAATCTGACACTTTCATCATTCAATGTCATGCAGGGCTATCTTATCTTTGTAGAATCTTACTCTCAATTGACTGGTTTACCTTAAGGGGGCAAACACACATCTATCACTGGGTAGAACTGAAGTCTACCCCTATTAAGCTTCTTCTTGTTTGTGCCAGAATCACAGTGAACCCAGATACGGGAGACCTTCTTAAAAGATGTTTCTGTGCTGTAGGCTAGTGTGATAATTAAAGTTTACTGCAACTGACATCATCTCAGCAAGGCCAAATCATGTTAGCATTTTACTTTCAAAGGAAAGAAAGACCGTCTCACACATACAGTATTTATTCATTTTACGGCAGAGAAAGCCTTAGTTCATGAGCTGCTATCATTTCTTTTCACACAATCTTCCAATGAATTTTCAACAATTACTACGAATAAGAGTGAAAATTAAAAGGAGTTTCCTATATGAATACAAGGCTTTCTATTGCTGAAAACAGGAGTGGGAAACTGGTTCTGAAAAGAGGTGCAGAGCAAATATTCTTTCTGAGTCTCTGCCTCAATTGTTCAGATGATACTACAGCATGACAGCCTAGAATCATAGGAGTCATGTGTGCCACTGACAAAAACAGCTGGCACTTATTATTTACTGACTCCTAATCCCAGCCTCTAGATTCTTACTGGTGGTAAGATCACTCTAGGTTTTCCTAAGAAGCCCTTAAAAAAGAAAAACAAACATCCAAAACCAAACCAAACCAACAAAACAACAACCCTTCCCCCCAAAAAAAACTATGGAGTAGATGATGCCTCAATTTTTTTCAAATATTTCTCTTCCTCAAATGCTTCTATGAATGGTGCCTTTGTCTCCATTCTTCTCCCTCCCAGGAATGTTCTCACGTTGTTAAAAGTTTTGTTCATATTTAGCAACCACATAAGTTTCTACTTCCTCTGCACAGTTAGGCTAAAATCTCCAATAACCATTGATCACTGTTTCTTCTTAACTCAGGCATTCTTTTGCCTGGCTTTTCTCTGTTGGTTTGAGTTCTCATTCCCCCTGGATTTTAAATTCCTCAAGGGCAAGAAGAGTGTATCAGATTCAGTGTTGTGACCTAATGGACTATCTGTTCCCTTTACTCTGTTAATGTAATGTACGTTTGGCTTGCTCTTACGCTCACACACACTTCCTGGATGACAGGGTCACAGTCTTATTTCTGTGCTCTCACTCGCTCATCATTTCACTCATATCTGTGCCTCATCTTTATCATTAGGATTATGGCCAATGACCTTTTTCTTTTCAATGTCCCATTAGTATTTTCTTGCCAGAAACTGCCCGTTTGCTATGCTTGTATTGGATCTTTCAGTCACTCTGACACGAGTGACCACTTGCTCCTTTTAGAAGCACTTTTTTCTTTTTACACTCTTGGTACTGCAGTATTATTTTTTCCACATCCATTTCTTCTCAACATTCTTGGTAAAGTCCACTTCTTGTTTCTAAGTATTCCTGTTCTTCAGGGGTCTTGTAACTTCTTTAGTTTATATTGTATGCATTAATCCTGATTATCCACCACTATTATCTCTACATTTTCAATTAACTCTCAGCTCCTACCCCCAAATCTCTTCTTTCTTGGAACTTAACTTTAAGGGTCATACCTATAAATAAATGGTAACGAGACATCTCTATCTTTAAAGAGAAATGTCATTCGTCTTCTCACAATTCTACTCTTTATTTGATATTTTGCATTTAGCACATGGAGTAAATATCTACTGGTGGATAACTCAGAAACCTGACAGGTATCATATCTGGCTTTGTCTGTGTCCAGATGAATCAACACGTGTTTTCTTCTCTCTACTCCTGATCCCTATTTTTTTCCTGGTTCATTGTTTATTTCACTAAGATTTTTGCATCAGCATATTTTCCTTCTGTGTAGCCAATTTAATTATATATCCACCATCTAAAATGCAAATTTAGTCTTCAAAAGTATCATATGACCATCACTGCTTCAAGATGACTTTGTTGAGCAGATTTCACATTTGTATTTTAGGTTCTTGCAATCTTGTCAAACAGCCACTAATTTCTTGCCACCTCCTTTTTCTGACTCACTCTAACTTTTTCAAATGGGTCTCCTATATCACACATCTTAGTCTTTACCAAGTAAATTCTTATTTCCTACATGTTTCCAACCGGTTTATGAGAAAATGTTCCAAATGTTTCATGATGATCATGGATAATAATGCAAACATTATGTATGCAACTTCATCAGGTGAAAAACATAATGCCTTTCCAAATCCCAAATAACAGAGCACTTGCAGTATACACCGAAGTGATAACTTTTGTTTTTGGAAATAGGATGGCAAAACTATCATGTATTTCGTTTTCATTTTTAGCAATTTTGTGTATAGGTTTCTTCTATTATAGATATCTGCAAATTCTGTATGTGATTCCTATTCTTAGCAAGTAAAAACTATCCCCTTTTCACTGAAAATGATTTACAGCTTTTCCTTGGCACATTCTATTCTTCTGCATTATTTCTCCTGTACTGTAGAGCCATTGCTAGGCAAAATAAGGCTTTTTGAGAACTACAGAGAGAGCTACATTGTTTAAGTGTTTTCCTCAAAAGCAGGAGAACCTGAGTTTAATCTCTCAAACTGATGTATAAATACCAGATGTGGTGACGCATTCTTGTATTCCAGCCCAGGGGAGCTGTGGAGAGGATCTGGGTTTCACTGGCTAGCAAATCTATTCTAATTGGTGTGCTCCAGGCCAATGAGAATCCCTGTTTTAAATCAGATGCAGAGTCTTTCTGATGATGACACATAGGCTGTCTTCTGGCTTCTACATGCATACATACATGCATGTAAATGTACTTGTACACAAGTGTGCACCTGCAGATGGATACACTAACATGCACACACAAACAGACCCACCTATCTTTCTCAAATGTATTTGAATATAATTTCTTTTCTTGGGTAACATTTTGTCTAATGTGTGAAATGAGAATACATAACTGATAGGCATGTAACAAATATGGTATGGATACAATAGGCAATGTCTGATTCATATTCTCATGAGGGGAAACAATAATGTATCAAATTTCATTATGATACAGGAAGAGTGAGGCATACTAAACATTTGAACTGTTTACTTAAGGGATTTTTTTTCATTAAATGGTCTTAGACCAGAGTTGCGTGTAGATATTTGTAACTGCTAAACGTAAAACTACAGAGAAGGTGAGATGGCTGAATATCCTGAATTATGTTCCCCTGATCCTAAAGCAATGAGTTAGGTAGCTACCAGCCTTACTAGGCCCCTTACAATATATGTTTTGGAAATACTGAAGTATTTGGTTACATACTTTGCCTTCACCAGTGAAATATAACATGATATGGTATTTATCACATCCATTCAGGAGCCTTTTAAGAGCCAATATGTGATAACATCTCTGAAGGGAAATACCCTAATCCAATGGTTGAAAGCTTTATTGGGCTGGGGAACTGAGGAGATTTGTATCAGAGTTCTTGCCATGTAGGGGATACATGTACTGGAAGGCATATTACGTATGATGTACCACAGTGTTCAATGTATCGAGTTATGATGTAATCTAATCTCTATTTTATTAAAATACAAAATTCTTCTCTAATGATGTTTCAATTTACAAATACACATGTGAAATAAACTATATCTAGAATTTGAATTGTAATGCTTCTTCTCCTAGTGAGCCACAGAGTCATCAGGAAGAACAACTGATAGGCTTCGGTAAGCTATGACACCAGCCGTTTTTGGGTATTGGTATTTAATGAATTACATAGACACTCACCACTTTATTATAAAATCGGCTTTGTATTACATTTCTTTGCCAACTATTATTTTTGAATGTTCTGAGTTTGTTTAAGGTAGTCTAGTGTAAGCTGTTATGGGTAGGGTAGTTGTATTTTATATATGCTTAGCTTAAGAATGCTTTCAGCTTACCATTGTTTAAAAGGGAAGCAATCCCACCACAAGAGATGCATCTGTGCAGTGCCCTTTGCTGTGCAGTGTACCAGCACTCCTCCCTTGCCTGCTTGCCACACCTGGGTATTTTTCAGTCAACAGGGATTCTTTCTTCATTAACCACTTTCCATCTACAGCTTCTCGCAACTGCCTGACACTAAAAAACAATGAAAATAATAAGAATCATGTCTGCAGTGATTGCTTACACTCTTATGCTGTACTATCTTTTTCCCAGGGTAAGGTCCAGTTATCATCTCTATTTTGCAGATGAGGAAATGGAGTACAGAAATGTTAAAAATCTTGCTTAATGGGCTAACACAGCTGAGACACAAAACTGAGACAAGAATCCAGGCATAATTAGATTCATAATGTATTTTCAACCACCATGCTATGCTTTCTTTCTTAGTTAAATATTTATGAATGAATTAATGCCAGATGAAAGAATAAATTTATGGACAGTTAGGAAACTTCTTGCTTTCTTCTAAATTGCATACATCATTTTTACTTGTTCTTTGTTTTGTTCAAAGGTACCCTATGACATTGCATTCTCCTAGGTGGTTATATCAATAAGAGTTATGCACCCTTCTGCTGAATTCCTGTAGGTTATAATGCACACCGTCAATATTGAATATCTGCCACACTAAACTGCAATTGTTGGTTCGTTTGTCTTTCTTCTTTTAGACTTGGAACTAGTTACTGACTAGGTTGTTTTTTTCCATCCTACCTAGCTTTTAATAATAGCTATTAACATAGCTAGGCCATTATAAATGCATAGGCCATTATAAATGACTCAGAAAATTGGCTGAATATATTATAAATGAATAAATTAGTGACATTTTCAGAAACATTATTTCTCAACAGTATTCTATTGGTAATTTAAGCTGGATTTAAAAATTATTATTATGAGGGTTGTTCTGAACATTGTTGGCTATGTAGCAACACGTCAGATCTATATCATCTACCACTTTCCATATTATAATAATGACAAAATGTCTCTGAGAATTGCCAAATATCTTCTGAGTTATTTAAATACCACCTTAGGCATCTTTTCTTTAAATGGTTAGATGTGTTAATTTCTTTCTCTCCTGCTCTTTTGCATTATTTAGAACTATATGTTGAGTAGGATATAAACTAATCCTGAGTTAGTCAAACCCAAACAGTAGCATCTCATGGAAAACATTGTGATACTTTTGTTGGGGCAACAATTACAGGTCAAAGTAATATTTTTGACAGTATTAGATTGGTGAACCAACAAGTTCAATGTACTTACTTATAGGAGCATGGACCTCAAACATTAAAAGATCCCATTCTGTATGGATAGTAACCTCATTGAAGCAATGTCGAAGAGTTCTGTCCTAAAATAATCCAAATCTTGTATACTCGATCTAGTATTTACTCAGGTCATGTTCAAGTTGGGAGTAGAAAGGGTTAATGACTGAAAGTCTTATGACACTTTCCTGCTACTAGGGAGTAAAAGCTCCATTACCATTACTACAGACACAGATATCACTGTCTTATTCTTATTTCACTACTATGAGCATGAAACCAAACACAACTCTCCTGAACAATGACTGATGACCATCTCAGGCCTAGGAAGAAAAGGCTGTAATACACTAACGAGGTTGGGCTTTAAGACAATCCAGGCTAAAAACACTGGCTCACTTTGAATCAAACATCTATATTCCAATTAATCACCTGTAACCAGCACCAGCATTAGTTAATGTTCTGAAGCATCAGAATTCTTCTAGGAATCATATGGATACATTAGGAAATAGGGAAACTGAGAAAGTATTTGCAAAAACAGAAAGAAAAGATGAAGAAAAAAGAAAAACAGAAAGAAAAAAGGTACCTACAGGAATTCAATAAAATGTCACCAAAGCCTCTTCTAGGATAATATCATTGAAAAAAAAAAGCCATCTGGAGACAGGATAGCTTTTTCTGATGGGGCAAAACTTCCCTTAATTTCAACATCAGCCCAACTCATTGGCTACCAGTAGAAAAGCACAAGGATTGTAGTAGCCACAGTGTAGTTCAGTTGTTTCCATAGCATGTGTGGGTTGTTGGTGTAATTCTCCCAATAGGCAAGGGAAGCCTGTCTCCAGGAACTGTGAAATTTTGCATACCAAATCTGGTCTGGATCCCAGCCCCATTCTTTCTATGGCTCCATGCTGTGGCTCTCCTCACATACTGCATAGCATTGGATTGTTTATATCTTTGCAGCAACTGCAGAGTCTTACTTGCCCTCAGCTATGTACAATTTTTTACCTCTCTACTCTGCCACAGGTTTAATTTACACATTCAGGAAAGCTGGCATGGAGAATGCTTTCAGTTAGAGATGGTAAAACAAATTTGTCAGTTTCCCACCCCCTGGTTTAGATACTGAACAGAACTTTGGCTTATGATTAGGCAATATGTATGTAGCCTTTCATCTGCTGACGAAGAGAGAAGCACAGAACCCTATCACAGCAAACATCCTTTCATCTAGGAAGGTTTTAAAATCCCAAAATCTTTTGGAAAAAATCTATGTGAATTTTTCCTCTGGTGTGTGGTGTAACTTTCCTGTTCCTATTTCTGGTATGCTGCTTTAGGAATCTCTCTAGAGATGTTTTCTTATACTGACAACACCAGCTAGTTGTAACAGTTACTATGGAGAAGCACCATAGAGAACTCATAATACAACTGAGTTCATGGTGGCCAACTGGACTTCATCTAGCATCGTCTAGTAACTTCTGTGATTTTGATGTAGGGTGAGGTGATAGAGGAGGAGGGGATCCATAGAGGATAATAAAAAGTTTTAAGAAAAGTGTTGGGTTTTGCAGAGACATTTAAAAATCTCATTCTAAGCAAGATTGAGTTGCATACAACCTCCATGTGCAGACTCAGAAAGAACTCAGCTTGCCAGCCTCTAGCATCAAATGTTATTGCCTGCAATCTGCATGTGCAATAGTCTCCCAGAGTGTGGTTCCTGCTTTATCACCTCCTCTCAGCTGCTCACATCCCATTAGATCTTTGTCCTGTGTCAGAAAGTCCTGTGCAGTCGTCTTCACAGTTCATCCTGTAACTGCCTTGCCCTCTTCTCTTCTTTATAGTGGTAAATTGGCTGCACACACTCAGTTATGTAGCATCTTCTCTGATAGACAAGTAGTGATAAAGATACATTAGAAAATCAATTGTTTTGGTTTTGGACATCAGAAAAGAATAGACAAGTAAATACATTTCTGGGTATAGCATGATGGAGAAATTAAAGAAGGTGATGAAGTTATGGAACCATCTTAGTGGCAGGACCTAAGGATACACAAAGAAGGGTGACAGTTTAGCTGTGACTTGAAGGAGCAACAGGGCCAGTGACATGAATTTCACCTCCAAAATTCAGATACCAGTTAGTAGCGTTTCACCATTTTGAGTTAATGAAAAGCCAGTAAAAGATTATTCTGCACTGTGGCTCTGTAGGTGAGACCACTTGATGTACAAGTATGAGGACCTGAATTCCATCTTCGGTACATGAATCCAAAGCTGTGTGTGTATCTATATCGTACCCTTTAAATCCAATGCTGGGAGAGAGGGAGGAGACAAGCACATCCATGGGGCAAATGGGCTGCCATTCTAGATGAAATGATAAGTTCTAGGCTTTGTGAGAGACCTGTCTCAAGGAGATAAACCAGAGAGCAATAGACCATGAGATGCTCAACATTCTCTGCTGACCTCTCATATGTATCTTCACACACACTTACACTTATATCCTCGAACCCACCAAAATAAAAAATAAAAAAAGAAAGCCAAACAAGCAAACAAACAAAAACCCTTTGCCTGAACCTTAGTCTTTTTTTCTTAATATTTTGAAACATGATAATATTACTGTGCCTCAAATGATTTGCTTTTTAGTCCTGCCCTTGAATTTCATAGACTGGAAATTTCAGACTAACTTTACATTTCCATCAATTAATTTTTTCATCCATAAGGTAGAGACATTAACACAGAACTTGAAGGAATTGAACTGTAATTAATCATGAACATCCTTCCCAAGAACTGGCTCTCATACTATCTGAAGCTATTATGGAAGCTACCTAGAGAGAAAGGCAATCAACAGTCCTACCTAGCTGTGACTTCTATGGGATACAAGGACCAGTCAGCCACGATATCACAAATAGTGCAATAGTAACTCTTATAATTTGGGGATAATCAACAGCTTATGCTATTAGACTTAAGGCCCGATTAATAGGAGGGTGTTTATACTTGGTACTGTAAACCTAGCCAACTACCCATGGTTAATAAGATCGTTGACTCTAGAGAAGAACCTACTACTGTAACTTTCTTAAACCAGAATAATTTTTATGTCTACTCTCAACAATTATACCATTATAACCTTATGCACACAGAGATATTACCCTTTGTCAGTGAGCTTCTTTATAAAGTGGATGGAGACAATTACAGAAAACCACAACTGGTCAAAATGCAGAGAACAACAGAACACAGGGCACCCAGCTCCAATCAATGTACAACTACACTGCAATCCCTATACCTAAGGTTCAAGCAACATCACAGAAGAGATGGATGGAAAGAATGTTAGAGCAGAAGAGCAGGGAACCTGCTGCTAGATAGTATCTTCTGTACATTACAGAGAAGTTGGTGATAACCAACATCTCTGCTATTGGACTTAAGGCCAGCTCAGTAGGAGAGTATTTATACTTGATACTATAAGTAAATTCTAAGCTTAGTGAGAAACCTGTCTCAAGGAAATAAAGCACAGAACTTTATTTAGTTAGTAAAACATCTCAACGTTAACATTGCCTAAACAAGACCTACATAATCACATCACTAGTTGGCATGCTAATTGGGTAGGTGATATCTCACAACAATAATTTAAAAAGTCCCAATTTGGAGAAGTAGAGGTGACATGAAAAGTTTTGGAGAGGGAAGAAGGAAGGGTATAAATGAAATGAGTGCAGTATGCATGTAGGAAATTCTCAAAAAATAGAAAAAGCTTTAATAAATGTTAAGGATATTAAATTGCAAGTTTCGTTAGGATTTTCTTTCCAGTCACAAGTGAAATATTCCGAGAGTAACACCCGGGGAAAGGAACCCTGAATGAAGACACTTGGAGGGAAGAAACACAGCAGCATTGCCCCCTCAAGATCAAATGATGCAGTCCTCTAGTGTGGTCACAGGCATCCAATATTTGGAATAGTAATGCATATAAGGGCCACTCAATTTTAGCAAGTTTAGTATAATATTATCTTAATTTATAGTATATCTTTTTAAGAGCCTGGTGGATTATTCATATGCCAACCAAGAAATTCTCTTTCTATGCAAAAATGATGTTATTTAATAATATATGCAGACATAATTTGACAAAGCATTCAAATTTCTCTATGTACCTCTGGAGTGGGTTTCCAGGTACAAGGTAGGATCATTTTGCTTCTTGACAAATAACTCTAGGTATCCTGACATTTGCAAAGGGAGTGTAATGCTAGGAGTATGTGTACAAGCAGCGATGTTAGCATATAATTTGCACACCTTTGCTGGGCTTTGACTCACTGTTTATTTTTACAGTTTGAAATTCCTTGTAATTTTATTACTCAGATTTTGGAATTTAGCTAACAAAACCTAGCATTAGAAGAACCCTTCTTCAACTCTAAAACCATTCTTATACTTAAGAGCAAATACATCTTATTCAACAAGTAACTATCTCAAGGGTACTGAAGGCAAATTTTCTTCATCATCTGACTTGTTCCAAAGACTTATACAAATGTGAAAAACACATACTTAATCATTTTATAGCTGATTTTGTGAAATAATGCTTCAAATTCACAAAAGGATGTTTGCATTTTTTTATTGAACCACTCATATGTAATAGCTATTAATGCTAACTAGACATGATGTCCTAAATTAAGTGGCTTCAAAACCTACACTATTTAACAATGAACAAAAAATTTGGAAGAGGAAGAGATGTCTTTGAACATAAAATATAAGTACAATAATGATATGTACAGAGATAGTTGTCCACAGCTAACTGTAGAACTGATCATGGGGTTCCCAATGGAAAAGTTAGAGAGAAAACTGAAGGAGCTGAAGGGGTTTGCAGCTCCATGGGGAGAGCAACAATACCAACCAACCTGAGCTTCCAGGGCCTAAACCACCAGCCCGGGAGCACATAGGTAGGGACTCATGGCTCCAGCTGTATATGTAGGGGAGGATGGCCTTGTGGGGCATAGGTGGGAGAGGAGATCCTTGGTCCTGTGAAGGCTGGATGCCCCACTAAGGGGAAATTTGAGGGTGAGTAGGAGGGAGTCGGTGGGTGGGTGGGGGCACATCCTCATAGAAGCAGGAGGAGGGGGGATGGGATAGGGGGTTTCTGGTCGGGGGAAAGGGGGAAAGGGAGAAAGGGGATAACATCTGAAATGTAAATAAAATATTCAATAAAAAGAAATTAGAAATAAAATTTCATATTCTAGTATCATTTATGGCATAATTATTAATACATGTCAATTGTTTATGTTACTGGGTTTCATTGAGAGTGTACACATCATGTTTTGACAGTATCATACTCTAGAATTTTTATCTTCTTCTTCCTTGACCTGTGTGTACTTAATAGGAAGTGTTGAAACAGCATTCAGTACTTAGTATTTAGCTGAAGAAAAAAAATCTACCACGTTGGATTTGGCCATGTCTTCTAGAAAAGACACATAAAGTGTTTGTTTTATAGGGCTGATATTTTGCAGTCCATATGTTTGATTTTCATTTTAGAAAAATGAAAAAAATATTTTCAAGGAAACTTCTTGTCTCACATATATTTGAAGATCTCTAACACTGACAAAATTTTATTTTGAAAATATTTATATAAGATGCTATGTAAGTTGCTGGCAGAGAGGGGAGTTGTCGATAATCTTATCTGAACATTGTAAACTATGATAGTTTATGACCAGAACAGCCCATGAGTACAAGAGCATCACCAACATTAAGAGGGTAATCAATTGCTTTTTGATTAGATTTAAGGCTGTCTACGGAGGAAACACATGCCTGATACTGTAAATCTAGCCAAGAACTCATTGTTGCAGAGGTCACAGCCCCACAGAGAGAATTTATTACTATTATTCTGCCAAACGGATATAGTGCAAAACTACCCTCTAAATTTTTATCTCTCTACACATGTATTCGTGCATTTCTCAGACATTACCAGAGAAGTCTGTGCAGTGGACTTTTAAAATAGAAACTCACAATGGGTCTAAATGCAGAGAATAAATGTCAATGAAATTCAGCCACAAAGCATGCATCTATATCACCAAACCCCTTCCAAGGCTTAGGGAATGTCGTGAAAGAGCGGACAGAAAGATTTAAGAGCTAGATGTTGGGGAGGACCAGAAAGAAACAGTGTTTTCTGCACAATGGAGGACCACAACACTCATGAATTCACTGACGCTGTAGTTGATTGCTCAAGATCTATGCAAGATAAAGCCAGTCAATCTTATCATGGAGGGGGAAGGAGTTCTCAAGCCCCCACTCCTAACTAAGGAGCTATGGATAATTGATGGCTTCTAAGGGAGGTATAGTTGGTTGTCTTTAAGGGTAGGTTGAGTGTACTCAGTGGATGGTATCACACCCATGAGTATTTGGTCAATACAAAGTAAACTAAGTAGGTTGTTTTAAAAATAAGAGGACACACATTTGGGAAGACAGTGAGTTTAAGGTAGATTAGGGCAGAATTGAGGGACGTGAGTGAGCATTATTAAAATACTTAAAAAGTATAAAATTGTCAATAATTACTGAAATATTAATATATATATAACATTTTATTAGATACCAACTATTTATCATTAATTTTTTACTAAGCACTCCATTTGTTTACATCTCAAATGATATCTCCATTCCCAGTTACCCATCCACAACCCCCTCCATCCCATCCACTCTATCCCACCTCCCTTTTACCTTTAGGAAGGGGCTCCTCCATCCACTCACCCACTCTCACCCCACCGCTCCAGCATCTCCCTACACTGGGACATCAATCCTCCACAGGACCAAGGGTCTCCCTTTCCAATGATGTCAGACAAGGCCATTCTCTGCTACATATGTATCTAAAGCCATGGATCCCTCCATGTACACTCCTTGGTTGGTAGTCTAGTCTTTGGGAGCACTTGGTGGTCTGGCCAGTCTACATTGTTCTTCCTACGCAGTTGCAATCCCCTTCTGCTCCTCCAGTCCTTCCTCCAACTCCCCCACCAGGGTCACTGAGCTCAGTCTGATGGTTGGCTGTGAACTTCTGCATCTGCATTGGTCAGGTGGTGGCAGAACCTCCCAGAGAACAACCACACCAGGTTCCTGTAAGCAAGTGTGTCTTGGTAACAGCAACAGTGTCTTTGGGGTTTGGTGACTGCAGACAGGATGGATACCCAGGTGGAGTGGTCCCTGGATGGCTCTTTCTTCACTCTCTGCTCCATGTTTTGTCCCTGTCTTTCCTTTGGTCAGGAACACTTCTGGGTGATCTTTGACAAAGAATCTAAGACCATCCAGTGGAAAAAGGTCAGCATTTTTAAATCATGCTGGTTCAATTGACAGTTACCATGTAGAAGAATGCAAATTGATCCATTCTTATCTCTTTGTTCAAAGCACAAGTCCAAGTGGATCAAATACCTCCACATAAAACCAGATATGCTGAATCTAATAGAAGAGAAAGTGGGGAAGAACCTTGAACATATTGGCACAGGGAAAACTTTTCTAAACAGAACAGCAATGGCTTATGCTTTAAGATCAACAATCGATAAATGGCACCTCATAAAATTGAAAAGCTTCTGTAAGATAAAGGACACTTACAGACTGAGAAAAGACCTTTACCAACCCTGCATTGGTTAGAGGGCTAATATCCAAAATATACAAAGAACTCAAGAAGTTTCACTCCAAAGAACCAAATAACCCCATTTAAAAAAATGAAGTACAGAGCTAAGCAGAGAATTCTCAATAGAGGAATCTCGAATGGCTGAGAAGCACTTAAAGAAATGTTCAGCATCTTTAGTCATCAGGGAAATGCAAATCCAAGTGACCCTGAGATTCTATCTCATACCAACCGGAATGGCTAAGATCAAAAACTCAGGTGACAGCAGATGCTGGATGTGGAAGAAGTAGAGAGGGAGAAACATTCCTTCATTGCTGGTGGAACTGCAAGCTGGTAAAACTACTTTGGAAATCAACCTGGCAGTCCTTCAGAAAACTGCATATAGTACTACCTGAAAACCTAGCTATACCACTCCTGGACATATACCCAAAAGATGCTCCAACATATAACAAGGACACATACTTCACTATGTTTATAGCAGCCTTATTCATAATAGTCAAAATTTAGAGTCAACCCAGATTTTCCTCAACAGAGGAATGGATACAGAAAATGTGGTACATTATACAATGGAGTACTACTCAGCTATTAAAAACAATGAATTCATGAAACTCTCAGCCAAATGGATGGAACTAGAAAATATCATCCAGAGTGAGGTAACCCAGACACAAAAGAGCACACATGCTATGTACTTACTGATGAGTGGATATTATCCCAAAAGCTCACAATGCCCCAGATATAACCCGTAGACCATAAGGAGCTTAGGAGGAAGAAAGACCAAGATGTAGAAGCTACAGTCCTACATAGATGGAGGAACAGGGTGATCATGGGAGGTAGGGACCCGGGAGGGAGAGAAGAGGGGGAGAAATAAGTGGGGGCAGCATCAGGTACTGGAGGAGAGAGGAGAGAAGTACAGAGGGTCATGAAATGATAACATGGAAATGAAAAATGAGCAAGATCAACACATTTTTTTCTTGAGTGGAATTTTATTACTTTTTTTAAAGTAAATATAAGCTTGGCTGTAGAGATGGATGTTAGTTAAGGGTACTGGCTATTCTTCTGGAGGATTTAATTTCCAGAACTCACATGATGGCTTACAGCTAGTTTGCAACTTCAGTCTCAGTGAATGTGATGCTGTCTTTGATCTTCTAAAGCCACCACCACACAATACACACACACACACACACACACACACACACACACACACACACACACACATAAACACACATGGTATCTAGGCATACATAGACACTCATAGACATTTAAAAATTAAAAGCATATAAAGCATCCATAGTGAGTGTGCCTTGGATTCACAAACAGCCTTTACATCCATTGATACTGTGGCTATCGGAAAGATATTTCACTTCCTGATCATTCAAATGTTTTGCCTTTATAACAGGGACAATGAAATATCACTTTTTGGTTACCAAGTGTATTAAATAAAGTTGTACTTTTAGGGCTCTTACACGAGTGCTGGACTATCAAAAGTACCATGTTTCCAGTCATATTTGTGCTAAAGAAAGTTTCCATACTGTTGATTGATGCACACTGATTCAGAGAAGTTAGATTCAGGAACAAAAGGTCGGGGCAACACAGGCAGTTTCAACACGGTATGCATTCTTTGTTTTGGTTTTTGGTTTTGGCAGTTGTTTCCCAGACTTGTCTCAAAATCTTAGTTCAAGTCATGCTCCTGTCTACCTGAGGTCATATTGGATTCTCTCATTTAAAAAGGAAAAGGTCCACGGCCCCTATTAAGACACAATAACATTTGCTAATATTATTATTCAACTGTCAGGATCAAGAACATATTTTAATATCTATGATATTTTCTGATTTTCAATTAAAAACTTTATGCATAAGTTAAGTAACAATAGAAATATGAAAGAAAGGAAGACGCTATTGACCATGTAGATGCTCTTATGTAGAAAGGTAGGTAGGTTCATTTGTATCAGCATTGCCACAGCTAAGAATTCTTGAGGGAAACACAATTCTGTGTTATTGAAAACTTCTAGAATAACAAAATTCTATCAAAGTGTTAGTAGTGGATAATTTTCCCCAAACCAACCAGCCCCTTCCTTCTTGCCTAATACAAGTGTATTCTAAAGATTGTTAATTATCTATCAGAAATCTTACATAATAACAGAAGTTTCCATAGAGCTGGAGACTATTGTTTACCTGTCTCTCTTTCAGGTAGATATGCTCAAGTAACTCAATTATAGTGAGGGCATACGTTGTACGTATAGTACTTATATTTTTATCTAAAGGGAAGAGACACATTCTCTTCATTCATTTCTCTCCTTTTCTAGATGAGAAGACTTGCCTATTGTAGATGGAGCTGTAGCAGCTCCTGTGAGCTCAGAGATGATGAGACCTATGGATTAAAAATGGCACAACAATAAGTCCATGATTCACAAGTCTCCAAAGCCTTCAAAAAAGAGAGATGCTGCTTTGCTTAAGTTTACATGTAACAGAGAGACGAGCTTATGTCTATCTTGTTTCTAGTTCAGAGTGAAAGTGAATCAAAATTCTAGCTAATGCAAACATAGATTGCTATACCTTGAATATGCAATGTTTCTCACAGGCTCATAGGTTAAACACTTAGTCCTTAGCTCATTTGGGGCGATGGTGAAAGCTAGGAGGTGAGACCTAGCTGGAGAAAGCCTGTCCTGAGCAGTGTACTTTGTTCTCTTTTTACCTGGTCCACTGTCCCATTTTCTTCTCTGTACTTCATGGCCACCTTTGCTTGTCCATGCTCTTTTCTTCCCCAATTCTCAATCTTATCACAGCCCAGAAACCATGAACCATCACCAGATGATGGACAGAAATCTATGAATTGTTAAGTCAAAACGAATATTTTCTTTAGTTGTTTTTGTCACAGTATTTTGTCCAGTCAATGGGGCTTGACATTTTTCAAGCAAACTGGCAATCAGTGAGCCTTATATCCCCAATCCAGGAATTCATGTTTTATATGTGTGCTACTATGCTCTCTCTCTCTCTCTCTCTCTCTCTCTCTCTCTCTCTCTCTCTCTC